>NW_015165836.1:854358-866711 GCF_001447785.1 Gekko japonicus | reverse complement strand
AGTCCAGTGGCATCTTTAAGACCAAGTTTTATTCAGGTACAAGCTCTCCCTCCCCTGCGAGGACAGATCTGCATGTCCCCCCCCCCCAGTAGGTAGCAATCCAAAACAGTTCAGTGGAGCCTGAGCGGTGGGTGTTGCCTTCTGACACACTTCCGGTGATGTCAGGGGGTGTGGCATATGCAAATAAGTTGTGCTAATGAGCTCCTGCCCCTCTTTTTCTACGAAATGACCCCTGGTGAAAATTAACCCTCTACCAGAGCTGCCTCTTCAGTGTGGTCGTCATTGGAACCCTACTGAAGATGCCTTTCCCATTTTTGGCTTGGTCTGCCTGTCGTACGGTGTGTTTCATGATGATGGGGGTGCATTTGCTTGTGAAGGGAGGCCCATAGGAGGACATTTTTACTAGCCCCCCCCCCCCGTCACATGAACGCACATGAACACATGATGCTAGGCTGAATCAGACCCTTGGTCCACTGAGGTCAGTAGTATTCCCAGACTGGTAGTGGCTCTCCAAGGTATCAGACCGAAGTCTTTCACATCACCTACCCTGGTCCTTTTGACGGGAGATGCCGGGGATTCAACCCCGGGACCTTCCGCGTGCCAAGCAGACGCTCTGCCTCTGAGCCACAGCCCGTCCCCCTCTCCCCCACCCAAACCAGGCCTAATCCACCAGTAAGGTATCCTGTGCAGTCTGTGAGTTTCAGTTCACACACGTGTCGAGGGAACGGCAGTTTAAGACACCTCTGTGCTTAAACTATTTATTGCAACAAAAAAAAAGTATCTGGAGGATCCAGAGCAAAACTTAATCCAGTGCAATCCAGTAACAAGAATGTGCCTTAGTCTTTGGGTCTTGTTCGCTCATGTTGCCAATCTGTTAGCCTCTGTGTGTGTGTATGTGTGTGTGTGTGTTCATGCTCTGCAAAGCTCCCAGAGACTAGAAACAGCTGGTTTTGCGGGGTCCCCCTCTGTGATTGATTAGAGATCCCAAATGCAGAAGTGTGATGGAAACCCGACATATGTTAGCCGACATTTATGACGGGCTAGGATAGAATGTGGTAGAGACCCCGTGGCTCTTTTTCCAGGGTTGTCGCAATACCTCCTTGTAAAAGCAGGCCAGTTAAGTTAAAAACACACAATTAGTAATTGATAAGAAGTAAATAAAGCAATCAACAGTTTACGCTATTCTCTGGCTTGAGGGTTGCCTTTGGCCAGGCGTGAGCAGCAGCTTCCTGGGTTTTTGCTGAGTGGTGCATCAGGGATCCAGTCATCATGATCCAGTTCAAGGGCCATGACCCAGCCTGGACTCCAGGCCAGCAAACACATAATTAAATGCCAAGGCTGATTAAAAACCCTTCGGGGGTTATGATCAGGGCTGTGTGAGAAGCAGAGACAAACTCCCAAATATGGCACAGGATTTATAATCTAGTTGTTTTTTGGTGTGTGTGTGTGTTTTTTTTTTAAAAGGACATGTTTTCATAAAGCAAATTCCTAATCTTCATGTTGGCAACAAGATACAATCTAAGCAGGCTTTGTTAACCGAACCCAAACCCCCACAGGGTTCTAGCCCTTAAGGATGCAATGAGAGTATGGGTAGCCCTTGCTGAAGACTCAGAGCTAGGAGAGTAATTAATACAATTTGTTATAATAGCAACACTCTGGAGATCTCCTTGCCCTTCTCACGACTGGCAGAAACAGATTAAGCGACTGACGATAAGAGAAATTATGCAAATCGACTTAGTTTAATATCCCTATCACAGAATTACAGTATTGCATTTTTCCATGTCACAGAATTTGTGTTACCGGGACAAATGTACTCTTCTATCCCCTTCTTTTTTAAAAAAATACATATTCAATACTATTAAAAGATGTATATAATAGGTACAAGGCTGACTTGTCGACCCGAACCACGAAAAAACCCCTGTGAAATCTGTTTCTCACATTTTTCTGCAAGTCCCATTCTCTGCACAACATCCACCCTAATAAGTCTACTCTGGAAGAATCTCTGTTTTGTTGGTAGGTGTGTAGCTCTCTTCAGCTTTCATTCAGACATGCATGGATTTTGGTCCCATTTTTTATTTGCTTTCGATTTCTAGCAAAGCCCAATCTGACCTGCTAGAGCATTAGAGAAGACACAACTGTCCAAAAAGCATTAACTTTGAGTTTGGCCCTCGGACAGTAGTTTACACATTATGGAGATGAAGCCCCATATTTACCATTGAGCCTCCCAATCCTTCCTCTTCCAGCTCTCCTGTGACATTCCTGAGGTGACTGATAAACTGAGAGAATGAATGAGGAATGACTTAAAATGACTTTAACAGCAACTAAGCCACCTTGTACAGCATTAGGTAAAGGTCAAGGTTTCCCTTGCTCGAAAGCCAGTCAAATCCGACTCTAGGGATGTGGTGCTCATCTCTGTTTCCAAGCCGAAGAGCCAGCGCTGTCCGAAGACTTCTCCGTGGGCATGTGGCCAGCATGACTAGACGCCGAGGCACACGGAACACTGTTACCTTCCCACCGAAGTGGTACCTATTTATCTACTTACCATTTCTTGCTTTCGAACTGCTAGGTTGGCAGGAACTGGGACCAGAGATGGGAGCTCACTCCGTCATGCGGCACTCGGGTCTCGAACGGCTGAGCTACTGACCTTCCGGTCGGCAGTTCAGCATCTTAACCACTTGAACCACCGCAGCCCCTTGTACAGCATTGCTATAGAGCAAACTAAGGTTGCATGACATCGGGACACGTCCACAAATGATCAGTTCCGTGACCATATGAAGTATAAGGGAATGTCTGTAAACGGGAAATTCTATCACTACACTGCCCCCCCCCCCCGATCTCGCAACCCACTTTTCAGTTCCAGCCTACAGCCAGAGAACTATTGCTGTATGGGAAGGTTGATCAAATTAAGCCGAATGTGTCTATAGATTTTGCACAGGTATCTCCACCAGATCTGCCCTGCTATGCTCCTTTGGATTATTGACCCAACCTTGGGGAAATATCATTTTCGGAGAGCAGAAGTGGACAAAATACATATAAAAACTGCTACAGGGAAAGAAAACAGATGGCCGTCAGAATGCTTTAATTTTTCTTAACATTACTCTCGCTGTGGCACTCCTTCTTCCCTGCTCTTCTTTAGTTTTAATTTTTTTTAAAAATCAAGTCTTCATTTCCTTCCTCCCCTCAATAATAATAATAATAATATTACAAATCTTGGCTTCAGTCTTCCTTCTCAGCACAACGAGGGCTCTGTCGGCCCACGGAGAGGTCTGGCACGGCCCTGGATGTTATCCAGCCTAATCCATCCCAGATCTCAGCACGCTTTCTTCTTTTCTGCCCAGCTAGGCCCACAGCAAGGACAGGATTCTGCTGCGAGAGATAACAGTACGTCTCTTCTTAACAGGGGCAGAAATGTGGATCTTTTTGGCAGCGCCGAGGCCATTCAACGCATCTGGAACCTGTCTGATACTTTGAAACGGGGCTGCCTGCATTAAAAGGCAATTAGGCTTTCCGCACCCCGCCCGCCTGGTTAGGGGGCGGCGTTGACTTTGAAACAGGCCGAACGCCATTGGATGCCAGTGTTCCCCTAGGGTTGCCAACCTCCAGGTGGAGCCTGGAGACCTCCTGCTGTTATAATTGATCTCCAGCCAATAGAGGTCAGTTTCCCTGGAGAAAATGGCCGCTTTAGAGGGTGGACTCTACGGCATTGTACACTGCTGAAATGCCTCCCCTCCCGAAACCCCGCCCTCCACAGGCTCCACCCCCAAAATCCCCAGGTATTTCCCCACCCAGAGCTGGAAACCCTAGTTCCAGCTGCCCCCACCCTACCTCAGACCCAGTGTGGTGTAGTGGTTAGGAGCGCGGACTCTAATCCGGGAGAACTGGGTTTGATTCCCCACTCCTCCACGTGCAGCTACTGATGTGACCTCAGATCAGTCAAAAGTTGTTTCAGAGCTGTTCTCTCAAGAGCAGTCCTCAAGAGAGCTCTCTCAGCCCCACCTGCCTCACAGGGTGTCTATTGTGGGGAGGGGGAGGGAAAGGAGATGGCAAGCTGTTCTGGGACTCCGAGTGAAGGGCAAGGTATATATCCAGTCTTCTTCTTCTCATTCTCCTTCTTCTTCTTCTCACAACCACTGGTAATGGTGGAAAGTCAGGTTGCTGGAGGGGACAGTAAGGGAGGGAGAGCAACTGGGCCGTCAACCAACCCCATGCACTTTATCTCCCCCCCCCCATTTTAAAGTTACAGGATTGGGGACCGTGAAACGTGTCCCTATTTTAAAAAAGCAACCCCATGTCAAGGAAACCCAAACCCAACTTGGGGTTGGGGAAGGCAGTCTTGGACCTCTTCCAGAACCCCCTCCCCCCAGACTTGGGCTTTAGGAGAGTCTCTGGGAGAGGATCACTCCATAGGTGAGCCATGTTGGTCTTCAGCAAAACAGTTAGATCCGAGTCCAGCAGCACCTGAGAGGCGAACAAGGGTCTCAGGGTGTAAGCTTTCAAGAATCAAAGCTCCCTTCCTCACATCAGACAGGTGTAGAAATGGATATCTCGGAGTCCTTTTATTCCACCAGGTGGGAATGGCGTGGTAAAGAATGCTGGGAAAGGATGCAGAGGTAACGGCCCGTGTTGCCTCCAGGTTGATTAGAGCAGAGAGGAAATGCTTGGGGCCAGAAAATTAGCATTTGTAGTGAGATAAGAACCCTAGGTCCCCATTCAGCCCTGGGAGGTCCATTTGTTCTGAACTTGTGGATTAAGTTCAGCTGATCTCAGGTTGTAGTTTCCCCTTGTAATCTGAGGACTGCCACTCTTAAGTCAGCATTGGAATGACCTGGAAGATTAAAGTGTTCTCCTACTAGTTTTTGAAGTTTTGCAGGTTTTAATGTCAGATTGATGTCCATTAATTCTTTTCACGTAGGGACTGACCTGGTGCTCCCGTTTAAAGAGTGCATTGTGACAATTGATGGTATATATAACATTGGAAGATGAACAAGTAAATGAACCTGATTGTTTCACAACTGGGTTCTGAGACACAGAGAATCCCTGTCTGCTCACCTTTGCAATACATGAGGCTTTGCAAGACTTTCTCTCTTTTTTTGGTGTGTGTGCACCTGGAAGTCATGGCAACCTCTGGTGACTGACCCCTACTGGGATCCTGGAGGATATTCAGAGAGGTGGCTGAATAAAGCCTGCCCCCGCCTCCCGACTGCTGGCATTCCAAGGAAGTCTCCCATCCAAGTATTTGCCAGAGTCAACCCTGCTTAGCTTCTGAGATCTGACAAGATCAGGCTTGCCTGGCCTATCCAGGTCAGGGCTTTGCAAGACTTTCTGTCCTGATTTTGTAATGATGCTAAGGGCAATCGGTTGCACCCGTGATTAGGCTGTTTTGATCAGGAGAGGCGTTAGAAGGAAGGAGAACCCAGTCTGGATCAAGGCCAGGGGTCAATTCCTGCGGGAGCACACAGGAACAGAGCTCCGGCAGTAAGGAGCCCAGGGGGTGGGCACATGCAACAAACCCCGCCCCCTGCTCCCAGCAGCCCTCAGTCGGGCCACAAGGAGCAAGAAGCAGCCAGGTAAGTTGAAGAGCCCCCCCTCCGGCCCGCCTTCAGGTTCAAGCTCTCCCTCCTCTGCGAGGTCAGATCTGCACGTTCCCTCCCTCCCCATAGCTAGCAATCCAAGACACACTTGCCTTCTGACACACTTCCGGTGATGTCAGGGGGGTGCGGCATATGCAAATGAGTTATGCTAATGAGTTATGCTAATGAGCTCCTGCACCTCTTTTTCTACTAAATGACCCCTGATCAAGGCCACCATTCTGAAGAGTTAACTTCTTCCTTCCTTAGGGGCAGTTGTGAGATTGGGAAAACGTCGTGGGAAGGGAGGGTTAATCCCCTCTCCCTCAGCCCCACAGCTTTAACTGAACCCCCCACCTTTGCCCTTGGCCGCTTTGATCCTTTTCTGAAAATAGGAGATATTCAAGAATGATCTTACACGTCACATCCCATCGGTCCCGAGTCCTTTCCCTCTGGTCTCGTTGAAGAGGGTGTGAAATTTATGTATTTACTGCCTTTCTACCCTGCCTTCCCCCCCAGCAGGGACCCCGTTCTCCTCTCCTCTCTTTCATCCTCACAACAACACTGTGAAGTGGGTTAGGCCGAGACGATGGGGCTGGCCCAAGGTCACCCAGCAAGCTTCCACGTGGCCGACTGGGAATTCGAACCCGAGTCTCCCAAATCCTGGTCGGACGCTCTAACCACTGCACCACGAACTCAACGAATGTCCGGGCCAACCTGCCTTTGCGCCCATCCCGATGTGAGAACTCCCCTGCATGGAAAGGAGCCCTTGAAGTTGGTAAAAGTGAATCAAACTGAGACGACACACTTCCTCCATGTGTCTTTCAAGATTCTGTGCCGCCAAAAATAAGAGAGGGAAACAACAAAAAAAAGGGACCAGATAAATAAACACACCATAATGATCCATTGCCGGAGGGAGGGGTGAGATAATACTCAGAAACTAGAAAACAAGTTGTTCCGAAAGCAGAAGTTGACACCACTTTGCCGTGTGCCCGCGCTTTCTTACACAGCTAAGCTTTTTGTCTCTGAGGTAGTGCATGGACACTGCGGTTGCCATGGCAAGGTACATGTTTTTATTATGAACACTATAAATAGTCGTCTCATTTGTTGGCCAAGAACGTGAGAGATGCTCCAGTCCCAACAGGTGCTCCGGTCAAAGCCACAAAAGAGTTACATGGTTGTTTACCAAAAGCAAGCGGCACTGAGGAGAAGCGTCACCAGATACGGCACTGGTGTGGTTGTTTCTCATGTCCATTTCTGGATGAAAACCGCTGTGTGGTTACTATGGGGGGGGCACCTGTCATAACTACCCAATGTTTGTGTAGAGAAAACAGTTTTGCTTAGACAAGTCACACTGATGTCACGAAATGACCATGAAAACAAGTTGGTCAACACTTAAGCAAAATGAAATGGCAGAACTTCAGGGACAGGGCCTTTTCTGTGGTGGCACTTCCCCACCTCCTATTATTTATTAAAGATAATGTTTGTCACTTTTCAGCTTTTAAAAGACCCCAAAATGGAAAGATTAAATACTATTACTACTACTACTATTAATAACATCTGGTAGGATGGCCTTCACGTGATTGGGGAGGTTCTTGAGAGGGGACTTGCTGTTTCCTCAGCCTCAGGCAGAGTGTCTGCATCTTTGACCAGTTAACAAGGTGCTCAAAGCCACCATTTTTAGGCACTTCGCCGTACTCTTTGCTAAGAGTGTCATTAGAAATACGTAAGAGACCAGAGGTCCCCAACCTTTTTGACCCTGCGGGCACTTTTGAAATTCTGACACAGCATGGTGGCCACACCTACAAAATGGCTGCCATTAAACGGCTGCTACAGGAGGTGGAGTCAACCACCCCAATGGCTTCTGCAGCTCACCTTCAGTCACATAGTGAAGATCTTCATTCTGTGGTGACAGCTGCTGCCAAAGCTGTACTTTAAAAATCTTCACAGCTAATCAAGTCCCCAGTGGCCATTCAAGAGCCTTGCTGGGCAAAAGCCCTACCTGGCCATGCCCATTTTCGAGAAACACTTGGTGTAGGAATCGTGTTGGTGGGCACCACAGCAACACCACAATGGGGACCGCTGTATAGTCTGACAGAATACATAGGCACCAAGGGGTATAAGTTTTTGTTCTCTCTGGCATTTAATGGTGTAGTGGCTAAGTGTGTGGACTCTAATCTGGGAGAACCGGGTTTGCTTCCCCACGCCTCCACATGCAGCTGCTGTGGATGACCTTGGGCAAGCCATAGTTCTGTCAGAGCTGTTCTTGAAAGAGCAGTTCTGGAAAGAGCTCTCTCAGCCCCACCTACCTCACAGGGTGTCTGTTGTGGGGAGGGGAAGGGAAAGCTACTCTGAGACTTCGAGTGAAGGGCGGGGTATAAATCCAATCTCCTCCTCCTCCTCCTCTTCTTCTTCTTCTTCACAATTCTGATTTCAGTTTCCAAAGTTCTTGATTAGTAGCTCTACTGCCTGTATGGTTTTTGTTGTATGCTTCCTGGTTTCGGATTTTTGGTTTCTTAATTTGTAGTTTTACTCCTTTCATAGTTTTATTGCTGAATTTCATTGCTGCTAAACTCAAATTTTATTTTTGTGTTTGGTGTTTTTTTTTTTGAGGCCAGTTTTGAGGTTTTAAAAGTTTTTGTCAATGGCCACTTTTGGTGGACGTGGAATGGTATGGTACAGCCCGATCTCATCAGAGCTGAGAAGCTACCCAGGTTCGGTACTTGGATGGGAGACCACCAAGGAAGACCCTGCAGAGGAAGGCAGTGGCCAACCACCTCTGCTCATCGCTTGCCTTGAAAGCCCCTTGCTGGCAGAAGCTAAGCAGGGTTAGAGAGACCACCAAGGAACTTGGAAGGGAGACCACCAAGGAAGGACTCTGCAGAGGAAGGCAGTGGCTAAGAGCGGCGAATTCTAATCTGGGAGAACCGGGTTTGATTCCCCACTCCTCCACACACAGCCAGCTGAGTGACCTTGGGTCAGTCACAGTTCTCTCAGAGCTGTTATCTCATGAGCAGTTCTCTCAGAGCTCTCTCAGCCCCATCTACCTCACAGGGTGTCTTTTGTGGGGAGGGGAAGGGAAAGGAGATGGTAAGCCGCTCTGAGACTCCGAGTGAAGGGCAGGGTATAAATCCAGTACCATCATCTCCTCCTCCTCTTCTTCTTCTTCCAAAACTGCAAATACTAGGAGGCAGAGGGGATTCTGCCTCCCAGTAGCAAAACAATCACACTTCCCACAAAATGGAGTGATGATGATTACGATGGTGGTGCAGCAAAGCAGGGTGGCCAGCTCCGGGTTCGGAAATTCCCGGAGACTTGGAGGAGGAGCCTGGGGAGGGACCTCAATAGTGCCTAATACCGCAGAGTCCACCCTCCAAAGCAGCCATTTTCTCCAGTGGAACTGATCTCTGTTGTTCAGAGACCGGTTGTAATTCCTGGAGATCTCCGGGCCCCAGTGGTAAAACCAGGCTGGAGACAGTCCATTAATATCAGCACAATGGTATGTATGTTTTATTACCTCTGAGGATCATCCAGCACTTTGGTGAGTCTCTTTAAATAGAACTGGCCTCTCTCTCTCTCTCTCTCTCTTACACACACACACACACACACCATCCGTCTCCCATGCCGCCTTTGCACATTCCTTATTAGCGTTTGCGTGATTCTCACAGTGCGGACTCGCATCCTGCGATCCCACAAGAGGCGAGGGACTGATTGCTGCCACCGCTGCACGGGATGCGGGTTATGTTCTGGAGAGCATCATCTGCTAATTGAGACCTCAAAGCGAAAGGACAGGCCCGCAAAGCCCGAGCAAAAGTTCAAATCACCAGAGATGGCATTTTGGATCATGACCGCATCGCATCAATCAATTGGGGGTGGGGGCGCCACTAGCCACAATCCTGGCAGCCCGGCCAGGACCCCAGCAGAGAGTTTGGAACGCAAGCCCCCCGACGTCAGCCCGACCATTCCAGATCCGCCCTCTCTTGTAAATCATATCAGAGCTGCAGCAACATCTGCAGGAGATTTAGCAAAACTATTCGTTACAGAAACATTGGCCTGAAACCGTTCTCTTTCCAGCGTTCAGAGACATGAACAAAAACAGCCCACATCTCGGCGCATGGTTCTGCAAGGGATGGAGGCCGCAGTTTTGGGGGGAGGATTGTGGAGGCAAGCGGGTGTCGGGAACATCCTCTCCTTCAAATGGGGTTGTATTCTTGGCAGAAGAAACGCATTGTGGCCGTGACCCCATGAAGCCATGCGTCCTATGCATGGATGCACAAGCGCAGCACCCTGTAGGGCTAAGTGGCAGAGTGGCAAGGTTCGTTGTCGTAAGAGCGCATCTGGCCTCACAACAGAGCTTCAGTCCCCAACATGGGTAGTGTAAGGGCTACGCAATTAGGGTTGCCTGGTCCTCCCTAACTGCAGGGGGGGTAGGGTTGCCAGCTCCAGGTTGGGGAACTCCTGGAGATGTAGGGGAGGAGCCTGGGGGAGGACAGGGACCTCAGTGGGGTATGACGCCCTAGAGACATAAGAACATCAGAGAAGCCAATGTTGGATCAGGCCAATGGCCCATCCAGTCCAACACTCTGTCACGCAGTGGCCAAAAATACCGGGTGATATCAGGAGGTCCACCAGTGGGGCCAGGGTACTATAAGCCCTCCCCCTGCTACAACTCCTCCCACTGTCCCCCCCCCCCAAGCACCAAGAATACAGAGCATCACTTGCCCCAGCCTGAGAGTCTATACCTTGTGGCTAATAGTCACCGATGGACCTCTGCTCCGTATGTTTATCCAACTCCCTCTTGAAGCCTTCCATGCTTTTAGCCGCCACGACCTCCTGTGGTGGTGAATTCCATGTGTCAGTCACTCTTTGGATGAAGAGGTACTTCCTTTTATCCATTCTAACCCGACTGCTCAACAATTTCATTGAATGCCCACGAGCTCGTATTGTGAGAAAGGGAGACAAGTCCTTCTTTCTCTACCTGCTCTGTCCCATGCATCATCTTGTAGACCTCTCTCATGTCACCCCTCTGCTCCACATGTTTATCCAACTCCCTCTTGAAGCCGTCCATGCTTATAGCCACCACCGCTGCCTGTGGTGGTGAATTCCATGTGTTAATCACACTTTGGGTGAAGAAGGACTTCCTTTTATCTGTTGTAACCCGACCTGAGTGCCCATGAGTTCTTGTATTTTGAGACCACCCTCCAAAGCCTCTGTCTTCTCCAGGGGAACCGATTTCTGTAGTCCGGAGATGAGCTGTAATTCTGGGGGATCACCAGGTCCCACCTGGAGGCTGGCATCCCTAGCTCATAGTCCTATTGAAAAGGAAGGGGGGGAAATTAATCCCCAACCTCTCAGAATGGCAGATCGGACAGCCCTGACCGGGATAGCCCAGACATGCCCAATCTCATCAGATCTCGGAAGCTAAGCAGGGTCGACTCCGGCAAGTACTTGGAAGGGCAACCTCCAAGGAATACCAGAGGCGGGAGGCAGGGGCAGGTTTTATTCAGCCACCTCTCTGAATAGCCTCCAGGCCCCCAAGTAGGAGTCAGTCACCAGAGGTCACCATGACTTCCAGGTGCACGTGTGCACACATATACATGCATATATTAAAAAAAAAACCCAAAAAAAGTAAAATGGCAGATTGGACAAAAGGTCCATCGAGTCTTCGTATTCTGTTTCCAACAGAGAATAGCCGGAGGGCTCCAGGAAACTTCCAAGCCAGACTCGAATCAGTCATCCGTCCTCAGAATCCATCTGGGAAGAGCAAATGTTACCACATTGTTGCTGCTTAAGTGCTTTCATTTGCTGCGATCCCTCATAAATGTTGCAGACCCTCGTCCTGTCGTGCATTTTGCATTTGAATCACTCTTGATCCTAGGGATGCCAGCCTCCAGGTGGGACCTGCGGATCCCCCAGAATTACAGCTCATCCCCAGACCAAAGAGATCAGTTCCCTGTGAAAATGCAAGATGAGGCGGTTAAAGAAACAGTGGTTAAATGGGCACAAAATATAGGCCATAGCATACAATTAAAACAATGGGAAAGGGTATGGAAAGTTAACATAAAGCTTACTAAAGCAGTTTCTTATAAAGAAAAAATATATAAAATGATTTATAGATGGCATATGACTCCTGAAAACCTAGCAAAATGGTATCCAAATATGTCAAATGTCTGTTGGAAATGTAAGCGAAAAATTGGTTCTTTTTACCATATGTGGTGGACCTGTGGTGTTGTTAAGAAATATTGGATATGGATACATGAAATACTACAAAAAATACTTAACATGAATGTACTCTTCATACCAGATTTTTTTTTATTAAATATGGTTCTACAAAATTTTAATGTTCAGGACATATATATGATTGTACAAATTGTAACAGCTAGAATCTTATATGCAAAATGTTGGGAAAAAGAAGAAACACCATCAAGAGAAGAACTCATTTTCCGAATATTAGATGCAGCAGAAATGGATAAATTAACTTTACAATTGTATGGAAAACAAGAATGGCCCCGGTCACACGGAGAATTTGCTGCGCGAAAGGCACGATTGTCGGGTGGATTTTCGGGGTTCAGTCACACCGCAACATCTGGGAAGCGTGGTGCACCTGTGGCCAACCTGTGGCGTCCTGCCGATGATACGGAGTTAAAAAGTACCAAGGAAAGTGCACTAGTATCAGAAAAATGCGTGGCACAGTCGGGCGTCTGATCGCAGGAACACTAGTATCCCATGGCATCTGGCGCCCGTCCACGTCCCGTCGCAAACCAGATGTTTTTCATAAGCGCATGC
>NW_015165836.1:852258-853841 GCF_001447785.1 Gekko japonicus | reverse complement strand
CCCTGACATCACCGGAAGTGTGTCAGAAGGCCCGGCTACTTACCCTCCTGCTTCATCCTCATTCCCAAACGGAATGAGGATCGAAGCAGAGGGCGGGGTAAAGAAGGGGGCGGGGCTTCACC
The DNA here is from genome assembly GCF_001447785.1 of Gekko japonicus. Lineage (NCBI taxonomy): Eukaryota > Metazoa > Chordata > Lepidosauria > Squamata > Gekkonidae > Gekko > Gekko japonicus. Next base: position 853,719 of record NW_015165836.1, on the reverse strand, counting down.
ACGTGACCGCCCCGCCCCCTAGAGGTTCTCTTCCGGAGCTCCGTACCTGAGAGCTCCCCCCCGACTAGAGCCCTGGTTATCGTCATTCTTCCAAGCATCGTGTTCCCAGAGATGTCGGCAACCCAGATGGCCGATCTGATCCCTTCTTGCTCTTTCATTGCTTTTCATCCTGGTTCCCACCGCCAAAAATGCAGCAAAGGACATTTAAAAAAAATATATTATTCTTCTAAATTAAAAAAGAAACCCTATTAAAACATATACATATATATTAACCGACGAACACCTGCAGAAAATGACACGGTTTGAGAAAATTGTTGGAACCCGTTCCTCCCTTTGGAACAAGGCTGTTTTTCTTTCCTCTCCTAAATACTTCCAAAAAAGAATGCTAGAGGGAAGGTGGTGAGGGCCATAGCTGTGGCTTCCTAGGAGCCATAAATTTTATTTCATAAGCCATTCCTTTCCCTTTACGCCTTCCAGTTTTTTGGTCTGGGCTAAGGTTTCGAGGCGGGGAAAGATCGCTCCTTTCCTTCTGGCCCGGTCCTCGCTCGGCGTGTTTTAACAATGGAATTTTACAGTCACAAACCCCGTTTGCCAAAGACAACCTCCAATCTGCGCAATACGCTTGGACAGGACAAGGAGAAGGCGGGGGGGGGGAGTCAACATCCGATCCCTGTGGTTGGAGAACTCCCTTCCCAGACTCTGCAGTGCCGGAGAGGAGACTTCTGAAGGGATCAGAAAGACAACATGTTTAACAGAGAACTCAGAGGTGCGACTTTCATTGCTAACACGCATACACACAAAAAGGCAGAGGCCGCGGCGGGAACCGGGAGATGGAAAAAGCCCACCAAGTCATCCTACCACCTCCCTTCCCTTATGCCAGCTCGATCTGGGAGAAGATTCTCCGGTGATTAACTAGCATTACTGAAAAGTACTCGGAAACGTTGAGTGATTCAGCAAAGAGTACTTTATTAGATCAGGAACAAGACAAAGCACACCGGCACGCAGGCCGGTATATATGCCCCAGAAACCCACCACCAAAACACCCCCCCACTTCCCTATAGGTTGCTACAGTAGCCGAGAGTCCCATAGGCTCTCGGCAGCGGACCTGGCCCTCTGATTGGTGCGGGCCAGGATCCGCTTGGGCTATTGTCCGAAGGAATGAAGCTATGAACTAACGCTGGACCGCATGGCCCAACGGTCGCGCACGCAGTCATGGTGGATACATTACAATTACATGCTAATCACCCTGACCCGGATAGCCCAGGCTAGTCCGATCGCATCAGATCTTGGAAGCTAAGCAGGGTGAGGCCTGGTTAGTACTTGGAAGGGGGACCTCCAAAGAAGTCTGGATTTTGCGACACAGAGCCAGGCAATGACAAACCAGCTCTAAACGTCTCCTGCCTTGAAAACCCTACGGGGTTTACCTAATTCAGCTACAACTTGGGGGGGGGGGGGGGCATC
>NW_015165836.1:821695-851802 GCF_001447785.1 Gekko japonicus | reverse complement strand
GCGAATCCAAGGTTGACTGCCTCTGGATGTGGAGGTTTAACATCAAATTTTTAAAAAAATTATTTGCAAAGCAAGTCTGAGGTTTTTTCATCGCTCCAAGCGGGAGGCACCACCGCTGGCCAGATCTCAAGGGCCAGGGCCAGACCCACTGCCTGACCTGAAAGCATTGATGAGCAAAGTGCCCCTTGGCACAGTTTGGAAGCAGGCTTGGCAAACAGAGCAATTTTTTTTAAAGAACAAATGGAAAAAAGCTTTGCTCACAAGGCTCCACAGCTTAGCAGGAGCATTGGTCTTCACTGAAAGAATTTTTCAGATATTTATGGCACAAGCCTTCTAGTTCTGCACTGTGTGACCCGGAACATAAGATGAGCCCGGCTGGATCAGACCAGCGGTGGTCCATCTAGTCCAGCATCCTTTCTCACGCTGTGGCCAACCAGTTCCTCCGGAGGTCCAACAGCAGGGCACAGAGGCCAAGGCCTTCTCCTGCTGTTGCTCCCTGGCACTGGGAATCCAAGGTTGACTGCCTCTGGATGTGGAGGTTTAACATCAAATTTTTAAAAAAATTATTTGCAAAGCAAGTCTGAGGTTTTTTCATCGCTCCAAGCGGGAGGCACCACCGCTGGCCAGATCTCAAGGGCCAGGGCTGACCTGAAAGCAGTGATGAGCAAAGTGCCCCTTGGTACAGTTTGGAATCACAGTTTGGACGCAGGCTTGGCACAAGAGCAATTTTTTTTAAAGAACAAGTGGAAAAAAGCTCCCCCCCCCCCAAGCCCAGTTCCTGCCTCTTCCATGCATTTCATTATTTGGAAGACTTCTATCCCACACTTCTGCCATGTAGGGGAGCTCACCACATGAAACTGGAACGTTATAAAATTTATAAAACAGATTGCCAAATGACAAAAAAATAAAATAAATTGAACACAGCAACCAGCAGCAGTGCAAAAAAATAACTTTTTTTCTTTAATTGAGTTTTTAAATAATGGCCATCAGTCTTAAAACCAGCAGTCGACAGTAGAAGCTACAGAACAAAACCGGTTTAAGGGAATAAAACCCACCTGCTGGTCTCCCGAATGAAATCGTTTCCAAAAGCTTCGGGTAGAGCTCTTTCCAGAACTGTCCTTGAGAGAACAGCTCTGACAGAACTATGGCTTGCCCAAGGTCATCCAGCAGCTGCAAGTGGAGCTAGGTGGGGAGCCCTTTAAATCGGGCAGGAGGGAAGGGAAAGCGGTGGCCGGGCCAGTGGTCACACTTGGGGACGGGGTTGGGGGCATCCCTGCTCCCCCAGAATGCCCCCAAGTCTCCCCTCCAGAGTGAGGAGGGGACCTGGGGACCCTACCCAGTGGACTATAATGTCATAAGCATCTACCCTCCAAAGCAGCCATTTTCTCTGGGGGAGCTGATCTCTGTAACCCAGAGACCAACTGTAATTCTGGGAGGGCTCCAGCCACCGCCTGGAGACTGGCAACCCTACCAGACCCTTAACCTCCTGAGCACGAATGCAAAGGCCTGAAGGGGTCAATTTTGGAAAGCCACCATATTTCCTCTCCCCCTCCCCAAGGGAAAAGAAATGGGCGTCTTATGGGAGTGTGGGAGAACTATTAAGAAGATGGCCGAATCCCAAGTTTGAGAAGGTGCCGAATTATGACAGTCTCCCCTGCCCGAGGTGGATTGAGGCCACCTCTTCAAAAAAAAAAACCCTCGCTCACTTCCCCACAAGTTACTAAAAGCACCCCATCCCTAACGTCCAGAGTGGGGAGAGTTCAGCCTTGTTCCTTCAGCAAAAAGCAGACCTCCCCCCCCCTCCCCCCATGACTGGGGAATTCCTGCGGCTCAGCAACAGTAACAGCCAAGAAAACAGTCGAAGGAGCTTTCGATCTGGCACCGTTTCCCTCCACCCCTTTCGAAGGGGGAATTCAAGAATCTGACAGACCCTTCGTCCCCCACCCACCCCCGAGGCAGTACCAAGAAACACACTCCACATGCTCTATCCCATGTTCATAGCAACCGAGTTACAAACAAGGGATCTCCGTTTTAGGCCAGTCGAGGGGCAGCCAGTGGGGGGGGGGCGACCCACCAGGAACACAGGAGTCACCCTTCCTCGGGATGTTTTGGGAAATGGCCTTTTTCGTTTGTGATAACAGAAGCTTCCATTTTTTAAATTCGTTTTGGTTTTAGACGGGGGGGGGGGATCTCTGTGTGTGTGTTTTTTAAACAACTCAGTGGCAGTCTCTGCCCACGTGCCCACCAGGAATGTAGTAGGGCTGCGAAGTCCAGCCACCAAGTGACCTCTACACAGCTATGATTCCTCTGGGCCCGATCACTGTCCCCCTTGGGTTGTTTGGATTTTTTAGAAGAAGAAGAGATTGGATTTATACCCTGCCCTTCACAACCCAAAGGTGTCTCAGAGCGGCTTACAAACTCCTTTTCCCTTCCCCTCCCCACAGCAGACACCCTGTGAGGTGGGTGGGGCTGAGAGAGAGCTCTTCACAGAGACTGCTCTTTTTCGAGAACAGCTCTTGTCAGAACTATGGCTTGCCAGGTGCAAGTGGCGGAATGGGGAATCAAACCCAGTTCTCCCAGATTAGGGTCCACGCACTTAACCACTACACCAAACTGGCTTTACGGTTTTATACCCTGCTCTTCACTACCCGAAGGAACTCTCAGAGTGACTTACAATCTCCTTCCCTTCCTTTCCCCACAACAGACACCCTATGAGCTAGGTGGGGCTGAGAGCGCTCTGACAGAAACTGCTCATGAGACAACAGCTCTGAGAGAACTGTGACTGGCCCAAGGTCATCCAGCTGGCTGCATGTGGAGGAGTGGGGGATCAAGCCCGGTTCTCCAGATTAGAGTCCACTGTGCTTAACCAGTATACCAAGCTGGCCCCTTATTTTGACTGTGAGCACAGCAGGGTACAGGAACAGGGTGGGGGGGGAGTAAAGGGTATAGTTGCCAACCTCCAGGTGGGGGCGGTAATCTCCCCGGATTACAATTGATCTCCAAACCCCAGCGATCAGTTCCCCTGAAGAAACGGCTGCTTTGGAGGGTGGACTCTATGACTTTATACTTGGGTTGCCAGGTCCCTTTGAGATGTTGGCGGGAACTGAAAGCGTCGCCCCCAATGTGCCGACATCGCCAGAAGTGACATTGCACGCCGTGTCTAAGTTGCTTCCAGGTATCGTAGGCCCATTAGGGCGACACTCTGGTTCTTGGGCAAAACTCTATGGTAAAATCAGCCACATCACCAACATGTCTGCCACCAGCAGGGGACGGCGGGGGAGGGTTGCCAGTTCCAGGTTGGGAAACTCTTGAAGTTTTGGGGATGGAGGCTGGGAAGGACAGAGTTCTCAGTGGGGCGCAACGACATATTGTCCACCCTCCAAAGCTACCCTCTTCTCCAGGGGAACTGATCTGTGTAGTCTGGAGAGGAGCTGTCATTCTGTGGGGATCCCCAGGTCCCACCTGGAGGCTGGCATCCCTGTCGAACTCCTGCCATTCGCAGCGATACTGCAGGACAGAGATTTACCACATCGGTGAGAACTGAGCCTGAGTCAACTAACACGCCAGGAAGAAAGGGTTAGCGTGACCTTATCTGTGGTGCGATAGCCGCAAAGGTTGCTAGGTAGAGGGATTTAGCAGGTGTGCTTGGGAGAGCAGTGAGCGGTGATTTGCTGTAGGCGGGGGATTTCTGTCTGTTCGTTCAAAAACAACACACCACATCCATCAGCAACCCGAAGCAGTACAGAATTCTGCTGTCTCTGGATTAATATAGGGTTGCCAGCCTCCAGGAAGGACCTGGGGATCCCCCGCAATCACAGCTCATCTCCAGACTTACAGGGCTCAGTTCCCCTGGAGAAAATGGGTGCTTTGGAGGGAGGGCTCGATGGCATCATGCTCCTCTGAGGTGCCTGTTAAGTCGCTCACTTAACGAAGTAGTCGGAGAGTGATTCAGGAAAGATTCAGCTTTATTACACAACTCCAACACGGATCAACATCTGATAGCCAGAACAGCTTTTACATTGCAGCTGTCCTGCTTTTAAACTCTCCCGGCTAATGTAGCCACGCCTACTGTACATTTACCAACCAATAGGGTTGCATACATAAGGACCAATCACAGACGTTCCCGCTCAGGGAGCTTGCTGACAAGTGATTGGTTGGTTCTTCCTGGGCTATCAATGCGATTGGATGAAATTGGATCCTAGCCCAGGATGAAGCTTAACATGACATTTCAATTAGATGTTTTCATCACACATTATGCATTCAATGGGAGCTTATTGAATACATTACAGTGTCTAACCTCCCTAGGCTCCACTCCCAAGTCTTCAGGAGTTCCCTAACCTGAAGATGGCAACCCCACCCCACCCCCACTAGCGGCGAACTCTAATCTGGGAGAACCGGGTTTGATTCCCCACTACTCCACTTGCAGCTGCTGGTGTGACCTTGGGTCAGTCACAAGTTCTCTCAGAACTGTTCTCTCACAAGCAGGTCTCAAATGAGCCCTCTCAGCCCCACCCACCTCACAGGGTGTCTGTTGTGGAGAGGGGAAGGGGAAGGAGATTGTAAACCGCTCTGAGACTCCAAGTGAAGGGTGGGGTATAAATCCAATCTCCTCTTCTCTTCATCTTTTTTTTTTCTCCAAAGAGCTGTAAGATTGGGGGGGGGCAATGCAAATCTGGGTTGTGGTGGAGGGAGGGGGAGATGTAACTCTTCTCCTGTGTCCCTTCCCTACCACTGAAACTATCTGCCCCACAGAGAGGATTTTCTTTTTTTAATAACCTCATTTTTAAAACACAAGCTCACATTAACAAAACTGTAGCTAACAATGAATGAATCTGTGCCTAATATTAATTCAGAAAAATTCACTTAATTTCAGGATTTAAGAACATCAGAACGGCCCTGCTGGATTAGACCAATAGTCCATTTAGCCAAGCATCCTGCCTCACACAGTGGCCAACCAGTTCCTTTCTGCTAAGTGCCAAACTACATGTTCTGGTTTTTTAATGAACTGGGTTTTGGTTCCCCGGACCATGCAGCAGCTGTGAGGAATGGCTTTTTAAAAATAAAGGAGAGCCCAAGCAGGCATGGAACATTTTTGCAGGGGGGGAAAGGGTGCCTACATCCCCCCCCCCACTCAGCAGAGCCAGTTTGATGTCGTGGAAAAGAACATGAACTCTAAACTGGGAGAAGCAGGTTTGATTCCCCACTCCTCCACATGCAGCTGCTGGTGTGACCTTGGGTCAGTCACAAGCTCTCTCAGAGCTGTTCTCTCACCACTGAAACTATCTGCCCCACAGAGAGGATTTTCTTTTTTTAATAACGTCATTTTTAAAACACAAGCTCACATTAACAAAACTGTAGCTAACAATGAATGAATCTGTGCCTAATATTAATTCAGAAAAATTCACTTAATTTCAGGATTTAAGAACATCAGAAGGGCCCTGCTGGATTAGACCAATAGTCCATTTAGCCGAGCATCCTGCCTCACACAGTGGCCAACCCGTTCCTTCCTGCTAAGTGCCAAACTACATGTTCTGGTTTTTTAATGAACTGGGTTTTGGTTCCCCGGACCATGCAGCAGCTGTGAGGAATGGCTTTTTAAAAATAAAGGAGAGCCCAAACAGGCGTGGAACATTTTTGCGGGGGGCGAAAGGGCACCTACATCCCCCCCCCCTCAGCAGAGCCGGTTTGATGTAGTGGAAAAGAACATGGACTCTAAACTGGGAGAAGCAGGTTTGTCATGGAAACTGCAGGAAGCATGGAGCTGCTGCACGGCTGCAGGGAACTTCAGTTGGGTCCGGGCAATCAGACCCAACACCTTAAAAGCCCAAATGTGCAGAATGACTCCAGTGTCACTGCATAAGGTTGCATTTTAGTCTTACCTGTGACTTCGCACTGTGCATGAACATAGGCATTCTGGCTTAATGTTGGCTCATTCCCTGACACTGCCCTCTCTGGTTACAGAGCAAAGGCTGCGTAACCAGCATTTGTCAAAACAAACCAGGATTCGAGTTGTAATCTGGCTTCACAAACTAATCTTAAATAAAATAAACCATGGTTTCGCATGATGTCTGAATGACTTGGCCAGAAGCAGCAAAACACCCACGCCGAGAACACTGATCGCCACAGAGGGAAATAAGACAGGTACCCATAGAATCCATGTTTGTTTTCATCCCTAAGGCAAATATCAGCTCTGAGTCTTCCCTCTCCCAAGGAAACATACACAATGCAGACTAACCTTTACCCACCCACCCCATCACTATAGCTGTTTTTAGCATTTGGAAACCCACAGAATATCACATCATGGGCCTTTCACATTTAGTTAGGGTTGTCAAATCTAGGTTGCGAAATTCCTGGATATTTGGGAGCAGAGTGTGAAAAGGATGTAGTTTGGGGAAGAAGAAGAGGAGGAGGAGGAAGAAGATTTATACCCCACCCTTCACTACCCAAAGGAGTCTTAATCTCAGAGAGGCTTACAATCTCCTTCCCCTCCGCACAATAGACACCCTGTGAGATAGGTGGGGCTGAGAGAGCTCTTTGGAGACCTGCCCTTGAGAGAACAGCTCTGAAATAACTTGTAACTGACCCAAGGTCGCACCAGCAGCTGCATATGCAGGCATAGGGCATCAAACCCCGTTTCTCCCAGATTAGAGTCCACTGCTCATAACCACGACACCAAACTGGAAGGTACCTTGGTGAGGTATAACGCCACAGAATCCATTTTCTCCAGGTAATCTGATCTCTACAGTCTAGAGATCGGTTGTAATTCTGGGAGATCTCTAGGCTCCACCTGGAGGTTGGCAACTCAATTTCCAATCTGAACCTTGGTCTTCTGCCCAAATCTCTGTCATGTGTTGAGGCCCTCAGCTGATAAACAGATGAAGGTGCCTTATGCTCAGGGGTCATTTCGTAGAAAAAGAGGTGCAGGAGCTCATTAGCATTAACTCATTAGCATAACTTATTTGCATATGCCACACACCCTGACATCACCGGAAGTGTGTCAGAAGGCAACACCCACCACTCAGACTCCACTGGACTGTTTTGGATTGCTAGCTATGGGGCGGGGGGAACGTGCAGATCTGTCCTCGCAGAGGAGGGAGAGCTTGTACCTGAATAAAACTTGGTCTTAAAGGTGCCACTGGACTGTTGGGGGCCGGGGAGGGCTCTGCAACTTACCTGGCTGTTTCTTGCTCTGACTGAGGGCTGCTGGGAGCAGGGGGTGGGGCTTGTTGCATGTGCCCGCCCCCTGGGCTCTTTATTGCCGGAGCTCCGCTCCTGTGCGCTCCTGCAGGAAATGACCCCTGCTTACGCTGAATCAGCTCATTGGTCTGTCAAGGTCAATATCGTCTACGCAGATCTGCCTATGGCAGAGGTCTTTCCCCATCATCTAGTACCTGAGCCTTTCTAACTGGAGATGCTGAGGACTGATCCTGGGACCTTCTGCACGCCCAGCAGACGCTTTACCAGTGAACCAAGGCCTCTCCCCTAACGCTGATGATGAAGGTACAAGACCCAGCAGGCCTACTTAACTGTACAGGGCAGGGAAGCTGCTGGCAATGTAATTAATGCTAGCTACCTCTCAAAGAAAGACATGCTCCTGGCATGCCACTAATTAAAGGCTTAATTGAGAATATGGTAATCTCTACGCTCCTGCCCTTTTATTTTCTTTATTCTTTTCTTTTTCCTGGGTGGAGGGAATGCTACTTTAATCTACCTGGGAAAATTTAATTGTGGGGACAGGAAAGAGGGGCAGCAAAAGGGTACAGGGGGTTGCCAGCAGTTCAAAAATTAGTAAAGCATTAGAGCTTTGATGGCTTTTTGGGGGTCAGTGGCTCTGAGGTCTTGCGCAGGAAGAAAGAAGAAAACAGAATTTGCAAGCAAAAGGGCTTTCCGCTGTTAGTTTAGTTTAGTTTTATTATTACGGTCTTAAGACCAGCATACAATATAAACATAACATGCGAAAGAGGGGCGAAACAGAGATGATACACAGAATAAAAATCCAAATTTAAAAACTTTTAAAATGTGACTCCCGCAGTCTAAGAATCAATGCACAGAACTCAGCAACGGCACGTGTGATCTCTGCATTCGTATCTGATAGAAGCCAGTGAAGCCTTGCTTTGTTTGTATTAATGTGACCAGGTATCCTATCAACTAACGGGGTAATGATTTTAAGACGAGCCTCTCTGTAGAATGGGCAGCTGAAAAACATGTGCTCTACTGATTCAACCTCACATGAAGTTCATGAACGTGGCCTTTCAGGGTAGGGTTTTTTTATTGTACCTGCCTTGAATAACTGCAGATGGAACGGCAGAACATTTAGCTAGGGCAAATGCCCTTCTGGAGTTCTTTCCCTCCACTGAAGTCAAATATGTAGCCGGCTCGATGGTGCTTTTGATATTTAGCAACACCCTGAGTTTTGAAACCTTGGTGATATCAGATTGTTGCTCAATATCCTCAAGAATGTTAAGAGGGGTCCCCCGTGGATCAAGCCAGATGCCTCCGGGAAGACCGTAACTGGCATCGTCTGGAAGAAAACAGTCGTGTGTGTCCCCCCCCCATGTTTGTCTCCCATCAAGTGATACACAGATACATGCTGCCTCTGAACTTGGAAGTTCTGTCTAGCTGTCATGCTTCAGAACCATTGATGGGTATATCCTCCATAACTTTGTCCAATCCCTTGCAAAACTAAGGGCTAAACTACACGACAGGCTCGTTTACGGGTTGTCTTCAGGTTCACTGCTTCGAGCCAAGAATGTCACTTCTAAAAGCCTCAAGAAACTGAGTTTGCTGAAGAAGGGTGGCTTCGGCAGGGGAAGGGACTCTTGCTTCCCCCTCTAAGTCTGAACTTAAAGAACTCCCAGTGGGAAGGTATTTGTGTAACTTTGGAGCTGCATATAGAGGTGTTTCTCCACCTTGCCTTGCAAACTAAAGCCTTTTGGCCCTTTTAAGGAGCATCCACCTGCCATCATTCTCTAATCCTTCGTATTCTCTTTCTCCATTGTTTGGTATGGTCTTTCCAGGGGGGGACAAGTGCAGTCCAGACATGTTAGCGAGTGGTCTGTATGGAAAGATGCATATTTTAGAAGATCCCACCCACATTGGTGCCATTTTCCTTGCTTCAGTCCCCATGGCTAATATTTCCCTTTTTGATACCCAGCATGGTGCAGAGGTTAAGAGTGGCAAACTCTAATCTGGAGAACCGGGTTTGATTCCCCACTCCTCCACATGAAGTCAACTGGGTGACCTTGCGCCAGTCACAGTTCTCTCAGAACTGTCTGAGCCCCACCTACCTCATCGGGTAGGGCTCTGACAGAAACTGCTCTTTTCAAGAACACCTCTGCTCTTTTCAAGAACACCTCTATGGCTTGCCCAAGGTCATCCAGCAGCTGCAAGTGGAGGAGTGGGGAATCAAACCCAGTTCTCCCAGATTAGAGTCTGCACACTTAAGAAGAAGAAAAAGAGATTCAATTTATACGCTGCCCTTCACTTGGAGACTCAGAGTGGCTTACAATCTCCTTCCCTTCCCCTACCCACAACAGACACTGTGAGGTAGGTGGGGCTGAGAGAGCTCTTTCAAGGACTGCTCTGAAAGAACTTGTAACGGACCCAAGGTCACACCAGCGGCTACATGTGGAGGAGTGGGGAATCAAACCCAGTACTCCCAGATTAGAGTGCGCACCTGACCACTACACCAAACTGGCTTTGAGGCTCCTTAGGGTAGAGAAAGGCAGGGTATCGTTTTCTTCTTCTCCCTGTGCCACCAGAGAGCTTTGAGGACCATTAAAAAATCAGTAATTGCTGTTGGGCTGTAGCGCGATAATGTTAATGACATTCTTCAGTCACAATCTAATAGTTCCTCTGAATCCCCAGCTTTCATTCAGGCTGTTCATCTCCACAATGAAAAGGACTAGAGCAACACTCCCTCTAAGGGGTGGAGTCTTGTGAGCAAAACTTCTACTTTGTGAGCTACTGGCATTAAAGTTGTGAGCGAGCGATTTGGCTACTGCATAAATTAGCTTGCTCTGGAGCCATCTTTCCTGAGCGAAGACAAAAATGTGTGAGCCGGAGGCTAAAAAACTGAGCTAGGTCACACTAACTCAGCTTAGAGGGAACACTGCTAGAGAGTTACTTTAAATAATGAAGCTAGAAATTCAGAAGAACTAGCAGATATAGCTTGTAAGTGCTATAGCGCAATAGTGGTTATAATTTTTAAAAGCTGTAAAACCCATCTATTGTCACGGGAAGGAAAAGGTGGTCAGGGAGGGGCAGCTGACAGAGGAAGACATGCACAAGGCTCCTGTGTGGGTGTTCCATTGCAAGGGCAAAGTGTCTGATTTGCCACAGTGACGACAGGTAAACAGAATCCTCACCAGATGGATGCAGTCATCTCCAACTGTCTGTCACCGAACTTGCTCCCTCACCAACATTTCTGTCGCTGGACGGAGCGCAGATGAGACAGTACCGAGAAATACCCTAAAACTTGCAAGCTGTGATCAGGAGGAGTCGATTGAGCCAAAGTTATCTCCAGATCTACAGCGTGCATTTTGAAAAAGCCTTTGGCAGGCGGTCAGAACGCCCAGAGATGTGATGGGAGTAATATGTGCACTCCAAAAAAATATGTCTGAGCCAAGAAAGGGCAAATGGCTTTTCACAGTTGAGCTTGGCCCGCGGAGAAACTGCTTTTCATTTCAATGAGGTTGGCCAGGAATCTTGTTCTCCTTGCCTGCTCCTTGGGTGGACTCCTTGGACGGAAAAAACAGGACTGCTTCTTAGAAATGCATAGGTATTCATTTGCTAAGCTAATTGCTACCTGTTCTATGAGAGTCATTGCCCTAAGGTAGGAATCGTGAGTGCTTTGGAAATGACCGGAGCCAGAAATTCACCTCCAGCTGCATCCAACTATAATGCCGTTCCCCTTATAAGGCTATCTCGCCTTCCCTGGAAGAGAGTAACCTCGCCTGTCTAGCTTGAGTCATCTGGAGTTAGTTGCTCTGCTAAAGGCATTACACAAAGTAGTATGCTTTACTAAGGTTTTCCAGCCTTGCACTTTAGGACAGAGAGAACGCCATTTTGTAACACTCAAGACATCGTTGCATTGACACAGCTGCATGTAGCCCCCATTGCTTCTGCGAGTGCAAAGGCATTTGTGCTGGCGATGGAGCATCCACACCAGGGAAGGGAGTATCAGTACTTTCCTCCATCATCTGCCATTTCCTTTGCATTTTTCCTCCACCGCACCACTAGAGGGCTTGGGGGGCAGCTATTATGAAAATAGTGCTATAGCACAATGAAGTTATAATGATCTCTTGCCATGCTCGACCAGTTCACAAACACACAAAAATGGAAATACAGCAAATGCAGTCAGAGCTGCAAAGCCGGATTCCTAGCTACTTGGAACGTAGTGGTAGACTTCATGTCATTTTGAATCCTGTCAGAGCTGGGTTCAGCTCCATCAGTAAGAAAAACGGCCTGACGAAGCCCTAAGAAACGGCAAAGCAACCTAGGTGTGCCGTCCCCGCTCCTTTGGTCGCGCTACAGCTGGCTTTGAGCTCCTGCCGTCTACTGCATGCTTTCTTCTGGAAGCTCTTCTCTGCACCATGAGCCGGTGACCGCATCAATCTGAAGAGAGGCTTGTCCTTTCAAGGACTATTAGGTCGCTATTCAACTGGTGCAGTTATCATTTATGCATGGTGGCAAAACTAATTGTTATGTGTATTAATTTTGGTTGTTAGAACTGTATAAGAAGACAGTAGTCTCAAGTGGGATTGGTACAGCGTGACAAATCATTCTATTTGTATATATGCTCAGCCAGTTCAGCTGAATTCCCAGCTTTTTTTTTTTTTTTAAGTTAAGTCTCTAGGCATTTAGAGACTTACTTTTTTTATAAATGAAGGCTGGGCATTCAGAGAAAGTAGTAGAGCATGACAGTGGATTTTTATAACCGTATTGCATGCAGCAGTTATCAAGGGTTTTTTCAGGGCTCTTTTTGTAGAAAAAGCCCAGCAGGAACTCATTAGCATAATAGGCCACACCCCTGACAGCACAGCACATTAGGCCACACCCCCATGTAACCAGAAGTGTGGTTATCCAGCCACACCCACCTTTTGCTTGTTATTCTGTTTACCTTGTTTGTTGTCAACACCCAGGGCCTTTTTTTGTAGCAGGGACTCCTTTGCATGTTAGGCCACACACCCCTAATGTAGCCAATCCTAATGAGTTCCTGCTGTTGGGTGTGGCCTATTATGCTAATGAGTCCCTGCTGGGCGTGGCCAACTTGGGAGCCAGCCGGAACTCCGTTCCTGTGCGTTCCTGCCCAAAAATAGACCTGTTTTTTTTTAAGGAAAACCATGGGTGGTGCAGGCAGGGAATGGCAGCTGCAGACAGGTGAGGAAAGTAAAACGGTGCTGATGTAAGGGGAGCCTTCTAAAAGGTGCGTGTGAAATGTGTGCCAAGGACAGGGGAAGCTTAGAAGCCAAAATGGAGATGAACCTCCCCATGGATGCAGCCAGTACAATCCAAGAATATGCACTCAGAAGTAAGCCCCACTGTGTTCAATGAGATTTACTCCCTAGTAAGTATGCTTAGGGTTGCAGGCAAAGATGCTCAGCTATGAACTAGGAGAGCCAGTTTGGTCTAGTGGTTAGGAGTGCAGACTCTAATCTGGGAGAACCAGGTTTGATTCTCCAGTCCTCCACATGCAGCTGCTGGTGTGACCTTGGGTCAGTTACAAGTTCTCTCAGAGCTGTTCTCTCATGAGCAGTCCTCAAAAGAGCTCTCTCAGCCCCAGCTACCTCACAGGGTGTCTGTTGTGGGGAGGGGGAGGGGGAGGGGAAGGAGATTTTTAAGACGCCCTGAGACTCCTTTGGGTAGTGAAGCGTGGGGAATAAATCCAGTCTCTTCCTCCTCCTCCTCCTCCTCCTCTTCTTCTTGTTTTGCATTCTGCCTCTGGTGTGGACTCACTAAGTAACCTTAGGATCAAACTGGTCACGCTTTTCAAACTTTAAACTGCAGCAGCACAAGTGTTCTGGTTTGAACTGGGGCCACAGTACAGGAGGAGAGGAGGATGGGGAGCTGTTCCTGTTGGCAGCAAAGAATAGGACTCACAATAATGGGTTTAAATCAAGGGCGGAAAGGTACCGGCTGGATATTAGAAAAAATGTTTTTGACAGTCAGAGAATCAGCTGCCTAGGGAGGTGTTGAGCTCCCCCTCCCCGGCAGTCTTTGAGCAGCGGCTGGACAAACACTTCTCAGGGATGCTCTAGGCCAGTGGTGGCGAACCTATGGCACGGGTGCCAGAGGTGGCACTCAGAGCCCTCTCTGTGGGCACGCGTGGCATCGCCCCAGCCAGGCCCAGACCATCATTAAAGTGTCGAATTCCCTGCCAAATAATTTTAAGTAAATGAAAGCATTTGGGATTGCTTCCCTTACTTTGTTTGGATCCTCTTAAGTTAATGTATGAGTTGTTTTTCTAAAGTAAAACCTCAGTATTCAGGTTAAATTGCTGTGTTGGTACTTTGTGATAAATAAGTGGGTTTGGGGTCGCAGTTTGGGCCCTCGGTCTCTAAAAGGTTCGCCATCACTGCTCTAGGCTGATCCTGCACTGAGCAAGGGGGTTGATGGCCTGTCGGGCCCCTTCCAACTCTGATTCTATGATTCTATGAGTTAACCTTTCCTCTATACTTTTGGGGGACAATCTGAATTGCTCTGGGACTACTATTTTGGGCAGAGAATACAGGAAGCCTATGGGTGCTGGTATAGCCAGTCCTCACCATCATCAGCACCTGCCCGGTAGGCCAAACAGCAACCTGGAAGGGTTTTAGATTATGAAAACACCATCGGCTGCAAAGTCAGAGCCCTGAATGGCTAAAATTTTACAAAGCAGCGTGAGAGCCATCCATGGATCTTCCACCATCTTGTCTAGTATGATCCTTCGGCAAGTCACTCATTCTTCGGCGCGGCCCCCGTTCCCCTCCGCACCTGCAATATGAGGAGAATAACACTGAACAACCTCATAGGGCTGTTGAAAAGATTACTGTGATCATGAATATGAAGTGCTTTGAACACCCTTTAAAATATGGTATGAATGCTAAGTAGGATTCTCAGCAACGGATAAGGGCTCTTGGATCTATAGTCATGTCTCTTTATTTGCCCCATTTCGTAATAACGATGAGTGTTATCACTGACTCTAAAGAGGAGGGTGCTATTAACCCGATGCGCTTGTGTGATCTTCGGGATCAGAATGGGACTGAGTGAAGAGGGCGGTCTCTAAGGGACGTAGAGCCAGCTAGTGACATCCTAAACCGAGGTACACCCTTCCAAGCCCATTAATATCAGTGGAGTTTGAAGGGTGTAAGCCTCATTAAGGCTTTTAAATCCTGGCCTTGAATTGTGCCCAGAAATCAAAGCAGGGAAAGGAGAGCAGATCACTGCCCCCTTATCATGCTTAAGTGATTCTGAGAAGGAATCGGATATATCAGCGTGCTTACAAGGGTAAGGGGTAACTTACAGATATTATTTAAGGAAAGGTGTTTGTTTATATGTAGGATAAAGCTTCTGAAAATAAAAATCAGCTGCTTTTAATGGATGGATGGATGGATGGATGGAAGATTATGTATTCTTATTCTTATGTTCATGCATGTTTTATTCTGCTGATCTACGGCCGTAATAAATTCTCGATTGATTGATTGACAAAAGGTGAACAAGTGCTGCTGAGGTTGAGGGGAAGGGGAAACCCTTGCACAGTTTCACCAAAGGAAACTGACCCCTCCAGTGCTGTTGTTATTCCTGGAAATGAAAAAGAAAAGAAAAAAGACAGGGCAAGGAAGGTTGTCTGTCTTTCCCCCCCCCTTTCCCAGGACAAATGACAGTATAAGAGGCAGTCAGTTTCAACTGGCAAAACCATGCACAGGTAGAAAGCTTAAATGTTGTTGTTGTTCAGTCGCACAGTCGAGTCCGACTCTTCGCGACCTCATGGACTAGATCCCGCCAGGCCCTCCTGTCTTCCGCTGTCCTCTGAAGTTTGCTCAGTTTTATGTTCGTTGCATCGATGACACTGTCCAACCATCTCATCCTTTGCTGTCCCCGTCTTCTTTGACCTTCAATCTTTCCCAGCATCAGGGTCTTCTCCAGTGAGTGCACACACACAAACACACATACACACCTGTCAGTGAACCACCCGGAATCAAGGCCTTGAGCAGCACCCATTAACCTCCCGTTTAAAAAACTAGGAAGATCACAGTCTCCCAGCATTCTGTTTTTTTTAACCCTCAATGGAATGTCTAAAAAGGCACTTCCCCAAAAAGGGTAAAAGAAGAGCAAAAATGAGAGTTGGGGGGAGCATGGACAGGAACCAGAAAATGGGGCCTAGACAGGGACGGCAAGAGCGTCTGATATGACAGAGAAGCCCATGAGGGCAAAGACTGCGTTCCTCACACAGGGCCCTGGCTCTCTCCCCGTAGGAAAAGTTCCTTTGAGTTCTTCTTCTCACCAGTCGCAAGCCTGGAAGACCTCCTGTGGGTTCCTTGAGTTGCCATGGATATTAATGGCTTTCTTGTGTGTGGGTACATCTTCGAAATGAAACTTGGTAGTAGGGGGAAAAAGACAGGGGGAAGAGATCACTTGCTGCTGTTTCTTCTCCTCATACAACCCCATCTTGGCTGACTCTTTTCCCCTTCGCCATTGACAGAAGAGAAGGATTGTGTTTGTGTGCATGTGTGTGTGTGTACATGGGGGGGTTTGAGAAAAGATATCCTTCACATCCGGCCTGCGCGCCCCCCCCCCCTGTTAGTCTGCGTGTTATATAAGCCGAGACGTGGAAAAGCATTTCTGCGGCCATTGCTCGCTGACAATATTTTAACCTTTCCTTCTCGAAGGGCGGAGGGGAAGAGAAAGCGGGAAGGCCTGTTCTATCATGTTTCAGATATCCTCGCCTTCTTCCCATGTACCACTCTGACGAAGCTCTCGCTCTGGTTTTCATTAGCAACCGATTTGCTTACGAATCATTGTTTTGGACGCTTTCAGAGGCCTCCGAGGCGCCCTGGGTATTTCTTAAGGCCGCCCTGCACCGTTCGTATTCACTTGGCGGTGAATTTTTGGGCTGGGGGGAGGGAGAGGCTGGCAGGGAGTCACCTTTCTCTTAATCAGCAGGTGATATCTCATTGGGTGGGTGAGTTCCATGAATCTACAAAAGCCATGTGTTTGGAGGGGTTTTTTTTCCCCCTCCCTCCCCCTCTCCCTGGAACATTTCCCCCCTCTTTAATTTAAACCATTCTCTTGTCAAACCCTTTATAGGTTGAGAAGTGGGAGGTGGGGAGGGGCGAGGTTTGTTCTCTTGAAAGAAATGGGAAGCCCGTGCTCTGCAAAGAATTCTGGCTGCAAATTAGAGGGTTTCCCCCCCCCCTTTTCTGTTTGAATGTACATGGGAGGAATACCAGAGGAGCAGATGCCGCTGCCTGTGTGAGCTTTCCCACCACTGAAATGGTTCTTCAGAAGTCTGCTCTATAGACTCTGAGCGGGACCCGATCCACTCAAAAGCAGCCTCCAGCAGTGACCTGCATGTGCGAATGGACACCGATTGGGTGCTTCGGACCGAACATTAGTGTAACCTCAGAGCCCTTTCTTCGTTCCTTCGTGTTTTCGTACATTACTGCTGTGAGCCGTTTCGATTCGCCCATTTTTCATTGCCGGTGTTCCCAATTTGGTATGTCCCTTTTGTGCCACTTTTATGCCGTTTACAGACCTTTTTGTATACCGTTCGTGTGCAATTAAAGTAACATTAACAGTTCCATGCATTCAGCACAGGGAAACAGAAAATGGCATGCAAATACAGAGTCGTGGGTTCGGCTTGCCGTGGGAGAAACAAAAGCAAAATGGGGTGGGTTTTTATAAGTAAAAAAAAAATGTAGCGGTGATGTTCAGAAGCCTCCCTGGCTCAGGCATAATGCTGTTTAGTGTAATCCGTTCATAGGCTGAGAAGCCTCTGACATATTTCCTGCCAGGAATCAGTGACCAATGGGGCAGGTAAGTCCCCATGCCTCGATAGCTTTGGAAACAACACTTTATGGTCATGTCTGCATCTTCATTTTTAAAGCAGTCTTGAAGCTGTCTTTCTTTATACTGGAGTGATGTTCGTTCAAGAAATTCTTCCAATCTGGTCGATTCATATCTTCATCACTAGATGGCCCTTTTTTGGGGGGGAGGGGCTTAGAGTGCTTTGCAACCAGACCCAGTTGAGCTGATGAGACGCCGCAATCACAACGGAGTCGAAACCATAGGGCAGTAAAATGATATAGACAGCAGAAGCTATAATGGTACAGTAGGAGAGCGAATCTGAAAGAGATGTAGACATCGTTTTTTGAGACGGAGCGGGAGCATTGCCAAAGCAGCGGAAGATACCAATGCAGATTTGACCTATGTCTTCTTGAACCCAAACAGGGCCTGCTTCACTCATACATCAGCTTCGTAGTCATATAAGAATAGCCCTGCAGAATCAGACCAAGGTTCCATCTAGTTAAGTGTCTTCTTTTCAGAAGTGGCCAGCCAGGCATTTTGGGGAAGCCCACAAGCAGCGAACGAAGATGAAACCCCTTCAGTCTTTCAAAGCAACACAGTGTATTTCACTGTGGACTAAATCCAGGGCTATCAGTGACTGAAATAGGGTTTGCCGCTCTTGAGGCAAGTGGAGAAGAACAGGCACAATTTAAAGTTAGGAAAGTGGCAGGCAGGGAGGTAAGTTATGCAAATTTAAATGCAAATGAACATTGAGATATGAAGGTATCAGTCCAACAGCAAGAGCAAAGTTAATGCCAAATGACTTCAAGGGATAGAAGAGCTTCATTAATCCATTTGTATTTTCTCCCGGAAAGGAAGAAACAGACTATCTCCTCAACTTGTCAGCCTCTCTCTCTCTCTTTTGCCAATTTCCTATTGATGTGAAAGACAGATAAACCTACAAGTTACATACTTAGTCCACTGTGGTGCACCACCTGGGGAACCACTTAAATGGAGGAGGAAGAGACAACCATATATGCCACCTTGGAGAACGGGTAGGATATAAGTGTAACAGAAAAATAAAATTCCTTGGACTAAGTCCAGAACTTAAAGCAGATTTTTAATTCACTTTTGCTGATGTGGCTTTGATTCCAGAAGAGAATTTCTCCCCAGGATTAAATATCTTCAGAGTTGGAAATTAAAATAGCCATTCTACACCATCAAAAGCTTTTTCCCTGCCTCTAAAAATATCACTAGTTATTCCTGTTGGCTTTCTTTGCATAATTCATTACGTTTATAGGTTTTCTGATGTTATCTTTCAGTTGATGCTGTGCCAAGAAGCCTGCTTTATCTAGGTGAATGTATTTATGATTAACTAATTCAACAAAAACAGCTGTGTATAGTGTTCTGTTGAGAGCTGCACTATTGGACCTGCATTATGAACTAAGTCTGAATCCCCATGCATCCAGAAAGTGAATTTCTCTCTCTCTCTCTCCCTCCCTCTCTCTCTCTCTCACACACACACACACATGCACCCTTACTTTACAGAACTGTTGTGGGGATAAAATGGAGGAGGGGACAACCATGCCAGCTTCCCCAAGTACCTTGGAGGAAGGGCATGATACAAATGTGATATTGGCTTCAGTCTTAAGAACATTTCCCTGGGAGTAAGCCCCACTGAATATCACTGGACTGAGAAGTAAATCTTGTTTAGTATTAATCTCTGCAATAGAGATATTTCTTTGCATCCAAGTGGCACACAAACCTTTCTGGTAGAATGGTATTTGCAAGATGAGATGGTTAAACCCTCAATGGTAGCATGGATGAAAGATATGGGCTATACGATAGATATTGACGACTGGGCCAAAATACGGAAGTCTATGAGCTATCTCAGTTCAACAGCACATAAAGAAAATTTATATAAGATGTTTCATAGATGGTATTGGTCACCAGATAAAATTGGAAAATTTGCACCTCAAACTTCAAAAAAATTGCTGGAAATGTAAGAATAATATAGGAACGTTTTTTCCACATGTGGTGGAAATGTTGCAGGATGCAAAAGTTTTGGAAAAGTATAAAACAGATTATATTAGAAATGATGAATATTAATGTGGATTTGGTACCAGAAATATACTTGTTGAATATAATTCCAGATAACCTAGGTAGAGAAGACAGATATTTATTTATATTTTAACTTCATCAAGAATTATGGTAGCCCGATGTTGGAAATAGATAAATTACCCTCTAGATTAGATATAGTTAAGAAACTGCTGGAGATAGCCAAAGTGGATAAACTGACAATGTCATTACGCTGTAAAGATGAGACAATATTCCGAAAAAGGTGGATAAGAGTATATAATTGGTGGGGGGGAAACATTGTATGTAAGACAATGACAATGATTATATAAAAATGACAATGATTATATAAAAATGCTTACTGGCTGTTTAACAAAAATGAATAAATAAAGTATTTTTTTAAAAAAAAGACTTTCCAGCCACACTGGTGATGCTGCATGAATGGTTTGTTTGAATGTGACCGGTTAGAATTCCTTTTTTAAAAAAAACCAACCCTCAACCAATAACTATCCAGAACAAATTCAGAGTCCAGCAGCACCTGTAAGACCAACAAAGGTTTATTCAAGATATGAGCTTTTGTGTGCAAGGCACACTTTTTCAAATACATTGGAATGGTATGTAAGGTTTAAACTTATAGACAGGGAAATTAACATGTAACATGATGATGTTTAAGATATGCAAAGTCCAAAATAACTAGCTAAGGTTATAAGGTCAACAGCCATAAATTAATAAATATGTCCGAATAGCAGATAAATGTCCAAAGGTATATTTTCTAATTGTGGGAAGCAAACGGAGAATCTCCATTCAGTCCTCCCAGGCGTGAAGATGACTTAAGTTGGAACAAAGATCTCCCCAGGACTCAACAGGGATATTGGTTTTTTATCTCCTTATATATACTAACTCATTCAGTCCTCACATATGTATTCTCGACAAGAAGGACTATAAATCCTCTGTATTTTACTGTTTTTCTTTTTCAGAATAGTATATTAGAATACTGAATGTAATGCCAGGAATATTGGGATGTTTTGCTGACATGACCCTGCATCCACCTCAAAAAGTGCTGTTACGTCATCTTCACGCCTGGGAGGACAGAATGGAGATTCTCTGTTTGCTTCCCACAATTAGAAAAGACACCTTTGGACATTTATCTGCTATTCGGACTCTAAATTTGTTCTGCTGCTTCAGACCAACACGGCTGACTGCCTCAATAACTATCCAGTTGGGTAGAGGGATTATGTGTTCACTGCAGTGCTCCCAAGGAGGAAAAAGAAAAAAGAAAAGCAACCATCATTTCCTCTCTTCTTTCTGTTTACCAATTAAAAATAGTTCCATCAGAGAGGCTTCCCAAGATATTTAAGCGAGTGCTCACACACACACACACACTCACACAGGAAACATCTGGCGGGCAGAAGCACGGTGTCAGCAGACAGCAGCAATTATACCCAGCCTGAACAACAACTTAATTACTGACGAGGGCAGCTCCAGAAGGGATCCACTCTCAGCCGCACAAAATGCACCGCCTGAATCCGTCCCTTTGGAAAAATCAAAACCGTTCCCCCCCAAATGAAATGACAACCGACTCGGGTGCTTCAGACTGCAGGGGGGAAAGAGCTATAATGAAGACGTATCAAATGACACTAGGCAGAGTCAGAGCATTGGTTCGTCGCGCCCAGAACTCTCTATTCTGACCAGCGGCAGTCCTTCCTTCGCTCAAGTGGAATCCTGGGCTCCTTGTGCTCAAGGGGTCATCTGTAAGCAATGCGTGTGTGCCACCCCCAGACTCCAGATCCTCTCCTAAGTGAACACATGAAACCTGCCTTAGTCTAGTGGTCTGACTTGGGCCACCACCTAGATTAGGGGCCTTACATAGGCAAAACGCATGTCCTGCCTCTGAGTTATGAGTGTTCCCTCTAAGCTGAGTTAGTGTGAGCCAGCTCACAGTTTTTTTAGCCTCCGGCTTGCACAATTTTTTAGCCTCCGCTCAGGAAGGATGCCTCCAGAGCAAACTCATTGATGCAGTAGCCGACTCGCTCGCTCACAACTTTCATGCCAGTCACTCGCAAAGGTGAACTTTGGCTCACACAGCTTAGAGAGAGCATTGGTTGTGACCAGTGTTCCCTCTAAGCTGAGTTAGTGTGAGCCAGCTCACAGTTTTTCAGCCTCCGGCTCACACATTTTTGTCTCAGCTCCGGAGGGATGGCTCCAGTGCTAACTAACTTATGCAGGAGCCAAATTGCTCGCTTACAACGTTAATGCCAGTAGCTCACCAGGTAGAATTTTTGCTCGCAGGACTCCACAACTTAGAGGGAGCATTGGTTATGACCCCCTTTTCTGATAAGGCACTGAAAGGCATTAGGCAGTGCAAACCTTCACCCAGCAGAGAGCGTCACAAATGCCGCCACCGCAGTCCCTGCCTTCCTCTGCTGTCTAGTCATGTGTCAAGTGACCACCATTTATGAAAAGGAGCCGAGACTTGGAAGTCAGGGGCCGGCGTTGAATTTGAGCCTCCAAAAATAGCAGCCCAGCACAGCTACTGTTTGAAAACACAGCTGAATGACTAAAGGGGGACAAAGGCCCCGTGGGCTAAAGAAGAAGAAGAGATTGGATTTATACCCTGCCCTACACTCGGAGTCTCAGAGTGGCTTACAAACTCCTTCCCCTTCCCCTCCCCACAACAGACACCCTGTGAAATAGGTGGGGCTGAGAGAGCTCTGACAGAAACTGCTCTTTCCAGAACAGCTCTGACAGAACTATGGCATTGCCCAAGGTCATCCAGCAGCTGCAAGTGGAGGAGTGGGGAATCAAACCCGGTTCTCCCAGATTAGAGTCCGTGCTCTTAACC
Source organism: Gekko japonicus (assembly GCF_001447785.1). Taxonomy (NCBI): domain Eukaryota; kingdom Metazoa; phylum Chordata; class Lepidosauria; order Squamata; family Gekkonidae; genus Gekko; species Gekko japonicus. The sequence continues at coordinate 829,898 of NW_015165836.1, read as the reverse complement.
ACTACACCAAACTGGGGGGGGGGGGGCAGGCAACCCTAGAAGGAAGGATACTCAAGTGCATTTTTTTTTTTTTTGCCTGCTTAAGATATAAAACAAGAAAAGCCTTGCAGAGACCATAGAGGGAGAATATTCCGTCCATTTGGAAGCCTTAAACCTGGACCCAGTTTTAGAGGGAGCCTGAATTTCATAGCTAAGACTGAGCATCACAAAAGATCTGGTAGGCAACCAAGGTAAAGGTAAAGGTTCCCTTGCTCGAAAGCCAGTCGAATCCGACTCTACGGTTGCGGTGCTCATCTCCGTTTCAAAGCCGAAGAGCCAGCGCTGTCCGAAGACGTTTCCGTGGTCATGTGGCCGGCATGACTCAACACCAAGGCGCACGGAACGCTGTTACCTTCCCACCGAAGTGGTACCTATTGATCTACTTGCAATTTCTTGCTTTCGAACTGCTAGGTTGGCAGGAGCTGGAACTAGAGACAGGAGCTCACCCTGTCTTGCGGCACCCGGGTCTTGAACCGCTGAACTACTGACCTTCCACAGCCTGCAGTTCAGCATCTTAACCACTTGAGCCACCGCAACCAAAAGTCAACCATAATGCCAATTTCCCTCCGTCGTCATTACGGGTGAAGTGCTGCGCCATACCCACTTTGCAAGAGCTTTGGGGCAAATGCATTTTAATACACATGCATAAAACCTCCGGGTCACCTCTGAGGAAGTGCGCTTGCACACGAAAGCTCGTACATTGAATAAAACCTTGTCGGTCTTAAAAGTGCCCCTGGACTCCAGCCTTGTTTCATTAAGCTCCATCGTGGAACTTTTTTGACATCCCAGTCCTCTGACATCATTCGGGAGGGTTCTCCTAAGCCGGCAGCCCTCAGAAGGGGTCGACAATAAAGCGCCTCCCAATGTTATTCCACTTTGCCGCCACCAAGAGCAGAAGCAGTGCAAGGGATTCACAAGGCAAAACAGCAGCATCAACAACGGATCCTCGACCAAGGTCTCACTGAGGTGGTCGATCTGGGCCCGTGCTAGACCGCTGCAGACTTTAGGCAGGAACCTCATCATCGAATGCTTCTCCGTAATAAGGAAATGAGCACGACAGGGGAGAAAGATAGCTAGAACTCCCCCCCCCCCCGGACTTTCTTGTTTTCTCTCTGTTGGGAATATTTTGCATTGAGAAGCACACGAGTCTTGTAAATTCAGGACTCGAGCCGCCCCCACCACACCTGGAGGTTGGCAACCCTAGCTTCTAGCAGGGTGTACAATACAGAGAACAGTTTGCCATCTCAGTGAAAATTTGGCCTTTTTGGTGGGTGATTTGCCCCCCTTTTGGGGGAGGCAACTGAGAAAGGGAAAGTGCCGCCTTCATGCTCTGCTGTGAGCTTCCTGGTGGCCATCTGGTATATAACGCCTGCATTAACATCTACTCGAGCACCTGTTCGAGTCCCACCGTGGTCGAGGTGAGCTCTCGACCCTTAGTCCTAGCTCCCGCCCACCCAGCGGTTCAAAAGCCAAGTAATCATCTATTGGCGAGTAGATAAATGGGTACCCACCCTTAGTAGGGTGGGGGGCACCCTCCTCCGCCCATGGAGGTGTGTGGAGCGGCAGCGGCGTTGGCGAAAATGGCGGCGATGGCGACGGCGAGAACGACGGCAGCAGCGGAGCGGCGGCGATTGGAGGAGGAGGCGCAACACTGAGAGGTGGCAAGCGGCGGCAGCAGAGCCAGACTGATCCCTGGTGGCCAGCAGCGAAAGAACAAGGCGGCTGCCGTCAACGGAGGTTGGAGTCGCAGCGACGTCATCCGGAGGCGCGGAGCCGGAAAGGACATGATCGGGCCGAGGACGACGTCGCCGGCGATCCACACACACCCGCCTGTCTGCTGAGCACTGGACATCGCATATAGCCAGAAGAAGCCGAGCCGTGAAAAAAGCCTTCCCCAGGGTGCTGGTAGGGAACTCCCCCTCCCCCTTGTACCAATGTGTGGCCATAGTTAGGATTGAGATAGGTGATTAGCACCCAAGAATTGTAAACCGCCCAGAGACCCCTACGGGGGTTAGGGCGGTATATCAAGTCGAAGGATAAATAAAATTAATAAATAAATAAATTCTGTAGGAAACAGGATGCTGGACTAGAGGAACCCTTGGTCTGATCTAGCCGGGCTGTTCTTATGACCCGCACCAGCTCACAGACACAAGCTTCCTGGGACAGCAGGTGTTCAGGCCTGACAGTCGGCTTCTGGCAGAGAAGCATGCAACGTTGGTACCTGTGACTGGATGGCAGTATGGAATTTCTACTCTGACCTGAATAGCCCACGCTAGAGAAGAAGACGAAGAATTGGATTTATACCCCATGCTTCACTTGGAGTCTCAGAGTGACTTACAATCTCTTCCCCTTCCTCTCCCCACAACGGACACCCTGCGAGGCAGGTGGGGCTGAGAGAGCTCTGAGACCACTGTGACTGACCCAAGGTCACCCAACTGGCTTCACGTGGAAGAGTGGGGAATCAAACCCGATTCTCCAGATTAGAGTCTGCCGCTCTTAAGCACGACATCAGGCTGGCTCTCAGATCTCAGAAGCTAAGCAGGGTCAGCCCTGGTCGGTGTTTGGAAGGGAAACCACCGAGGAATGCCAGGATCATGACGGGGAGGCAGGCAACGGCAAGGCCACCTCTAAACCTCTCTTGCCTCGAAAACCCCCACTAGGGGTCGCCATAAGTCGGCTGTGGCTTGAGGCCAAAAGCAAAACAAAATGGAATCCGGAGATTTGCCAGGTCTGGTATGAATACTGGGAAGCGACCAATTCTTGGTCCTGCACTGACTTCAGGAAGGAAGCTCCTGACTTGGATTCAAGGGTTTCCACAACCCCCCAGCTGCCTCACATCATAGGACCACAGCACTGTTCCTCCGTCGGCCTGCCAGACACAGGCACACCTCCTCGCCCAGAAACCTCCTGTGACACCCATAGCCGACGGTCCCGATCCTCCCGTTCTTGCTGTCATTCAGAGTAGGCTGCTTACAGAGTCTGGGAGACGATCCTCCCAACTGCTTCCTGTCTGCAGGAACTAAGAAGGCTTTTTGCCCTCCCTTTTTATTTTTTGGAGGGGGGGGAATCAAGCAACCTCGGCATACGCCGAGCTGTGTGGTTTACACATTTTTTGGGAAGAAGGAGGAACCAGTCCCGGCCCAGCGGCTCAAGGGCTTCCCGAATCAAGGCCTATTCTTCCCTGCAAAGCAACTTAATTGTCCACAAACGCCGCTGCCACCAGGGCCGCACAGGCCAATTATCTCCTAAGCAGCAGCAATAAAGACGACTCAACAGCTGGCAAGCAGCCTGGTTTCCTGATTCCGGCATCTGAGCCATTAACGTTACGGATGGAGAGTTCGGATGCGGGGGCAGGGGCAGGCGTTCTGAGAAGCCTATCCAGCTGGGAGGGGATGGAGAGAGAGAGAGAGAGAATGGGAAACATCACAGAACAGTTGGGGGTAGGTGGGTGAGAGAGGCTTGGCAGGGCCCTAGTCGCTTGTTTGGTTTCTTTTCCAAAGCAAAGAGTCAGCCCAGAACCCAAAGAAGCAACTTTCCTCCGGAAGGAGCCAGGCAGCCAAGGCTCCGTGTCTCTTTTGATGTCTCTCAAACCTCCCCCCCCCCCCGAAAAAGAAACAAGAAACAAAGCGCCTGACTGCCAAGCGTGGAAGTGGCAGCAGAGGAAAGTCTGAGCCGGATTCAAGAAGGGAAGGGGAGGGGTGGGCAGCCAGCCCTGGGCCGCCTTCCAGGGCTGGCGCGAGAAAATCCTCCCAGTTCTGCTCGGCAGGAGGCATCAAGGTTGAAACCTGGGCAGCCTTCCCATGGCAAGGGCGGCGGAGGGGGGGGGGCGAAGGCGGCTGTTTACGGACCCCCTTCAAGGCCGAAGGGGGGTCTCCATTTCTTCCGAGCCGGGCGTTCTCACCTCACATCCACTCGCTCCCAGCCTGACAATAATGGAGGATTCTGTTTTCGGCATCAGGTCCTCCAGTTTTCTCATCGGCCTAAATTTCCCAGTGCACCAAGCTGAGGTTTGCTGACCTGGGTTGGGCCCAAAAGTCATCCTGAAAAGCTTAAAAGCACCAGCTCCATTTTCTCCATTGATTAGTTCTCGTGGCCCTTTTTTCGCACACCCAGGGAAATGCAGTTTGGTGTAGTAGCTAAGTGCGCGGACTCTAATCTGGGAGAACCGGGTTGGATTCCCCACTCCTCCACTTGCACCTGCTGGATGATAAGAGCTGTCCTTGAAAAAGAGCAGTTTCTGTCAAGAGCTCTCTCAGCCCCACCCACCTCACAGGGTGTCTGTTGTGGGGAGGGGAAGGGAAAGGAGTTCGTAAGCCCCTCAGATGCCCTTGGGTAGTGAAGGGCGGGGTATAAATCCAATGTCTTCTTCTTCAAAGTGGCGATCAGCATTTCCCTGGGCATGTAAGAAAGGGCAACGAGAACTAAGCACTGATGCAACCCTCCCTGCCCTCCCTCTCATGATCTGCCTAAGTTCACAGAATCAGCATTGCTGTCCGATGGCCATCCAGCCTCTGTTTGAAAACCTCCAAAGAAGGAGAGATCACCACCTCCCAAGGAAGCCTGTTCCACTGAGGAATTGCTCTATCAGGAAGTTATTCCTAATGTTTAGCCGAAAGTGAGCTAGACTTGTTGAGGCAAGAGACGTTTCAAAGGTGGTTTTGCTCTTGCCTGCCCGTGTGTCACTACCCTGGTATTCCTTGGAGGCTGTCCTTCCAAATACTAGCCAAGGCCAACCCTGCTGAGCTTCTGAGATACGACCTAACGCGGTGGCACCACTGAATGTATCCCTAAATTGCACTTTAGTTTTATCGCCATCTAATGAATGTTTTATATTGACTGGTTGTGTTTTAACTGATGTCTTGTTTTTTTTATTGTGAATGTATACTGCTTGTCAGTTTTTGGAAGCCGCCCTGAGCCTACCTGGCGGGGAGGGCGGGGTAAAAGTTAAATAAATAAATAAATAAATAAATAAATAACCCGTTGGTTTATTTATTTATTTTATTTCATTTATACCCCGCCCTCCCTGCACGCGGGCTCAGGGCGGCTTACATGGGCACAAAGTGCAGTAAAAAAATAAAACAGGTTAAAACAGTTAAGACTAAAATTCACATCAAACAGGATACATGAAAGACTATAAATACACACTCCCCCATTGCATATCAGGAAGGGATCAAATTGGGGGGACGCCATGGGCCATGATGTTCCAGATGACCAATCGGCCCAACCTTCTGGAGCAACAGAAAACAACTCCGTGCCATCCTCTACATGACAGCCCTTCAAGTACTTGAAGATGGTTATTGTATCACCTCTCAGTAGGGTTCCCAAGTCGGATTGGCACTGAAGCGGGGAACTCCAGCGCTGCACCAGGAGTGCAAGCACATCCAGCGTGCCCGGCATGGTCGCGTCACTTCCGGGTGACGTGCACGTCACGTGCTTTGGGGGTGGGGTTCCCCCTGGGGCCCGATCCGCTGGCGGCAGGGAATGGGCCTCTGGGACGGGGGTTTCCCCACCCCCTGGGGGGACTTGGCAAGCCTACTTCCCAGTCATCTCCTCTCCAGGCTAAACATCTCCAGCTCCTTCAACCTCTCCTCATAGGACTTGGTCTCCACACCCCTCACCATCTTCGTTGCCGTCCTCTGAACATGTTCCAGCTTGTCTGTATCCTTCTTAAACTGTGGTGCCCAAAACCGAACACAATGCTCTAGTTGAGGTCTAACCAGAGCAGAGGAAAGTTCTGGATCAGACAGCAACATCTGGGAAGTGACTCGCAGCCGTCGGCAACCCATGCTGCTCCACTGCAGAAGAGCAGGGAAAATCTGGTAGTAAACAGGTTGTGATGGGCAATGGACGGACTTTCCCCTGTCTGATCGCGCAAGCACACTTCCCAGCCATCGGGAAGGTCTGATCAGGCCATCCCAGCTTGGTGCTCCTTCCCCCACCCTTCACAGTATGCGCATCATCGCATACTCCATAGGGGGCCCTCGGTGCAGAGGTGTGATTCCTCGTTTATGCGCATGGGAAACAAAGGCAAAAAAAAAAAGACTCACCCACAGTTGCGTCTGATCCAGGGGTCATTTCCTGCAGGAGCGCACAGGAGCGGAGCTCCGTCAGTAAAGAGCCCAGGGGGCGGGCACATGCAACAAGCCCCGCCCCCTGCTCCCAGCAGCCCTCAGTCAGAGCAAAAAGCAGCCAGGTAAGTTGCAGAGCTCCTCCCAGCTCCCCCAGTCCAAAACAGTCCAGTGGCACCTTTAAGACCAAGTTTTATTCAGGTACAAGCTCTCCCTCCTCTGCGAGGACAGATCTGCACGTTCTCCCACACACACACACACAGCTAGCCATCCAAAACTGTCCAGTGGAGCCTGAGCGGTGGGTGTTGCCTTCTGACACAGTTCCGGTGATGTCAGGGGGTGTGGCATATGCAAATAAGTTATGCTAATGAGTTATGCTAATGAGCTCCTGCACCTCTTTTCCTCTTTTCCCCTGGTCTGATCACACAGTGACGGGCTGAGCCTGCAGCTCCAAAGGGCTGTGTGATCTCACAGCCGCGGGTTGAGTTCCTCCGGCGGGAATACCCTCGCTTCCCCTCCGCTTCAACTGGCACGTGTGACCGCAACCTTAGAGATCCTTAATTTAAGAATCAGATAAAATCAAGCATCAACTAATCGTGAGCAAATGAAGGCAGTGACCCTAATTGGGTCACGATTCCGATGGTTATGCAGAAAGACAATTTTTTAAAAAAATCGAATGAGAGCGTTCCCAGCAACGTGCAGAGGATACGATCGTATAAAAACCAAACAGCTCGGAGCACATGGACATAAATAAGGGAGGAAGAGTATTCTAACGTTCAAATCAAATGGAACAAGTTGAAAGGGGAAAACTGATAGGAGCAGACAGTGACGGTGCAGGACCAAGAAGGAGAAAGACAGGAAGGGCACGAGCAGTAGAAGAAATAGCTGATTTGACAAAACAGAGGAGGTTTGAAAAATTCACAAGATGAGAAGGGGGAGGCAGGATTATAAGAGATTAGACAATCTCATTACTGAGAAAGCCAACAGAAGATGGCTGGAAGAATGCTACGACACCCCGGAAGAATTAATGAATGCAGGAGAGCTGATAAGGCCCATCAAGTTATGAAAAATATGAATGGTGAGACGAGGACGGTGTTCACGGCTATTAGAAGCGAACGAGGAACATTGGCCAGGAGCCAGAGAGCCACTTTAGGTGTACCTGAGAACTCAGTCATAGTCAGTGGGATTTTTCATGTTTGAACTGCACCGTCTGCTTTTTGAAAAACCCTGCATTTTTTCAGCTATTTTGGGGGGTTTTATGTCTGAAGATTTGGCACGTTAGGCGACTGTCCTTGCAAGCAAACATTCCCTATTTTGTGTGTGTGTGTGTGTGTGGGCTGTCAAGTCACAGCCTACTTATGGCAACTCCTCACAGGGTTTTCAAGACACGAGATGTTCAAATGTACTTTGCCACTGCCTGCCTCTGCATAGCAACCTTCATATTCCTTGGTGGTCTCCCATCCAAGTTCTAACCAGGACCAACCCTGCTTAGCTTCCGAGATCTCACCATCATAAGAGAACATAAGAACATAAGAGAAGCCAATGTTGGATCAGGCCAATGGCCCATCCAGTCCAACACTCTGTCACACAGTGGTCAAAAATACCAGGGGCCATCAGGAGGTCCAGGACACTAGAAGACCTCCCACTGTTGCCCCCCCCCAAGTACCAAGAATACAGAGCATCATTTGCCCCAGACAGAGAGTTCCTATCTATACCTTGTGGCTAATAGCCACTTATGGACCTCTGCTCCGCATGCTTATCTAATTCCCTCTTGAAGCTGTCCATGCTTGTAGCTGCCGCCACCTCCTGTGGCAGTGAATTCGATGTGTTAATCCCTCTTTGGGTGAAGAAGTACTTCCTTTTATCTGTTCTAACCCGACTGCTCAGCAATTTCATTGAGTGCCCACGAATCCTTGCATTGTGAGAAAAGGAGAAAATTACTTCTTTCTCTACCTGCTCTATCTCATGCATAATCGATTTGGTAGATTAGTTTGGACTGTATAATGTGTAAAGTATTTATGTGCACAGTACTTGATAGCACAAGGTGCTGGTTGCTATCTTCGTATCCTATGACTTACCTTTGTGCAGGACTGCCC
>NW_015165836.1:815038-821565 GCF_001447785.1 Gekko japonicus | reverse complement strand
TTGGGGGGGGGGAGAGGAATGTGCAGATCTGTCCTCGCAGAGGAGGGAGAGCTTGTACCTGAATAAAACTTGGTCTTAAAGGTACCACTGGACTGTTTTGGATTGCTAACTATTGGGGGGGGGATGTACAGATCTGTCCTCGCAGAGGAGGGAGAGCTTGTACCTGAATAAAACTTGGTATTAAGGGTGCCACTGGACTGTTTTGGATTGCTAGCTATCGGGGGGGGGATGTGCAGATCTGTCCCCGCAGAGGAGGGAGAGCTTATACCTGAATAAGACTTGGTCTTAAAGGTGCTAATGGACTGTTTTGGACCTGGGGGCCGGGGGGAGCTCTGCAACTTACCTGGCTGCTTCTTGCTCTGACTGAGGGCTGCTGGGAGCAGGGGGTGGGGCTTGTTGCATGTGCCCGCCCCCTGGGCTCTTTACTGTCGGAGCTCCGCTCATGTGTGCTCTGTGTGCTCCCGCAGGGAATGACCCCTGCTGCCATCTATTTGTAGTTGGAAAGCTATTTATTAGTTCTTATGGATTTTTAATTGTATACTGTTTTTATTCTAATTGTAACATGCTTCAGGTTTGTTTCTGGAGGAAGGGGGGTTACCGATGTTATAAATAAATACACAAATTGTAGGTATGGCACACATATAATGTTGATTTACAAACACACAAATAACATTGTGAGAAGAAAGGCATACATTTTACAAAAAAGGATCAGGTGCGAGAGAACCAACAGTGGCACCAAAATTTTTAGAAGTGAGAAGCCAAATGTGGATTTCCAGGTCGAAACAAACAAACAAAAAAAGACATTTGCAATCATTTATTTATTTCACAAAATTTATATCCCACCTTTCTGCCCTCACAAGGGCCAACAAGGTAGCTAACACAATATACACAATAAAACCACATTTTAAAATAATTAGAACCTCCTCCTCCCAAAATCATTAAAACCAGTCATTCCTGGACTGTCTGAAGAGTTCAGTTTTACCGCAAATGCCTGGCCTCTTCAGGTTCTGGTATCTCTGTCGCTGTGGTTTACGATGAAGTACAATGAAGTTTGGCAAAGAAATGAGGCACACTGTGTCAGGTGAAACGATGGTACTGATAAATGGGGATTGTATTTATTATGTTTACTAAAAGGTAAAGGTTTCCCTTGCTCGAAAGCTAGTCGAATCTGACTCTTGGGGGCAGGTGCTCATCTACGTTTCCAAGCCAAAGAGCCAGCGCTGTCCTAAGACTTCTCCATGGCCATGTGGCCAGCATGACTAAATGCTGAGGCGCACAGAACGCTGTTACCTTCCCACCAAAGCGGTACTTATTTATCTACTTGCAATTTCTTGCTTTCAAACTGCTAGGTTGGCAGGAGCTGGGACCAGAGACGGGAGCTCACTCCGTCACACGGCACTCGGGTCTCGAACTCCCAAACTACCGACCTTCCAGTCTGCATCTCAGCATCTTAACCTCTGAGCCACTGCAGCGCCTTTATTACATTTAGATTCCACCTTTCATCCATTATGGAACTCACAGCTGCTCACAGGAGGTCTCCTACCCAGCCTCCGACCAGCCCCAGCCCTATTGAAGCCTTGCTGACTCCCGCAGCCTCCAACCACACCCTGGGACCCTAGGAAATGTGTTTCAAACGTCCATGAACATTTGGGAGAACCATCTGGAACCTTTGTAGATTCTTCCTTCCGCGTCTCGCCTTCTCTTTCTGTCTGGTTCATGTGGAAGTCCCAGAACACGCACGATTACATGAAGCTGCCTTCTACCGAGTGAGCCCGTTGGCCTTTCAAGGGCACTGTTGCCTGCTCTAAGTGGCATGTCACCTGACTTACGGATTAGAGATTCCGGTGACTGAACCAGGGACGTTTTCGCGCCAAGCGTATGCTCCGCCTCCAAGCCCCATTCCCTCCCCCGGAATTTTATTCTACCCTAAAAGATGGGCAGGTAATCAGGATAAACATCTGACCACAGTTTTTTATTTTAAAAAAAATCCAAGGGAATTGGATGCGGAAGAGTATCCAAGAGAGCCAGTTTGGTGTAGTGGTTAAGAGTGCAGATTCTAATCTGGGAGAACCAGGTTTGATTCTCCACTCCTCCACATGCAGCTGCTGGTGTGACCTTGGGTCAGTCATAAGTTCTTTCAGAGCTGTTCTCTCAAGGACAGTTCTGGAAAGAGCTCTCTCAGCTCTGCCTACCTCACAGGGTGTCTGTTGTGGGGAAGGAAAGGGAAAGGAGTTTGTAAGCTGCTCTGAGACTCTGAGTGAAGGGCAGGGTATAAATCCAATCTCTTCTCCTCTTCTTGGTGTCCCCAACAAAAATCTGTCCGTCCCCCCCCCCTCATTTTAAACAGTATAAATGGCATTGGCTTCATGCGACACACATGAGGATTTGTTTGTGTTCCAAGTGTCACGGGGTGGGGGGCTGTGAGACAAACCCGAAGCAGATGCCCCTGTGAAACAAACGGGACGTGAACTCTCGGTTATTGTTAACATGTGTCCCGCCATCATAAAGCAGGGAGTGTTTGTGGGGGGAGAGGGCAAAGAAACTCCGCTCCCAACTATTCACAGCAACACAACAGGTTGGCAAAGAAACCCGTTCACCCACTTCCCCTCTGGGCGCATGTGTATCCTTGCAAAGCCGCGCCACCAGGAAAGTTTAATCATTTGGAAACGGAGCTTTTCCTTGGGATACTGATTTCATTTCCTTCCCTGGCATTCTTGGACAGCTTTCAGAATAAAAGCTTGGGCGTACAACAGTACTCAAAACGGCACAGCGAGACCAGAAGGTGACTCCATGAACAGAACTGGGTCAAGCCTCGTGTTCCAATCCACCCATCTATTCCCTCTCATCACCTGAGCTTTCTCACGATAGTAGAACTCAGCCCTGACCTGGCAAGCCCGATCTCATCAGATCTCGGAAGCTAAGCAGGGTCGACTCCGGCAAGTACTTGGATGGGAGACCTCCTTGGAATACCTGCAATTGGGCGGTGGGGGCAGGCTTTATTCAGCCACCTCTCTGAATATCCTCCAGGCCCCCAGTAGGGGTCAGTCACCAGAGGTCACCATGACTTCCAGGTGTGCACGCACACACGCACATATAAAAAATACCCCCAAAAAGATAGTAGGGTTGCCAGCTCTGGGTGAGGAAATTCCTGGAGATTTGGGGCAGCAGCCTGGAGCCTGGGGAGGGCGGGGTTTGAGGAGCTGAGGGACATTAGCAGGGTACAAGGCCATGGAGTCCACCCTCCGACGCAGCCATTTCCTCCACGGGAACTGATCTCTGTAATCTGGAGATCAGTTGTAATTCCAGGAGAACCCAGGCCTCAACTGGAGGTTGGCAACCCTGTGAGATGGATTAGACTAATCCGGGTTAAGTATGTTCAGGGTTCATTTCCTGCAGGAGCGTGCAGGACCAGAGCTCCGGCAGTAAAGAGCCCAGGGGGCGGGCACATGCAACAAGCCCCACCCCCTGCTCCCAGCAGCCCTCAGTCAGATTAAGAAGCAGCCAGGTAAGTTGCAGAGCCCGCCCCCACGGTCCAAGACAGTCCAGTGGCACCTTTAAGACCAGGTTTTATTCAGGCACAAGCTCTCCCTCCTCTGCGAGGACAGATCTGCACCTTCCCCCCCCCCCAATAGCTAGCAATCCAAAACAGTCCAGTGGAGCCTGAGCAGTGGGCGTTGCCTTCTGACACACTTCCGGTGATGTCAGGGGGTGTGGCATATGCAAATAAGTTATGCTTATGAGCTCCGGCACCTCTTTTTCTACGAAATGACCCATGAGTATGTTGATGGAAAGGGAAACCTTCAGAGGACAGTAGATAAAGGATCGAGGCCTTCCCCAATGTTGCCTGCCGGCACTGGGATTCAGAGGTTGACTGCCCCTAAACGTGGAGGTTCCCTTCAATCCCCGTGGCTAGTAGCCACTTATAAGCCTCTCCTCCAGGAACATAAGATGCTTTGAGTCCTCTGCTGGGCCATGGGCCTCCACGGGTGGCCTGATAAGCCGACCCCTGACCTCCGCCCCGATGCCATCTAGTGCCCGCACTTGTCAATCAGTTCGGAGGAGAAGACAGACAGACTTGTCAGAGCAGTGAGACCCAGTCCCAGAAGACACTGTAAGACTCCTCTCTCTCTCTCTCTCTCCTCCCCACTGTCTATGTGATTAATGCACGGGGCCCGCGTACCGTCAATGATGCATCCGTAATGGAATGAGAAACAGGCAGGGCCACGGCAGACGCCTCGAGCTTCCAATGTTGACCTCATGTTGAGCGATGCGGTCAGGAATGGGGTGGGGGGAAGGAGGACCCCCCCCAACACTCCCGTCTGTGAAAAAGAATTTTCGACACTGTGCATTTGCATTTCTTTTTTATCTTACAGGGCGGCGGGGGGGGGGGGACGGTCCCTTTCTCTGGGTGGGGGGGGGGGGGGGGACAGTCCCTTTCTCTGGGTTCTTCCCAGTCCTTGGGCAGATGAAGAGCAAACATCAGGGCTGCCTGACCTAGCGATTCTACAAGCAGCTAGCGGTGGGGCCAAAAAAACTAAATGGACACGGCTGGGAGGCAACCGATTCCTCTGGGGAAGGAAGATGGACACGGAGAGGAACATAAAGCATCTTTCTGAAGCAGAGAATCCATAACTGCGAGTGCTCGTAGCTGCGCAGTGAGGCCCGCCCTGCACTTTAGAGGCGGGAGGCGGGGAAGCACTTTAAATAAATTTACCATCTCGACTATTGATTAGTTGTTTGTTGTAGGCCCGCTCCACTCTTTTGTTAACAAGTTCAGTGCGACTTCTCGGGACAAGGACAAATACTAGATCTAGGCTGTGAAATCCTTGGAGATTTGGGGGGGCGGAGCCTGGGGAAGGGAGGGGGCTCAGCAAGGATGGGGTGCCGTATGGCCCGCCCTCTGAAGTTGCCGTTTCCTCCAGAGGAACTGTTCTCTGTAGTCCGGAGATCAATTGTAGTTCCTAGAGGTCTCCAGGCCTCACCTGCGGGTTGGCAACCCTAGATCTATCTGTCACATCTTTTTTTCCTGCCCTTCCTCTAAGGAACAGGAGGGGATGGGGGGGGACCATAAATGGTTTTTTCCCCCTTCCTCCATTTTTATCCCCATGACATCCCTGTGAGGTACGCTAGTTTGAAAGAGAGAGTGTGACTGGCCCACGGCTTAGCAGGGAACTGGAACTCGGGCTAGGATTCAGCTTGCTAGGGGGGGTTCGGCCTGTCTGTTGTAGCAAAATAAAAATTATTCCAGCACAGGCTTTGGTGAGACGGAGCTCACTTCTTGAGACGCCCGGTGGGAGGATTTGCATCCAAAGCTCTGACTCACCAACACTCACACTGGAATAAACACTATTAGACTTTTATTACACCACCACCGGACTTCTCTTGTATTCAAATCTCCAGTGGGTCGGCTGGCCAGCTCCGGGTTGGGAAATACCTGGAGCTTTGGGGAGAACGGCCTGGGGACGGTGGGGTTTGGGGAGAAGGAGGGACCTCACTGGGGTACCACGCCATACAGCTCACCTTCCAAAGCAGCTGTTTCCCCCAGGGGAACTGATGTCGGGCATCTGGAGATAATTTTTAATAGCAGGAAGAAGAAGAGGAGGAGGAGGACACGGCTAGGAGGAGGAGCAGCAGCAGATTGGTTTAATACCCCCTGCCCTTCACTACCCGAAGGAGTCTCAGAGCGGCTTACAAGTGCCTTTCCCTTCCCCTCCCCCACAACAGACACCCTGTGAGGTAGGTGGGGCTGAGAGAGCTCTGACAGGAACTGCCCTGGAGAGAACAGCTCTGGGAGAACTTGTGACTGGCCCAAGGTCACACCAGCAGCTGCACGTGGAGGAGTGGGGAATCAAACCCGGTTCTCCCAGATTAGAGTTTGCGCACTCGACCACTACACCAAACTGGAGATATGCAGGTGCCACCTGGAGGGTGGCAACCCCACCAATTGGTCACAAAGCTCACAAGACTGCTTCCGGGGAGAATGTGGTGGGGAAGAGGAACAACATATGCCAGTGGTGGCGAACCTATGGCACGGGTGCCAGAGGTGGCACTCAGAGCCCTCTCTGTGGGCACGCGTGCCATCGCCCCAGCCAGGCCCAGACCACCATTAAAGTGTCGAATTCTCTGCCAAATAATTTTAAGTAAATGAGATTGCTTTCCTTACTTTGTTTGGATCATCTTAAGTTAATGTATGAGTTGTTTTTTTCTAAAGTAAAACCTCAGTATTCAGGTTAAATTGCCGTGTTGGCACTTTGCGATCAATAAGTGGGTTTTGGGTCGCAGTTTGGGCCCTCGGTCTCTAAAAGGTTCGCCATCACTGACGTATGCTGCTCTCGACTTCATGGAAGAAGGGCAGAGCGGAAATCCCACAGAGAAAGCCGCTTCCCTCCCTCCTCTGCCCCATCCAAGGAACTTCACTTCCACATAGCCCACAGTGCTTATATCCAGTGTTCTCTCTAAGCTGAGTTAGTGTGAGCCAGCACACAGTCTTTTAGCCTCCGGCTCACACATTTTCATCTTAGCCCAGG
>NW_015165836.1:807924-814805 GCF_001447785.1 Gekko japonicus | reverse complement strand
TCTCATTAATTTTGAGTGCCTACAAGTTCTTGTATTGTGACAAAAGGAGAAAAATACTACTTGCTCTACCTTCTCTAGCCCATACATAATTTTGTAAACCTCTATCACAGTGGTGGCGAACCTATGGCACGGGGGCCAGAGGTGGCACTCAGAGCCCTCTCTGTGGGCACGCGTGCCATCGCCCCAGCCAGGCCCAGATTATTATTAAAGTGTCGAATTCTCTGCCAAATAATTTTAAGTAAATGAAAGCATTTGGGATTGCTTTCCTTACTTTGTTTGGATCATCTTAAGTTAATGTATGAGTTGTTTTTTTCTAAAGTAAAACCTCAGTATTCAGGTTAAATTGCCGTGTTGGCACTTTGCGATCAATAAGTGGGTTTTGGGTCGCAGTTTGGGCCCTCGGTCTCTAAAAGGTTCGCCATCACTGACGTATGCTGCTCTCGACTTCATGGAAGAAGGGCAGAGCGGAAATCCCACAGAGAAAGCCGCTTCCCTCCCTCCTCTGCCCCATCCAAGGAACTTCACTTCCACATAGCCCACAGTGCTTATATCCAGTGTTCCCTCTAAGCTGAGTTAGTGTGAGCTAGCACACAGTCTTTCAGCCTCCGGCTCACACATTTTCATCTTAGCACAGGAAGGATGTGGCTCCAGAGCAAACAAATTGATGCAGTAGCCAAATCGCTCGCTCACAACTTTAAGGCCGGTCGCCCACAAAGTAGAATTTTTGCTCACGAGACTCCGCACCTTAGCAAGAGCATTGCTTATATCCCTCGCAGTTTAAAACTGCAAAGCTGTCTGTTTCTTTCTGCCCCCCCCTCACACCTGCACAGTGCCCATTCCAGACCCCACCCCTACAGGTAAATTGCTGGCGGGAGTGGGCGGAAGCGACCCTCATTTGGAACCATTATTTTCTTTTCTCTAGTCTCCGACTCCCATCAAGAGACGCTTCAGGGAAAGCCAAAGAGAGAGACCAATTTAAAGGAATTCAGAGTAATCAAGATGGTCCAATTTTCAAATGTATAGGGGGGGGGCTTTAAACTATAGGTCGGTGATGCTGAATACCTCCATGGAAGTAATAGAGTCCCCACCTGGAGTCTGGCAACCCAAGTGAGAATGCCAGCAGGCCTCACATTGTCGCTAGAACATTTGCGATGGATCACAGAGATGCAGAAAAGGGACTGGTGGGGCAAGGGGCTTGATGTGAGAGTCCCCTCCTCTGAAATGGAAACCCTTGGAGAGCCGATGTGGTGTAATGGTGAGAGTGTTGGATTAGGATCTGGGAGACTCGGGTTCGAATCCCCCTACTGCTATGCAAGATCAATGGGTACACCAGTCACATACTCTCAGCCTAACAATACCTCACAAGGTTGTGGTGAGGGTAAAATAGAAGGGAGCAGAAGGATATAAGCCCCTTTGGGTCCCCACTCTGTCAGTTAAAGCTAAGGAAGAGTTTCTGCAAGCCCAGGGGAACTCCCTGGGTTTGCAGAAAAATCTATAAATTGGGAGGGGGAGAAAGAATTGGGCTGAAAAGGACCCCAAATGGAGGAGGAGGAGGAGGAGAGTTGGATTGATACCCCGGGCTTGACCTGTAGTCTCAGAGTGGTTTATAATCTCCTTACCTTCCCCTCCCCAAAACAGACAACATGTGAGGTAGGTGGGGTTGAGGGAGTTCTGAAAGAACTGTGACTGACCCAAGGTCACCCAGCAGCTGCATGTGGAGGAGTGGGGAATCAAACCTGGTTCTTCCAGATTAGAGTTTGGCACAGAAACCTCAAAAGGGAACCACAGATTTCCTGGGTGGTTGAGATCTTGCAAGAAGATCGTACAAGACCATGGCCACCATCTGAGGTTGCTGAGACCCTGAGAGAGGAGAGGGGAGGGGAGAAAGTCAGAGTAGGGGACAGAAGAGAGGGGTGGGGAAGCCGACAGGGGCTGCAGAGGGGAAGGGGAGTTGGGAGGAGGGAGAAAGGGACCCCTGGGGGGAAAGAAGGCAAGCGGAAATGAGGGCAGCAGCGGACACTAAGCATGGGGAGAAGGAGCGCTTGGGGGGGCAACACAGCAAAGGGAGGGGGCCCAGAGGGGGCGGAATGGGGGTTCCAGACCCCCCGGGAGTCCTCGCAGGTTTGCTTCTGGCTCTTATGATATTTTAATTATTTATCCGCGTAATTATTTATTAACGAGGACTGGAGACAGGCAGTCGTTTTTTTAACAGAGCAGGAGATGCTCAAGCCGCCGCTCTTGCACGCCGTGACGCGGTTTTGAGAAGCCGCTTGTAAATTCTGCAGAATGACCAAGGAGCTCAAAGCGGGCCCTGCTGGTTCTCCCCTCTCCCCTTTCGTCCTCACGACGACCCTGTCAGGTAGTTCAGGATGAGGCAGAGCGCTTGGGCCAAAGTCACCCGGCGTCTTTCGTGGCAGGAGTGTTCAGAGACCGAACACCTCTGCGTGCCAGTTATCGAAACAGGGTCTTCCCAGATCATCACCGTAAGAAATAGGACGCTGCACTAGACGGACCATCGTTGTAATCTGGCAGGGCTCTTCTTCTGTCCTTCTCTCAAGCAACTGGGGCGGAGTTCTCTTCCTAAGGCTGTGGAGAGCTGCTGCCCGCCAGAGCCGGCAACGCTGATCTAAGGCTGTGGTCTGACTCGGTCTAAACCAAATTCGCTTCCAACGGACCAGACTGGGGCAATCGAGAAACTCCGGTTAGGAGCCATTCTCAAGCTCATCCCCATCTCTTTCGCCAGCCCTCCGCGGACATCTCCCCGTGACCCTTTAAACCTGAGCTTTGTGGGACACGGAAGAGCCAGCGGGTGTGGGAGGGTGGGGGACCTCCTTCCTGTAGCCAACAGCTGCCGGGCTACCGGGGTGGAGGATCTGGTTTCTGCCCCCCGTGAAAAGCCTCATTGTCTCCAGCCAGGCCTGTGAGATATCAGTTTGCTGAGTGACAGGGAATGGAAGGCCAGCTGGGCGACGAGAGGAGCGGGTCTCGCATGGAGAATGTCAGCGGCTGGCTGGAAGGGTCGGCGTGGGGAGACCCTCCTCTTCCAGAGGGGGGCCCAAGAGGAAAGGCTTCCTGGCTGGTAACTGAGAAGGGAAGCTGCCTAACAGGTTTCCCCTCCAACAAGGGAATCCCCTTTTCTTCTTAGGGCACACGGGGCGCAGCTGCTCTGCTGACGTTTCACGTTTCACGTCAGCGGTGCTCCCAACTCATCGGAAGCTATCGCGGTGGGATGGTGCCTGTCGTTAGTAAGGTCAGCAACTTCCAGGCGTTACCTGGAGATCTCCTGCTGTTACAGTAGGTCCCCAGACAATCAAGATCAGTTCCCTTGGAGAAAATGACTGTTTTGGAAGGTGGACTCTATGGCATTGGAGTGGCTTTTGGCGGCGGGGGGTGCCGTTTGGCGCCCCCTAAGGGACAGTGTGCTCTAGGCGAACACCTAGGTCACCTAGTGAGTGAGCCGGCCCTGGCATTATGCCCTGCTGAAGTCCCTGAGAGCCAGTTTGGTGTAGTGGTTAAGTGCGCGGACGCTAAACTGGGAGAACCGGGTTTGATTCCCCCAGTCCTCCACTTGGGCAAGCCATAGTTCTGGCAGAGCTGTTCTCGCAAGGACAGTTCTCTCAGAGCTCTCTCAGTCCCGCCTACCTCACAGGGTGTCTGTGGTGGGGAGGGGAAGAGAAAGGAGTTTGTAAACCGCTCTGAGACATCTTTCGGTAGTGAAGGGTGGGGTATAAATCCAATCTCCTCCTCCTCCTCTTCTTCTTCTCCTCCTCTCCTCTCCTCCCTCCCCTCCCCTCCCCTTCCCAAACCCCGCCCTCCCTAGGCTCCACCCAAGGAATCTCCAGATATCTACCCACTCAGAGTTGGTAACCCTACTATTTAAAAATAAATATTAAATGACCGTGCCCACTGGAATCCGTTGAAATTTTAGGAGGGACGTTAAGGGTTGCCAGATCCATGTTGGGAAACTCCTGGAGATTTGGGGATGGAGTCTGGGGAGGACAGGGACCTCAGCGGGACACAGTGCCACAGAATCCAGCCTCCATTTTCTCCAGGGGAACTGATCTCTGTAGTCTGGCGGTGAGCTTTAATTCAAGGGGATATCCAAGTCCCAGTGAGACACAGGGAGGGGGAAACAACCTTGACCCAATAACTGGAATCAAGAACCACAAGGCTAAGAAAGAAGCCTGATAAAGGACCAGTGTTAAAAACCTAGTGCACACTTGTTACATACAAAAGGTAAAGGTAAAGGTTCCCTTGCTCGAAAGCCAGTCGAATCCGACTCTAGGGTTGCGGTGCTCATCTCCGTTTCAAAGCCGAAGAGCCAGCGCTGTCCGAAGACGTTTCCGTGGTTATGTGGCCGGCATGACTAAACACCAAGCCGCACGGAACGCTGTTACATACAAAAACACATGTATTTATTAGAAAGACAGTTAAAAACACATAAGGGCTCAATGAAACCTCAAATTCTTTGACCTCTGAAGAAGGCCCCTAAGAGGCAGAAATGCATCGGTTCACTTGTATATTGTTCTTTAGGGTTTTTTTTTTATCAATGTACTATAATTAATAAGATACACTAGGGTCCTTATTGTATACTTAAGTATATGATTTAAACAAATATATGAAGGCATAGTAGCATATCAGAATTGTGTGTTTTGTTTTAACACGGTGTTTTCCCACATTACTCAGTACACAACAGCAACACTAACAATAACATAATGCTGACCCAGTATGGCGTAGTGGTTAAGAGCATGGTTTCTAATCTGGGAGAACCGGGTTTGATTCCCCACTCCTCCTCCACATGCAGCTACTGGTGTGACCTTGGGTCAGTTACAAGTTCTCTCAGAGCTGTTCTCTCAAGGGCAGTTCTCGGGAGGGCTCTCTCAATCCCACCTACCTCACTGGGTGTCTGTTGTGGGGAGGGGAAGGGAAAGGAGATCGTAAGCCGCTCTGAGACTCCTTTGGGTAGTGAAGGGTGGGGTATATATCCGATCTCCTCCTTCTCCTCCTCCTCTTCTTCGCCGCTACCTGGCATTACAGTTTATGACACACATGGCGCGGCCCAACAAGGTCTCATGTATGTCAGATCAGGCCCTCATAACAAATGAGTTCGACACCCCTGCTCTAGACTGCACTTTCCTTTTTCTTCCTGGAACAGGGCAGGAGAGAACAATGTTTTCCCCCCCACAAGTTCCAGCAGGTTCGGATGTGACTGAGAAAAAGGAGGCAGTGGAGTGAAACTGCTGAGTGCTGACATTTCTCTCTCTCCTCTTCCTTTCCTTTCCTCCCCCCCCCCCCTTCAGGTTACTTCAAAGGTTCGCTCTCAATCGTCCTGGCTTATGATGAGCCCAGGGCAAACTTAATCAACATAATGAGTGCCAATGAAGCTGCTTAATTGATTGGCACGCCGGTGCCCCTGGATTCCTTCACGGAAATAGGCACACGGAGATGCAATTATAAAATGAAGGCAGCCTGCCACAGTATCTATTCCGACCAGGAGCCAAACGGCTAAAGCTCTCATTATCAAACACACCCTGCTCTGGCGTGTGTGCGTGTGCTCGCACACCGACACTCACACATGTGCCTGCCTGCAGCTCACGGCCTCGTTCAACGTTGTCTAAAAGAAATCACCCCAAGCATAAAGGAGAGCAGAGCAGCATATCTCGCCTTACGGGTGTCAATTTGGGGAGGAATGGAAGGGAAAATCTCCCTCCCTTCCTTCCTTCCTTCCTTCCTTCCTTCCAGTTTGGTGAAGTTGTTAGGAGCATGAATAATCTGGGAGAACTGGGTTTGATTCCCCACTCCGCCATGTGCAGCTGCTGGTGTGACCTTGGGTCAGTCACAGTTCTCTCAGAGCTGTTCTCTCAAGAGCAGTCCTTGAAAGAGCTCTCTCAGCCCCACCTACCTCACAGGGTGTCTGTTGTGGGGAGGGGGAGGGAAAGGAGATTGTAAGCCATTCTGAGTCGCCTTTGGGTAGTGAAGGGCGGGGTAGAAATCCAATCCCTTCTTCTCTCTTCATTCAAGGTCCCTATCAAAGGTTGGCATAGCAGATGCAGCTCCCAGGACCACAGCCAAGCAGGGAGCCATCCAATGACCATTGAACCTTGGCTCACCTGTCCCCTCCCCACCAAGAACAGGAGGGATGCCCCAGCAGCCTCTGTATGCCATGGGGGCCTCTGAGCCAGTCCGCCATTTCAGGCTGAGAGAGGGGCCTTGCTGGGCTTCAAGCAAATAAAAAAGTGACTCTCTGCACCCTGCTCCAGGAGAGTTTTGTATATACATGCATGCGTTGTGGGGGGAGACTGTGTCTTCCCCAGGCTGCAGTGCCCCCAAACCGGGAACCAGCCCTGCTAAGGTTGCCAGCTCTGGGATGGGAAATATTTGGAGAGTTTGGGAGTGCAGCCTGGGGAAGGTGGGGTTCGGGGAAAGGGAGGGACCTCATTGGTATATAACCCCACATCCAAAGCTGCCATTTTCTCCGTCATCTGGGGATCAGATGCAGGGCTATTTTGGGGCAGGAACGCACAGGAACGGAGTTCCGGCTGGCTCCCGAGTTGGCCACGCCCAGCAGGAACTCATTAGCATAATAGGCCACACCCAACAGCAGAAACTCGTTAGGGTTGGCTACATTGGGGGTGTGTGGCCTAACATGCAAAGGAGTTCCTGCTACAAAAAAAGGCCCTGGGTTTTGACCACAAACAAGGTAAACAGAATAAGAAGGGAAAGGTGGGTGTGGCTGGATGACCACACTTCTGGTAACATGGGGGTGCATCCCAGGGGTCATTTCGGGGGGGAACGCGGGGGAACGCAGTTCCCCCGGGTGAGGTGCAGGAGGCGGGGCACATGACGAAGCCCCGCCCCCTGCTTCCAGCCGCACCACTTCC
>NW_015165836.1:798130-807798 GCF_001447785.1 Gekko japonicus | reverse complement strand
GGGCTTCCTCGCACTCCCGCTGGCCTTGCAGGTCCACCGCCGGGCCCCTGATGTCAGGGGGTGTGGCAAATGCTAATGAGTTATGCTAATGAGTTCCCCTAGCTCTTTTTCTACGAAATGACCCCTGGTGCATCCTAATGTGCTAATAAGTTGTGCTGTCAGGGGTGTGGCCCAATATGCTAATGAGTTCCTGCTTTTGGGTGTGGCCTATTATGCTAATGAGTTCCTGCTGGGCTTTTTCTACCAAAAGAGCTCTGATCAGGCGTAACATTGGGATATCTCCAGGCAGCACCTGGGGGGTGTCAACCGTGGCCCATAGCATCAGTGGGGCAATTGGGGGCACTGCCCCCTTCCTCAAAGGGCCAGCCCCCCATATTTTTGAGAAGATTTTTTTGAAAAGAATCGGGGGGCACACACGCCCCTCCCCACTTCTTCTCAAAAGCTTTTCAAGGAATCTTGTAAATGCTTTTGAGAAGAAGCGAGGGGTGGCGTGCGTCCCTTTCCTTCCCTCCCGCAAGATTTAAAGGGCCCTCCAGTTGATCGGCTGAGGGCCCCTTTAAATCTTGCAGGAGGAGAGGGAGAGGGGTGTCTGCCTGTGGTCGGGCTTGGGGGCAGATTAGAGCTGACATAAAAATAATGGCAGCCCCACCAGCCCCACCGGAAAAAGTTTTGCCCCACAAGCCACAAAATCCTGGCTACGGGCCTATGGCAACACTAAGCCCTGCTATCATGGAGCGTTAAATAATAAATATGTAGACACTGGGTTGGGGGGGGGGACCTGTATGGCTCACTGGAAGTATCACAGGTCCAGATGTCGAGGGGGTTAATCCTTTGGAAAGTTCTGTTCCCCAAGCCTCTTACGAGTGCCGTCCACCTCTGAACCAGCCAAGAACGGTGTGCCCGGAATTTTAAAATGCTCCGAGGAGGCTGGGCTGCCGGTGCTGGTGAGGAAGAGGCCTCGGACCATTCTTCAGGTTGTGCTTTTAATTGCTGGCAAGCTCCCGGCTTCCGGGGTGTGGATCACAGAGAGCCCAGGACTGTGCCAACTGGGGCGGCGTGGATCAAGGCAGATGCTGAGATCATTGGGGGGGGGGTGAGTGAGGGCGGTGGAACTCTTGGCAGGGAGGCGTCGGAGCCGAAAAATCCAGAGATAATAACACTTTGAAGTCAGGAAAATTAATCTCTGCCTCTTTGGAAAGCAGAGCTTCCCTCCCTTCCCCCCTCCATCCTTGGAAAGTTTATTTAACACCAGCCAATTCCTCCTGGGCAGGAAGGATTTGAGGATGCCACCTGGCAGTTTTTTAATTGGTCTGCCTGTGAAGGGGCGGGGTGTGTGTGTTTTAGAACCTCCCCCCTCCCAATAGCTTCTGGAGGGCTGAAGAGAGGCGTAGTCAACAATCAAGTTCTCAGCTGTTCAGCCAACAGAAGGTCCCATAGAAAAATGACAGCCCGCTTCAGTGGTTTGTCGATCCCTAAGAGAATTGCCACTCTTTGAAACACACACACACACACACACACAAAATGTACCCAGGCGATATGGTTGCCAGCCTCCAGGCGGTGGCTTGAGCTCTCCTGGGGATCACAACTGATTTCCAGATGATGGAGATCAATTGGCCCAGATAAAATGGCTGCTTTGGAAGGTGGACTCTGCGGTTGCCAGCTCGGAGTTGGGAAGTGCCTGGAGATTTGGGGGTGGAGGGTTATGCATTCAATAGCTGCCATTGAATGCATAACTGTATGTGAACAACATAACTGAAATGCCATGTTAAGCTTCGTCCTGGGCTAGGATCCAAATACATCCAATCACATTGCTAGCCCAGGAAGAACCTAACCAATCACTTCTCAGCAAGCTCCCTGAGCGGGAACGTCCGTGATTGGTCCTTATGTATGCAACCTTATTGGTTGGTAATTGTACAGTAGGCGTGGCTACATTAGCCGGGAGAGTTTAAAAGCAGGACAGCTGCAATGTAAAAGCTGCCCTGGCTATCAGATGTTGATCCGTGTTGGAGTTGTGTTCGAGTTGATGAATAAAGCTGAATCTTTGCCGAATCACTCTCCGACTACTTTGTTAATCAAGCGACTTAACAGGAGGGACTTCAGTGGGGTATAATGCCATAAGAGTCCACCTTCCCAAGTGGTCGTTTTCTCCAGGGGGACTGACCACTGTCACCTGGAGATCAGTTGCAATTCTAGGAGATCTCTAGTCACCACCTGGAGGCTGACAACCCTACTGGACTCTAGGGCATTATACCCCATTGAAGTCCCTCCCCCCCAAACCCCACCCTCCTCAAGCTCCACCCCCCAAATCTCCAGGTATTTCCTAGCCCGGAGCTGGCAACCCCACCAGTCAGTCTCTGTGCTCTTTTCCAGTCTCCCTTGCAAACAAATTCTTCCCTTTAAACCACACAGTAATTAATTGGGCAGGCTCCCTCAGAGCCCTTGATTGGTCTTTGGAGCCATAAGACTCCATTGACCACACCTGTCAATCTTTTTTCTTTCCCAGGGAGGAAGGACAGGAAGGGAAAAAATTGGCCAATCAGGGATGCTCTCAGGTGGAGGCTGTTTATGGCTATCAAAGCCCCACTAAAAGGTCTCTTTACAGTCTCCATTTTGTTCCCCTGTGGAGAACTGGGCCTGTGCAATACAGTGAAGCCAGAGTAGTGGTATTTAAAAAACAAACAAACATGGCCATTCCACTCAGGACATAGAGCCCTGCCGCTTCTGCACCAGAAGGAGTCAGCCATTGTACAAGGCGAAAGTTTGAAGAGAACTTGCAGAGCAGGTAGGAATTTCCCCAGTGATATCTTGTTGATGTAGAGTGGAGAGAAGAGCTGCTCTTTTAGGGTGGTGGTGGGGGAATGCTGCCATAAAGCCTTTTGCTTGCCTCTGAGAAGCTGGAGAGGAAGGAAGGTCATGCCTCCGGTAACTCAGTTGTTGATAGAACAAAGTTTGAGTCCACTGGCACCTTGAAGACCAACAAAGTTTCATTCTGGTTTTAAGCTTCCGTGTGCACACACATGCACATGAAATCTTATACCAAGAATAAAACTTTATTGGTCTTCAAGGTGCCACTAGACTTTGCGGCCAGGATATTGGTTGCCAAGTGTTGGAAATCTGAAAACCTACCTGTTAGAGAGGAGTTGGTTATAAAAATCTGTGATGTGGCAGAAATGGACAAGTTGAACATGATTCTTTCAGGTAAAGAGGATAAGGCTTTTCAAAAGAGATGGCTTAGAGTTAATAAATGGTTGGGGAAGAATGCGTAACTCCATAAATATATTTCATATACAAAATATTGTTTCTTTTCTATCTGTTTTTTATTTTTATGTTTACTTTCTTTTTGTGGTTTTGTAATGGAAATTACAAATATTGTTATCTTTTTTTGTAATGGAAAATCATAAATGAATTTGTAAAAAAAGAAAAAGGTGCCACTGGACTAGAGTTGTCAGGTCCATTACCTCTGCTGGTGGGGGGCTTTGGGGGGCATTCTGGGAAGTTTGGGGGACATTACGTGACATCAAGGCTATTTTTGGGCAGGAACGCACAGGAACGCCTGTGAGGTAGGTGGGGTGAGAGAGCTCTTTGGAGAACTGCCCTTGAGAGAACAGCTCTGAGAGAACTTGTGACTGGCCCAAGTTGGCCACACCCAGCAGGAACTCATTAGCATAACAGGTCACACCCAACAGCAGAAACTCATTAGGATTGGCTACATTAGGGGTGTGTGGCCTAACATGCAGAGGAGTTCCTGCTACAAAAAAAGGCCCTGGGTTTTAACAACAAATAAGGTAAACAGAATAACAAGCAAAAGGTGGGTGTGGCTGGATAACCACACTTCTGGTAACATGGGGGTGCGGCCTAATGTGCTAATGAGCTGTGCTGTCAGGGGTGTGGCCTATTATGCTAATGAGTTCCTGCTGGGCTTTTTCTACAAAAAGAGCCCTGCGTGACATCCCTGACACAGTGACATCAGCTGGAATTGACGTAATTGCACTGGAAACGTCATGAGGGGATGCTCTGGTATTTGGGAAAAACTCTATGCTTTTTCACCCTCAAAATCATAGAGTTTGCCCAGATACAGAGCATCCCTCATGTGACATTTCCGGCGTGACGCCGTCACTCCTGGGTGATGTTATCATGTCAGGGCCCAAAAAGGTCATTTGGGGGCGGGAGCCCCTGCCCAGACAGTTGCCAACTCCAGACTGGGAAATTCCTGGAGATTTGGTGAGACGGGGCTTGGAGAGGGTGGGGTTTGGGGACGGACCTCAGTGGGGTATAATGCCATAGAGTCCACCCTCCAAAGCAGCCCTTTTCTCCAGGGGAACTAATTTCTGTAGTCTACCGATCAGTTGTCCTTCCAAGAGATCTCCAGGTAGGGTTGCCAACTCTGGACTGGGAAATTCCTGGAGATTTAGGGGGGGAGGCGGGGGGTTTAGGGAGGGATGGGAGCTCAGTGGGGTATAATGCCATAGCATCTACCCTCCAAAGCAGCCATTCTCTCCAGGGGAACTGATCTCTTTTGTCTGGCAATCATGTGTAATTCCAGGATATCGCCAGGCTTCACCTGGGGGTTGGCAACCCTAAGCAACTACCCCATCAGGGAGGAGCTTGGACTCCCAGCATGTGTAGCCTAAAGCTTCGGGTTGCCAGCTCCGGGTTGGGAAAATCCCTGGAGATTTTGGGGGTGGAGCCTGAAGAGCAGTGTTCCCTCTAAGCCGAGTTAGCGTGAGCTAGCTTGCAGGTTTTTAGCCTCCGACTCACACATTTTTGTCTTCGCTCAGGAAGGAGGGCTCCAGTGCAAACTAATGTATGCAGCAGCCAAATTACCTGCTCACAACTTTAATGCCAGTGGCTCACAAAATAGAATTTTTGCTCACAAGACTCCACAGCTTAGAGGGAACATTGCTGAAGAGGGTGGGGTTTGGGGAGGGGAAGGACTTCAACAGGGTAGAATGCCATCGAGCCCACCTTCCAAAGCGGCCATTTCCTCCAGGGGAACTGATCTCTTGTCGCCTGGAGACCAGTTGCAATCCCAGGAGATCCCCATCCACCACCTGGACATTGGCAGTCCTGCAAATGCTCCGACTGTATGCTCCGAGGCCCCGGAGCAAGGCAACCGTTTCAGAAACCTAAATATATATCTTTAAAAGTTCCTGTGGCCCTTGCCTGTGTCCTTGATGCTTCCGCAAGACTCTTGGTTCCTTTTCACTCAGAAACCGCACGTCAACTTCAGTGTCTCGGACTAAATTTGCCTGCGGGACTGAACCCTGTAGAGGGTAGAGAAGTGGCGGAGAGATAGAGAGCAGCTATATGATGGTAGTGGCCTGGCACACAGAGGGTGCGTTCAGACGGGGGCTTTCTGCCGGCATAAACTGCACCGGTTGGAACGCAGTCACACCCTCCATTTTGTGGATCCCTTCGGTGTATGCCCGGTCACACGCTGCGGGCGTCAGCGTGTGTTTTTTTTTAAAAAAAACAACACAATTTGAGCATGCGCATAGGCAGCCATTCACAGAATGGCGATTTTTGTGCATGCTCAACCCCCCCCCCCATTACATTTAAACTTTAAAGGTAAGGACTTACCTTTAAAGTTTAAACCCCAAACTGGCCTCCCTTAAGCCCCGGCCTCCTCCGGGAAGTTAAACTAAGGGCTTCGCCCAAGCGCATATCTCTTAGAGTAAAAAAAAAAATGGCGGGGGGAAAACAGAAGCCTCAGGCTTCCGACGGAAATGGCTAGGCACTGGTGGAGAGCGATCAGACGCCGTTGCACTCAGGATACCACCACTTGGGACCTAGTGGCAGAGTGCAACGGTGTAAAGGGCTTTACACCGGTTAGGGACAGGAGGCAGATGTGCCCCGTCTGAACGCCGGTGAGTACAACGGTTGGAACCAGCACCCTAACCGATGTAAAGCCCCTGTCTGAACGCACCCACAGAGAGGTATACTTGGCGATTCTACGAGCCTGCCTGGAAGGGAAGGGAGCCTTGCGGGAGGTTGCAGAACTGAAGCGTGTGGAAGATTAATGGATTTAGGGCTTCCAGCAAGCCCAGAGTGAGAGGCAGTTGGTCATTCGATGCCCGTAATACATCCCAAGAGATTTACCTGTGAGGAGTGCGCATAAAAGCTAATCCCACTCTCCTCCCTTTCTGTGGAGGGCTGGCTTAATAAAGCAATTAAGGCACATGAAAAGGTAGGGTATGCTTGTATTCTCCACACACCCCTTTAAGTCTTAAAGGCGCACACCAGGAAGGCACATGAAAAATAACACTTTGCATACTCAAACTTTCACACTTCTTTCGGATTTGGTATACTGGAATCAAGCGCCGTTTGGAAGCAGTCACCTATACCAAGACTGACTTTGATCTGAACTAGCTAGACTTTTTCATAATGTTCTGATGCATGTCTTTTTCCCCATCGTTTTTTCCCGCATTTCTGTGCCTTTAGTTTTCACTTTGGTGGTTTTTTGTTTCCCCTCTCCCCCCACCATCTCGTTTGAGCCCCCTTTTACCCCAATCCTTTTTTCTGGAAGCTGATTTTGAGTCAGCTTTTCCCTCCTGAATACTGTTTTTGTCGGTTTCTTTGTCCTGCTCCCCCCACCTCCAGCCGACTTGTCAATGACTGGCCTGGCCATCATTTTTAAACTACACCCACACACACACACAGTCATTTCAGTTTTTATTAAAAAGCCTGAAAATATTGACATGCCTTTTCTCCTTATATCTCCATGAGGGAAGGAGTTAGAGACTTACTTTTAAAAAATGAAACCTGGGAATTCAGAGAACCTGCTTAAACAATCATTATATCGCCACAGTGTTATATTGCTATTTAGGGCAGTTTTCTAAAAAAAAATAATGACACTGTTGACAACAGCCCCCTCCCTTGAAAATCCTCATTGTTTAAGCCACGTGCAGAAGAAAATAATAAGAAGAGATGAGATCGGATTTATACTCTGTCCTTCACTACCCGAAGGAGTCTCAAAGTGGCTTACGATCTCCTTACCCTTACCCTCCCCACAACAGACACCCTATGAGCAAGGCTCCCTCTAAGCTGTGGAATTTTGTGAGCAAAAATTCTACTTTGTGAACTACTGGCATTAAATCTGTGAGCAAGCAATTTGGCTGCTGCATAAATCAGTTTGCTCTAGAGTCATCCTTCCTGAGCAAGGACAAAAGTGTGTGAGCCAGAGGCTAAAAAACTGTAAGCTAGCTCACACTAACTCAGCTTAGAGGGAACACTGCCTGTGAGGTAGGTGGGGTGAGAGAGCTCTTTGGGGAACTGCCCTTGAGAGAACAGCTCTGAGAGAACTTGTGACTGGCCCAAGGTCGCACCAGCAGCTGCCTGTGGAGGAGTGGGGAATCAAACCCGGTTCTCCCAGATTAGAGTCTGTGCTCCTAACCACTACACCAAATTGGCTCTCTTAAATAAACTGCAAAAAGGCAGAGGGAGGGCAGACATGTGGAAGAAGGCTGCCCAAACTGATTCTGATGTTTGTCAGTCGACTCCCGAGAAAATCAGGAGTCACTCCAGAGTGTCGAAAAGGTCTAGAAGATGGTTTAAGTTTATAGTTATGCCGTAAGTGCTTGGAAATCCTGATTCTGTACATCTCCACTGGAAATTTGAAACATCTGAGTGAACCACAAAGCGTAGGTGTATATAATAGTGCATCTTATCTGTGCATACATACACATGTCTGACTGACAGCGTCTATATGTACAGGCAGTGTCCCACTGGGCGGTGTTTATGAAGGCTCTTCAATGTGACATCACACAGACTTCATTCTTCACTCCTTGCTGAGTTTGTTCCTTACCTGAGACCAGTGTTCCCTCTAAGATGAGTTAGTGTGAGCTAGCTCACAGGGTGGGTTTTTTTTGTATTTTTAAATTATTTTTATTAACTTTTTCTCAAAAGTAAGTAATACTAAATAGTATTAAACTTACAGAACAGCATAAACAGCATTCATAGTTTGCAAAACAATATAGTACTAGTATTTTTACTTTGTTGTCAACAAACTCAATTTAGTACCTATAACCCTTGTGTTTAGGTAAATATAAAAATGAGCTAATGCCACAACTAGGCACTGCAGTATGGTCAAAGAGGTAAAGTTTAGTAGTCTAGTAATTTTAAGTATAAAGAGCTTTGGGGTTGAGAATCCGAAGCTGAGATATATTCCATGAATGGGGTCCATTTCTCCGTAAAATTGGATGATTTAGGACTGATGTCTGATTGAAGTAAACGGTCAGTGATTTTTTTCTAATATAAGGTGATCCCAAACTTTGTTTAGCCAGTTGGTACCTCCCATCTCTAGTTCCAGCTCCTGCCAACCTAACAGTTCGAAAGCAAGAAATTGCAAGTAGATAAATAGGCACCACTTCAGTGGGAAGGTAGCAGCGTTCCGTGCGTCTTGGTGTTTAGTCATGCCGGCCACATGACCACGGAAACGTCTTCGGACAGTGCTGGCTCTTCGGCTTTGAAACGGAGATGAGCACAGCAACCCTAGAGTCGGACTCGACTGGCTTTCGAGCAAGGGAACCTTTACCTTTACCTTTTACGTGTTGGAGCCTTGTCTGATTTCCAATTAGCTCACAGTTTTTTAACCTCCGGCTCACACATTTTTTGTCTTAGCTCAGGAAGGAGGGCTCCAGAGCAAACTGATTCATGCCGTAGCCAAACTGCTCGCTCACAACTTGAATGCCAGTTGCTCGCAATGTAGAATTTTTGCTCACAAGACTCCACAGCTTAGAGGGAGCATTGCCTGAGAGACTCTCAGTCGATCCCGTTGGCCACCCGAACACGGCAGCATGAAAGAATGGGGGTTCCTTTAATATTTGGTTTTGTGGTGGGGAAGGAGAGCAAGCCTTGTGTGTTCCAGTGGGATCTCATAACTCTTTAACACGGCCCGTAAAATAACAGCACGCTTGACTCTGTGCTTGGCAATAAATTGGTGTAGCAGTGTTGGGGGCAGCGGGGGTGGGGGGCAGAGAAATAAAACAAGCTTTACAAAAAAAACAAAAACCCAAGACTCGCCCCAGGCAGTTTACTCCCAGCCAGCAGTGACAAGCTGAAACAATATAAGGAATTCAGATAATGAAGAGCACATGGTTTCCCTGCACCCGCCTTCAAAGTTTCGAAGCAGTGAAAGAAGCAAAAGAACGCGGCCTCTTCCTGCTCTCACCGTTTGCGTTAAAAAGGAGAGCTTGCAAGGGCTGTAATCTGGGTGAACCGGGTTTGATTCCTCACTCCTCCACCTGCAGCTGCTGGCGTGGCCTTGGGTCAGTCACAGTTCTCTCAGAGCTGGTCTGGAAAGAGCAGTTCTCTCATAGCTCTCTCAGCCCCACCTACCTCACAGCAGAGGTCATTTCGGGGGGGATCGTGGGGGATCGCAGTTCCCTCAGGTGAGGTACGGGGCAATGCTCCCTCTAAGCTGTGGAGTCTTGTGAGCAAAAATTCTACATTGCGAGCAACTGGCATTCAAGTTGTGAGCGAGCAGTTTGGCTACGGCATGAATCAGTTTGCTCTGGAGCCCTCCTTCCTGAGCTAAGACAAAAAATGTGTGAGCCGGAGGTTAAAAAACTGTGAGCTAATTGGAAATCAGACAAGGCTCCAACACGTAAAAGGTAAAGGTAAAGGTTCCCTTGCTCGAAAGTCAGTCGAGTCCGACTCTAGGGTTGCTG
>NW_015165836.1:790011-798117 GCF_001447785.1 Gekko japonicus | reverse complement strand
AGTGGAGCTGCAAGGCCGGCGGTGGCGGCCGGGACCATTGGGGGCGGGGTGTGTGGCCTTATGACACACTTCCGGTGATGTCGGGGTGTGTGGCCTTATGACACACTTCCGGTGATGTCAGGGGGTGTGGCATATGCTAATGAGTTATGCTAATGAGTTCCCCTAGCTCTTTTTCTACGAAAGGACCCCTGGCTCACAGGGTGTCTGTAGTGGGGAGGGGAAGGGGAAGGAGTTTGTAAGCCCCTCTGAGACTCCTTTGGGTAGGGAAGGGAGGGGTATGAATCCAATCTCTGTCTTCTAGAAGGTCCCAGGTTCCACCCCTGGCATCTCCAGTTGGAGAATCTGGCAGCAGGTGCTGTGAAGGACCTCTACTTGAGACCAGAGTTGCCATTCCCCAGTTCCAGGCGGGGGATCCCCTAGTTTGGGGGGCTTCTGCCTGCCGTCAGCCAGTTGGCTGGCAGGGGAAACCCTGCCCCCAAATAGCGGGGATGTTGCACGGGGACACTCTGGTTTTTGGGCAAAACCCTATGGTCTGATGCCGATTTCACCATAGAGTTTTGCCCAGAAAACAGTGTGTCACCCCTGATGTCACCGACGTGATGATGTCACTTCGGGGGGTGACATCAGCACTTCATGTGACATCGCCACCCACTCCCGGAACACCCACCCCCCATCCCCCCTGCACCGGCATGACAATCCCACCTGGCAACCCTACCTAAGACCGTGGAACAGCAGCCACCAGGCTGGGAATCCTGGGAGTTGTAGTCCGGAGAAGGTGATGACAAATCATCATGAATTTCATAATGCAGATAAACACCCTTGAGCTACATGAGCACCTTTTCCCATTGGTATTTATTTGTTTCCACGCGCACATCCTGTCCTTTTGGCCCCACCAGAGGCATTTGATGTAACTTGCAGCTGTTTCTTATTGCTGACCATGTAAAGTCAAGTTGCTCTAACTGTATTTAGCTGCAGGGCATTAAGAAGAAAAACAGTTGGTTTTTTTTATACCCTGCTTTTCTCTACCCTAAAGAGTCTCAAAATGGCTTACAATCACCTTCCCTTCCTCTCCCCGCAACAGGCACTTTGTGAGGTAGGTACGCCTGAGAGAGTTGGGAGAGAACTGTGACTGGCCCAAGGTCACCCAGCAGGCTTCATGTGGACGAGGAGCGGGGAATCAAACCCGGTTTGGTGTTTGTTGTGTGGCCCACTGCGGGGGGAGGGGTGACCGAAAAAAAGCCATAGTTCCCTCAGAGCTGTCCTTGAAAGGGCAGTTTCTTTCTTTCTTTCCTTTTTTTTGAGCCCCCGGAGGGGATTTTTTTTTAATTGATTTTTTTATCACTACAATAAACTACAACAGAAAACAGGGAAGGGGAAACTACACATACAAGAGAAAGTAAAGTACCCACTACTATCTAAAAACCCAAGAGAGGAGATCCTCCAGCTAGCTTTAATACATCAAGTCTTTTCATCATTGTTCTTTTTATAAACTTAGTCAAACATTTAAAACCTTTTACCCTCAAAGTTTATATTTAACTGTCCAATAACAGTACCCCCAATCATCCCCAAGAACCAAAGTTCTCAAAGGCACCAATCAGAGTCCTTCAGCCTTTACTTCTTCTTTTCCCTTCTCTTCCGCAACTTGTAGGGACTTTTCGGCGGCTGCTGCCCCCTGCTCAGATGGAGAGTCCTCGCCAGAAGAACCAGTCTCCAGCTCGCCACTGGACCTGCTGTCCTCTTCTTTTTTCTCGTCCTCTGACCTTCCCAGCTGCTCCTTTAGAAATTCTTGAGCTTTCAGAACAGAGTCAATCTTTTCCTTCTTCTCTTCAATCTTGAACGTTACGCCTTCTGGAAATAGCCATTTATATCCAATTGAGTTTGTTTGGACAAAGAGCACAAGTTCTTTATATTTCTTTCTGCGTTGTCTTACTTCAAATGGAATATCCTTTAGTGTTCTAACAGCATTCTCCCCCTGCCTTCAGGGGTGTTGTGGCTACTGCTTTCAGGATGGCATCCCTGACGTGCCTCTTCGAGAATCTTACTACAATTTCCCCAGGCAGATTGTTTTTCTTGATATATCCTGAATATGACCTGTAGGCCACATCCATATCGCTGAGTAGAAAGGGCAGTCTCTGTCAGAGCTCTCTCAGCCCCACCTACCTCACAGGGTGTCTCTCCAAGCAATCCACTCAGGAAACCCTGAAGTTGCTCAGCCACGATTTGTCCAATCACCTTGCTCAAGAACGGTTCACTGGAGACTGGGTAGTAGTAATTCAACTCTCCTGGGTCCAGACTCCAGAGTAGTTTATTTATGGAAGGAGGAGGAGGAGGAGATTGGATTTATACCCCGCCCTTCACTCGGAGTCTCAGAGCGGCTTACAATCTCCTTTCCCTTCCCCTCCCCACAACATACACCCTGTGAGGTAGGTGGGGCTGAGAGAGCTCTTTCCAGAACTGTCCTTGAGAGAACAGCTCTGACAGAACTATGGCTTGCCCAGGGTCATCCAGCAGCTGCATGTGGAGGAGTGGGAAATAAGAACATAAGAGAAGCCAATGTTGGATCAGGCCAGTGGCCCCTCCAGTCCAACACTCTGTCACACAGTGGCCCTAAATACCAGGTGCCATCAATCAAAGATTCTCCCAGATTAGAGTCCACACACTTAACCCCTACACCAAACTGGAGCGGACGCACTGCATCCCACTGCAAGGCAGAGGGCGACCACCCCCTTTTCTCAGGGAGGCATTTACTCTCTACCAGACCCAATCTGCCAGCCCCCCCCCCTTACACTGCAGGGCAGGCTGTGGTTGTTCTGACACAGGTGAGCATCTTTTAAAACCAAAGAGAGGGTTCCCCCCCCACTCGTAACCATATATTTTGTGTTAAAAATCCGTCCATATGTTTATGCAGCTTTAATGGATTAATCAATTAATTGGCTAAAACGCATGTGATTCATCAACTGCGATTTCCTTAATTGGCAAGCAGCCCTAGTCATAATGGATGAGTGCGAGAAATTGCAATTATGCATAACGAGGCTTTGTTTTCGGTCGGGGATGATGAACGTTGAGAGGTTACGGCAAAGATTTCATGGAAGAGGTGGAGTTAGGAGAAGGAAAACGGCGGTGGCACCATGCAGGTGGGCTGGGAGGGAGCTGCAGGGAGAGAAAGCCGCTGGCTCACAGGAACCTCTTTGCACATCCAGGCTGTCTGGAGAAAGAGGTCTCCTCTCCTGTTTCATGGACGAATAGAGGGAGACGCTTGCAAGACCCAACTTCTCACCAGCAAGGTGCCTTGAGCCCTCCCCCCCCACTGTTAACACCAAACTGAGGGCAGTGGGTTTCCTCTCTCCCATTTTATCCTTCCAACAACCCTGTGAGGTCGATTAGGCTGAGGGAGGGAGGGTGGTTTAAAGTGAGTGTTGCCGGGGGAGGGATTTGAACCCGAGTCTCTCTGGACTCGTCCGCGATGCTGTCACCGCACTGACTTAAGTGCACAGGTACACACAGACTTGCATTACTATCACACACATGCACTGAATAATGCACTCTCAATCTACTTTCGATGCACTTTGCAACTGGGTTTTTAAAACAGCAAAGTCCACTTGCAAATGATCGTTAAAGTGCACTGAAAGTGGAGTGAAAGTGCATTAGCTTGACCTCTCTCCTTTCCGCTGCACTGCAAGGTAAATTCACTCGATGCATGAACGTAGATGCCCATGCATGGCTAATACGTTGGAATCAATTACTCATGTCCTCCTGTAGATTCTGTCAGGAGGAACGAGACCATCTTATACTACCCCTTCTGTCTAGATTTAGCCAGGGGTCGTTTCGTAGAAAAAGAGCTAGGGGAACTCATTAGCATAACTCATTAGCATATGCCACACCCCCTGACATCAGGGGCCCAGCGGTGGACCTGCAAGGCCGGCTTGAGTGCGAGGAAGCCCCACCAAGGCCCTCCCTGGCTCCAGGCAGGCAGGGGTGGGGAGAGGCGGGGAGGAAGCAACTTACCCTCCCTCTTCTCCTGCCTCCTCCTGGCTGAATGAGGGCCGGAAGCGGGGCAGCCGGAAGCAGGGGGCGGGGCTGCGTCATGTGCCCCGCACCTCACCCGGGGGAACTGCGATCCCCCCCGAATTGACCTCTGGATTTAGCCCTCTGCAGTCTTATCTTGACTTTAGGCCAGAAGTCCTTCGTAAATTCCTCTTAGGAGACGTTCAGAGCTCAGTGACTTACGCTGTGGTAAAATTTTGTTGCTTAGCTATTAGGAAACGTAAACTTATTTTAGCTGAAAAAATTGTATGATTCTCTTATTAACATCATTTTATTTTACTAATTTTATTAATTTTCTCTTGTTAATGTTTTTATACTATTCCTATGTTGTTATTGTTTTAACCCTTCCTGTATCAGAACTGTACTGTTTTACTGGCTCTTGCTGCAATGTATTAGATCGGCTGCGACTAGCCGGGCCCAACCGGGTCAGGACCATCCCCTCGTACCTGGTCCTTTTAACTGGGGATGTTCAGGGTTGAAGCTGGGACCTTCTGCATGAAAAGCAGACACTCTGACTCAGACCCTTGCCCCAGTGGTGAAAGAGGAAGGAAGGAAGAAAGACGCCTGCAGTTCTGCAGAGCACTTTGCTCCCAGCTGAGTGATTCCATTCCCGAGTAAGCAGGAAACTGACAGGGACAGACACAAAACAGTACAGAGACAGCAATGCTCGGCCTTCCCCAAAGAGAGCTCCCGATTCTGCCCTGGGCGCATCTTGGAAGCCTATCCAGGAGAGCCAGTTTGGTGCAGTGGTTAAGTGTGCGGGCTCTAATCTGGGAGAACCGGGTTTGATTCCCCGCTCCTCCGCTTGCAGCTACTGGTGTGGCCTTGGGTCAGTCACAAGTTCTTTCAGAGCTGTCCTCTCACAAGCAGTCCTCAAAAAAGCTCTCTCAGCCCCACCTACCTCACAGGGTGTCTGTTGTGGGGAGGGGGAGGGAAAGGAGATTGTAAGCCGCTCTGAGTCTCCGAGTGAAGGGCGGGGCACAAATCCAATCTCTTCTCTTCTTCTTCTACTGTTGGCAATAAAAATAAAAATGGCGCTGTGCATGTTTGCATGGCTTACAGCAAGAACAGACTCTACGGTTGCACCAAAAGAATTGCTCTTCACCTTTTTGTGTGTGTGCGTGCATGTGTTCTGGCGACCCCTGGTGGGGCTTGGACTTTTCAGACCTTAATATTGCCTGCCTTTGCCTCCCAGCCCTAGTATTCCTTGGAGGTCTCCCTTCCAACTACTTGCCAGGGTGGGCCCTGCTTAGCTTCCGAGATCTGACCAGATCGGGCTTGCCTTTGGCTACCCGGGTCAGGGCAATCGCTCTTCTTCACCTGAAGGCCTCTCCCCCACCCACCCCCGGTCTCTCCAACCACCGCCACTCCTCCCGGAGTTCTGCAGAGAGCAGCCTCCAGCTCAGGCGCTCTGCTCCCGGCGCTCTTGCCTCGCTCTCCGAAAGTTTCACACTTAGTGCTCTTGGCAGCCACACTGTTTAGGAAATTATAGCAAACTGGAGACATAACATAGACTTTGCAAATAACACTGTTTACATTCCTGGAGAAAGAGCTGTGGCAGAAACTGCCGGAGCGGTATGCTCCGGTGAATGAGACGCTGGAGGTTTGTGAGTTTTTAAATACTGCACGGCGGGTTGCCGCCTTCGTCTTCTTTTCCTCCCCTCCGTTTACCGCCGTTGCTGTTCCTCAGCGGCTTGCGACGTCTGTGCCTTGCTCCGGGCGTCCTGGGGATGCCATGCAGAAGGTGGGCCCCAAGAAGGATTGCCAGGTGTCTCCCCCCACACACCCCGGCTGCCGGCGGGGGGTGCAGGGTTGCCAGGTCCAAGCTGGGCCATTCCAGAGATTCGGCGCCTGGGGAGGGCAGGGACCTCAGTGGGGCACAGTGCCACAGAGCCCATCCTCCAAAGCACCCGTTTGCTCCAGGGCAACTGAGCCCTGTAGTCTGGAGATGAGCTGTAATTCTGGGGATCCCCAGATCCTACCTGGAAGCTGGCCTCCCTGGCCCCAAGGTCATATTCTCCGCCATTGGAAGGGAGAAACTGGCGATGATTCTTGTATCTTGGGAGGGGGGTTAATTTAGTGAGAGGCAGCCAGATGAGTGGGACGCTGGAGGGGAACGCCTGTCTTCGGGGTCAGCTGGTATGCGCCCCACAAGGGGGGGGAATGCATAATGGGTGACCCCGCAAGAAAAAAATTTGCCCCACAAACCCAAAAAACCCTGGCTACGGCCCCGCTCTAGAAGAAGAAGAGAAGAAGAGATTGGATTTATACCCCATGGCCCTTCACTACCCAAAGGTGTCTCAGAGCGGCTTACAAACTCCTTTCCCTCCCCCTCCCCGCAACAGACACCCTGTGAGGTAGGTGGGGCTGAGAAAACTCTCGACAGAAACTGCTCTTTTTCAAGAACAGCTGTGCCAGAGTTATGGCTTGCCCAAGGTCATCCAGCCAGGTGCAAGTGGAGGAGCGGGGAATCAAACCCGGTTCTCCCAGATTAGAGTCCGCGCACTTAACCACTACAGCAAACTGGCACTTTAGCCCCACAGCGGTCCGTCCCCAAAGCCCACCCTTCTCCGGCTCTGCCCCAGATCTCCAGGTATTTCCCAACGTGGAGCTGGCAACCTTCGATGCAGATGAAACGAAGGAGCTAAAAGCTGTGTCAAGCTGCACATGCTCCAATTCTGGCATTTAATTTCAAGAGTCCTAGCTAAATCAGAATGAAAGAGAGAGAGAGAAATGCAGCAGGGACAGCGAACGTTCATAGCAGGAAAGGGAGGGAAATCTGCTCGCTCCTAGTCCTTGCCTGACATTTCTTGAGTCACGAGTTTGCTGTCGGGTTTGACCTCCCAGTATGCCCACTGCTCTTTCCACGTGCCACCACACTGTGCATAGCGGCTTCCATCCCTACCGCCAGCCGCGTGGAAGTTCATACAAGCAGCGGCAGCTGCTGAGACATTGGCGGCTCTGAGATTCAGCCCTCCATTTCCCACATATGGCAGAGTTCTGCACTGCCCAAAATAGGTACATTTGACAGCTAAGCTCCTGTTTTTAGGCACAGATTTATTCCAGGCATAAGGAGCAGGCTGGCGAAAGAAAGCGAAGGCAGTCCAGAGCCTGCGGGAGCGAGAGCCGCTCAGACGTGGGAGCAGCACCCCGACCCGGAAGCTTTTGTCTGGGGCAGGAAGTGTGCTACCTGACCTGCTCTGGTCTGTTGGGGAAGGAAGGTTTCTGGTGGGGTATCTGGTGGTGGAAAGCGGAGTCAGGTGGCAGCCGACTCACGGCAACCCCGTAGGGTTTTCAAGGCAAGAGACGAGCAGAGGTGCTTTGCCGTCGCCTGCCTCTGCGTAGCAACCCTGGGCTTCCTTGGTGGTCTCCCATCCTAGTAACTAACCGGGCCGACCCTGCTGAGCTTCCGAGGTGGGATAAGATCGGGCCAGCCAGGGCAGGGCAGGAGCTTTATTCCATGCCAGCAATTGCATGTCCTGACCAGGGTTCCCTCTAAGCTGAGTTAGTGTGAGCTAGCTCACAGTTTTTTAGCCTCCAGCTCACACATTTATGTCTCAACTCAGGAAGGAGGGCTCCAGAGCAAACTGATTTATGCAGGAGCCAGATCACCTGCTCACAACTTTAATGCTAGTAGCTCACCAAGTAGGATCTTTGCTCACAAGACTTCACAGCTTAGAGGGAGCATTGGTCCTGGCAGGGCCGGCCCCAGCTTATTTTGCACACTAGGCGAGGATCCCTTTTAGTCCCCCCCCCCGTGTGCCCACCATGGCTCGGACCCGTTAATTAGATCTGTACCCCGGACTCCCGTTCCCCTGGCACCCATGCTCTTAACACCCACTTTTGCTTTTGTAACTTTGCCTGCTTTGCACATCTGGCTTCCACCAAGGAAGACTCTGCAAAGAAAGGCACTCGCAGTCACAAACAACCTCTGCTTCTCACTTGCCTTGACAGTTCCTTGCTGGGGTTGCCATAAGTCAGTTGCAACTTGAGTGTCCTTATGTAATAGCCCCCCTACTTAGGTTCTTCTTTGACTTAGCTGAGTGACCCTTCTGTGCCCAG
>NW_015165836.1:764032-789541 GCF_001447785.1 Gekko japonicus | reverse complement strand
ATTCAACAAAATCACTTCAGGAGTAAATGGGACGTCTATTCCCAAAATACTTTCAAATTTTATAATAATTAAATTCCAAAACGCATCCCTTCCAACACTTAGGATCCTTCTTAATCTTAGAATGAAATAGGCTCAAAGGCGTAATGAACCATCTTGAGTATAGTTTATAATTTTGTAACCTTATATTCAAAGATCTTGTGGTATATAAACTAGATGACCAAGTTCTGGACTGCTCACAACTTTAATGCCAGTAGCTCGACACCAAGTAGAATTTTTGCCCAGAAGACTCCACAGCTTAGCGGGAGCAGGGCTATTTTTGGGCAGGAACGCACAGGAACGGAGTTCCGGCTGGCTCCCAAGTTGGCCACGCCCAGCAGGAACTCATTAGCATAATAGGCCACACCCAACAGCAGAAACTCATTCAGATTGGCTACATTAGGGGTGTGTGGCCTAACATGCAAAGGAGTCCCTGCTACAAAAAAAGGCCCTGGGTTTTGACAACAAACAATGTAGACAGAATAACAAGCAAAAGGTGGGTGTGGTTGGATGACCACACTTCTGGTAACATGGGGGTGTGGCCCAATATGCTAATGACTTCCTGCTGGGCTTTTTCTACAAAAAGAGCCCTGAGCGGGAGCATCGGCCCTAACCCGGATAGCTGAGACTAGCCCGATCTCATCACATCTCAGAAGCTAAGCAGGGGCGGCCCTGGCAAGTAATCGGGTGGGAGACCTCCAAGGAAGTTCAGGCAGGGTCATGACGCAGAGGCGAGCAGTGGCAAGCCGCCTTCGAGCATCTCTTGCCTTGAAAACTCCGTGGGGGTCACCACAGTCAGCTGTAACTTGACGGCAGAATCATCATAGTAGCGTAGAAGGCAAGATGGCGACCAATTGGTGGCATCCCGTCTGGAAGGGACTGTGGCATTTATGCCTCGAGCGTTCAGTTTGGTTTGAGGATCGAGTGAGCAGCTACCGGAGGATCAAGGGTCTCAGCGAGGAAGAGGTGGGCCGTCCAGGTCAGGCCATGTGACCTCTAGACGCGACCGCCATGCGCTCCGCCGTAGCCGGAAGTCCTTATATTCAAAGATCTTGTGGTATATAAACTAGATGACCAAGTTCTGGACTGCTCACAACTTTAATGCCAGTAGCTCACCGAGTAGAATTTTTGCTCAGAAGACTCCACAGCTTAGCGGGAGCATCGGCCCTGACTCACATCTCAGAAGCTAAGCAGGGGCGGCCCTGGCAAGTACTCGGGTGGGAGACATCCAAGGAAGTCCAGGCAGGGTCATGACCCAGAGGCGAGCAGTGGCAAGCCACCTCCGAGCATCTCTTGCCTTGAAAACTCCGTGGGGGTCACCACAGTCAGCTGTAACTTGACAGCAGAATCATCATAGTAGCGTAGAAGACAAGATGGCAACCAACTGGTGGCATCCCGTCTGGAAGGGACTGTTGCATTTATGCCTCGAGCGTTCGGTTTGGTTTGAGGATCGAGTGAGCAGCTACCGGAGGATCAAGGGTCTCAGCGAGGAAGAGGTGGGCCGTCCAGGTCAGGGCATGTGACTTCTAGACCTCCTGTTTCCCCCTCCTCTGGCCAGAGCCAAATCCTTGCTACGCATCCCCTCAAGACCCTGTTCCAGACCCATTTCGGCCCTGACCTGGGAAGCCCGATCTCATCGGATCTCAGAAGCTAAGCAGGGCCCACCCTGGCAAGTACTTGGATGGGAGACCTCCAAGGAATACCAGGGCCAGGACGCAGAGGCAGGCAGTAGCAAGCCACCTCTCTGAATGTCCCTTGCCGCCAAGCCCCACTAGGGGTCGCCAGGAGTCAGCGATGACTTTCAGGCAGGCGCGCGCACACACACACACAAGGGGGGGGAGACCCATTTCAGAGTCAAGTCTTGGTGTGGTGGTTAAGTGCGCGGACTCTAATCTGGGAGAACCGGGTTTGATTCCCCACTCCTCCACTTGCACCTGGCTGGATGACCTTGGGCAAGCCGTAGTTCTGATAAGAGCTGTTCTTGAAAAAGAGCAGTTTCTGTCAAGAGCTCTCTCAGCCCCACCTACCTCACAGGGTGTCTGTTGTGGGGAGGGGAGGGAAAGGAGTTTGTAAGCCGTTCTGAGACACCTTTGGGTAGTGAAGGGCAGGGTATAAATCCAATCTCTTCTTCTTCTTCTTCTTCTTCTTAATAAATGCAGGTAGGATCACCAACTCCAGGCAGGGAAATTCCTGGATATTTAGGGATGGTGTCTGGGGAGGTCAGACTCTGTGGAGAGAAGGGAGCTAGCTCTCTCTCCAAATTCTAGAGCAGGGTGTCAAACATGCAGACCGGGGGCCACATCAGGCCCCCAGAGGGCTTCTATCAGGCCCTCAGTGGAACTGGCTGTCTTCTGCTTCTTCTTCCAGTTCTGCTGCTGCTGCATCATCGTAGGTTTGCAGCTTACAGATGCACACCTGAACAGCATACTCAGGATTGCAACAGCGCAGACATTTTGATGCAATAATTCAGAGCAAGAGGTGTCAGTTATCAGACACTGTTGGATAAACCAAATATTGCAAGAGAGTGCTAATGTTTTAAGCATGTCTTTGTTTTAAGTAAGGAAAAAAAACCCTTTGTGCTTGTGTCCTTTATAAAGCTTATATCTCCACTACCTGGCATTACGTTTTATGTCACATGTGGCCTGGCCCAACAAGGTCTCATTTATGTCAGATCCGGCCCTCATAACAAATGAGTTCGACACCCCTGTTCTAGAGGAATTAATCTCTGTAGTTTGGACATGAGTTGGAAATCCAGGTGCACTCTCCGCCCTACCTGAAGGTTAGGAAGCCTACAGGGGAGGGAGAATTATTGCCAGGGAGAAATGAAATAGTATCCTATCTGGGGGGTACAGATTTCTCTATAGGGCCACTGATTGTTTCTCTTCTGAGCGAGGGTAGATTGGGGGAAAAACCGGGAGGGGAGAGAAAGCTACAGAAGTTACCGCCGGAAATTCAAAGTCTGTAACCTTGTTCTAATTTCAGTTTGATTGCCTATTGAGAGTGTCTGATTGTTCTTTAAGAGTCACTTTGGAATGGAGCCTGAAGGTACAATATAAAATAATTGAACCGAGTGTAAAGTCCCAGCTGGTAACCTTGTCAGCTATTTGAAACAGAGATCTTGTATCCGTAATTTAGAGAGCCGCAGATGTGGAGTGGATTCCGCTAATGCCGGTAGCCTTTTCTTTTCTTCTCCCCGCACTCGCTCTGCCATTCAAGTCTCCCCCCCCCCCTTCTAACCAAGCAAGCTAGTCTTTAATCAAATTAACATATTGGCAGACCGACACCCCTTTGCCCCCCCCCCCAGGGCCGCCACTCTGTGGATGGGGCCTCCAATGTATTTCTTTTAACGCAGTATGAACTTGAGGAATTACTTTTTCAGGACGTTAATTAGCACGTTACACTGAACGGTGCCCATAATTACGACACATGGGGAAGAATGGGGTTTCTCTCTCGCTCTCCTTTCCCCCTCGCATTCTTTCGCCTTACATTGTTTCTAAAATGGTTTGGCAAAATGCTTTTTGGGATTTGGTGTGTGTGGGGGGTAAACTCGCGGTGAAACTTTTAGACAAAGAAAGGGGTAGAGTGAAAGGCCCTTTATGAGCCGGCAGTGAATATGGCTTATTGAGGACTGAAATTGTGGGGTTAGATGATCAGAGGTTTCCGTGCCGCTTTGTGCCTTGCGATTTTCAGCCGGGGGCTTTATTCTAACAAAATCACTGTCCGCTCCAAAATTGCAAGGTGGGAAGCGTTTGTGTGGCTGAAGGGGAAAGTGTTGGGCCCCGGGGAGGGGTGAGGGGTTCTTGGCTATTCTCTGCAAGGAGCTCCACTCAGAGGGGCCTGGAGATCTCCCGGAATTAGAACTGATCTCCAGACTCTGCAGGGATCCGTTTCCCTGGAGAAAATGGCTACTTTGGGAGGTGGACTCTGTACCCCAGAGGTCCCTCCCCGCCCCAAACCCCACCCTCCCAACCTCTACCTCCAAATCTCCAGGGATTTCCCAACCAAGAATGGG
This sequence comes from Gekko japonicus, assembly GCF_001447785.1. NCBI lineage: Eukaryota > Metazoa > Chordata > Lepidosauria > Squamata > Gekkonidae > Gekko > Gekko japonicus. Next base: position 785,493 of record NW_015165836.1, on the reverse strand, counting down.
CAACCCTATTTATAATCTCCCCCCCCCCCCCCCCCCCCCCGGCTCCACCATCAAATCTCCAGGAAATTCCCTTGTGGGAGTTGGCAGCCCTGTTCCGCTAATAAGCATCCCATGAACTTTGTGCAGGACAAGTCAGAAGGAGAACCCGTGGTTCCGTGGCAGAGCACTTTCTCGGCGTGCAGAGGGCTCCACGTTATATACCTGGCATCCAGTGCTCCCTCTGAGCTGTGGAGTCCCAGGAGCAAAAATGCTGCTTTGTGAGCGACTGGCATTAAAGTTGTGAGCGAGCGATTTGGCTGCGGCATCAGTTTGTTTGCTCTGGAGCCCCCCTTCCTGAGCGGAGACAAAAATCTGTGAGCCGTAGGCTAAAGAAGTGTGAGCCTAGCTCACACGAATCCAGCTCAGAGGGAACACCGCAGGCCTCTCCTCCGCCAAAAGATAACAGGTGTTGGAAATAGATCGAGGTGGGTGGCCGTGTGAGTCTGTGTGTAGCCAGAGAAAAGAGTAGGAGTTCCGTAGCACCTTAAAGACTAGCAAAATTTGTGGCAGGGTAGGAGCTTTCGTGAGTCAGTCCTCTCTTCTTCAGGTCGGTGTTGGGAAGATGTTTTTTTTTCCTGCCCAAGAACTGCTGCCAGTGGTTGCCAACTCTAGGTTGGGGAACTCCTGGAGATTTGGGGTATGGAGCCTGGGGAGGATAGGGACTTCAAGGGCTACAGTGCCCTAGAGTCAACCCCCCAAAGCATCCATTTCCTCCCAGGGAACTGATCGCTGTGGTCTGGAGAGGAGCTGTAATCCTGGGGAATCCCCAGGTTCCACCAGGAGACTGGCATCCCTAGTGACTGTGCAGGACAAGGTAGGCCTATGGTCTGGCTCTGTGGGTCAGGTCCTGATGAATTTGACAACTTCCACCGATCTCTGCCTTCTGTGTGACACAGAGTGTTGCACTGGATGGGCCATTGGCCTGATCCAACATGGCTTCTCTTGTGTTCTTACAGATGGAACATTCTGTCTGGGGCAGTGACGCTCTGTATTCTCGGTGCTTGGGGGGCAACAGTGGGAGGGCTTTTGGAGTCTGGCCCCGTTGGTGGACCTCGGCATTTGGTTTTCGGCCACTGTGTGACACAGAGTGTTGGACTGGATGGACCATTGGCCTGATCCCTCATGCCTTCTCTTGTGTTCTTACGTTCTTATGAGATCAGTGGCTGCAGGGGCCAGAAGGAAAGCAGGAAATTTCTATTCCACTGATGGAAGATTTAGTTTGGATCCAGCTTTATGCTGGGTAGCTTCATATACCCCCAGAGGACTGGGCCCTTGAGCATTTATTCTCCAACAAGTTGTCAGTCACATGGTGGTGGTACCTGGGTTCTCTTGTGCATTAACTAGTCTAACCTAACAAATGGGTCTCTTTACCAGCACTTGCAGGGTTGCCAGGGGGCTCAAGTAAGGTTGCCAGATCCAGTTTGGGAAACTCCTGGAGATCTGGGGGTGGATCCTGGGGAGGACAGGGCCCTCAGTGGGGTGCAATGCCACCCTCCAAAGCATCTGTTTTTGCGAGAGGATCTGGTGTCAATTGTCTGCAGAGGAACAGTAATTCTGGGAGAGTCCCCAGGTCTCACCTGGAAGCTGGCATCCCTGTTAAGTTTGCCTCGTATTGTTACAGGATGCATCTTCACATCTCTTCCGGTTAACCACAGTTTCTCTTTGCTCAATTGCACCTATACCCGTGGCCGTGTTAGCAAAGGTTTCTCACGCTGCTTTACGCTGTGATGGAGAAATGTAAATGTTGTGGATTTTGTTGTCATGTCTTGTCTGTTGCCGCACGGTTGAAGCAAACCTGTTGGCGTAGCTCATGTGTTTACCTGTAGCGAGACGTACCCACGCTGTCATGCACAAAATAAGTGTGACGGAAGAGAGAATCGAAGGCTTTGACGAGAGGCTTTCTCTTCGGACCAAAACAGGCGCCTCGAAAAGTGTGAGCCTGTGTTCATCCGCAAGAAGGCCAGCCAGTGAATGGGTGTGGCCCCAATTCAGAAGTTTAACTCTTTTACCCTACTCTGTTTCGCGAAATCCACTTTGGTTGTGGGAGGTGCCGTGACATCACCACTGACGTGTTGGGACCCCGTAGGGTTTTCAAGGCAAGAGATGGACAGAGGTGGTTTGCCATTGCCTTCCTCTGCATAGCAACCCTGGACTTCCTTGGGGGTGTGTGTCTCCCATCCAAGTACTACGCAGGGCTGACCCTGCTTCGCTTCCCACATCTGGGCAGCGTCACCCGGACCATTCAGGCTCTGTATTCTCGGTGCTTGGGGGGCAACAGTGGGAGGGCTTCTGGAGTCTGGCCCGGCTGGTGGATCTCCTGATGGCACTTGGCTTTTGCCTACTGTGTGACACAGAGCGTTGGACTGGATGGGCCATTGGCCTGATCCAACAGGGCTTCTCTTGTGTTCTTACAGATGGAACATTCTGTCTGGGGCAGTGACGCTCTGTATTCTCGGTGCTTGGGGGGCAACAGTGGGAGGGCTTTTGGAGTCTGGCCCCGTTGGTGGACCTCGGCATTTGGTTTTCGGCCACTGTGTGACACAGAGTGTTGGACTGGATGGGCCATTGGCCTGATCCAACATTGGCTTCTCTTGCGTTCTTACGTTCTTACGAGATCATTGGCTGCAGAGGCCAGGAGGAAAGCAGGAAATTTCTATTCCACTGATGGAAGATTTAGTTTGGATCCAGCTTTATGCTGGGTAGCTTCATATACCCCCAGAGGACTGGGCCCTTGAGCATTTATTCTCCAACAAGTTGTCAGTCACATGGTGGTGGTACCTGGGTTCTCTTGTGCATTAACTAGTCTAACCTAACAAATGGGTCTCTTTACCAGCACTTGCAGGGTTGCCAGGGGGCTCAAGTAAGGTTGCCAGATCCAGTTTGGGAAACTCCTGGAGATCTGGGGGTGGATCCTGGGGAGGACAGGGCCCTCAGTGGGGTGCAATGCCACCCTCCAAAGCATCTGTTTTTGCGAGAGGATCTGGTGTCAATTGTCTGCAGAGGAACAGTAATTCTGGGAGATTCCCTAGGTCTCACCTGGAAGCTGGCATCCCTGTTAAGTTTGCCTCGTATTGTTACGGGATGCATCTTCACATCTCTTCCGGTTTACCACAGTTTCTCTTTGCTCAATTGCACCTATACCCGTGGCCGTGTTAGCAAAGGTTTCTCACGCTGCTTTACGCTGTGATGGAGAAATGTAAATGTTGTGGATTTTGTTGTCATGTCTTGTCTGTTGCCGCACGGTTGAAGCAAACCTGTTGGCGTAGCTCATGTGTTTACCTGTAGCGAGACGTACCCACGCTGTCATGCACAAAATAAGTGTGACGGAAGAGAGAATCGAAGGCTTTGACGAGAGGCTTTCTCTTCGGACCAAAACAGGCGCCTCGAAAAGTGTGAGCCTGTGTTCATCCGCAAGAAGGCCAGCCAGTGAATGGGTGTGGCCCCAATTCAGAAGTTTAACTCTTTTACCCTACTCTGTTTCGCGAAATCCACTTTGGTTGTGGGAGGTGCCGTGACATCACCACTGACGTGTTGGGACCCCGTAGGGTTTTCAAGGCAAGAGATGGACAGAGGTGGTTTGCCATTGCCTTCCTCTGCATAGCAACCCTGGACTTCCTTGGGGGTGTGTGTCTCCCATCCAAGTACTACGCAGGGCTGACCCTGCTTCGCTTCCCATATCTGGGCAGCGTCACCCGGACCATTCAGGCCAGGGCTTAGTTCCACTTTCGTGCGGAAGAAGGATGACCTATAGATACCTAAAATGCAGAAGTTATCGAAACACACAAACCCCGATCGTTCTCTTTTTTTATTTATGTTAGTGCCCAATATTGGGAAAGACAGAGAGTTCCTCAGGAGAATGAACTCCCTGCTAAGGTCAAGGGTTTGGCAGGCTTGGTTCAGCGGGTGTTGCATCAAAGGTTTAGCAGCGTAGCCCTGACTTGGGTAGCCCAGGAAAGCCTGATCTTGGGCAGGTACTTGGATGGGAGACCTCCAAGGAATACCAGGGCTGGGAGGCAGGGGCAGGCTATCAACCCACTTCTCTGAATACCCTCCGTGCCCCAGTAGGAGTTGCCAGAGGTCACCATGACTTCCAGGCACGGGCGCACGCGCACACACACACACACACAAGCACACACAAAAGTGCAAAAAATACCAAAAAGAAAGCAATTATAGCAATGTAAAAAGGTCATAAGGAGTTAGTCCCACCTTGCATTACACATAGACCTTGAGGCAGGTAGAATACCATTTGTGAACTATTAAATGCAAATATTGTGGTATAGTGTTTTAAAATATCAGTATGTAGTATGTTTATAGTAGGTGTATCTTTTTGTATAACCTGTCAAATGTATGGGGAAATGTTTGTTGTCTGGAAGAGCTCCCTCCAAGAAGACCAAACTGGCATAGGTGATTACCCAGTGAGCTTCTGTGGCTGACTGGAGATTTCAACCTGGATGTCTGAAACGGAGGAGGAGGAGGAGGAGGAGGATCCTTTCCCTTCCCCTCCCCACAACAGACACCCTGTGAGGTAAAAGAAGAAGAAGAAGAGATTGGATTGATACCCTGTCCTTCACTACCCAAAGGAGTCTGAGTGGCTTACAATCCCTTTCCTTTCCGCTCCCCACAACAGATACCCTGTGAGGTAGGTGGGGCTGAGAGAGCTCTTTCAAGGACTGCTCATGAGAGAACAGCTCTGAGAGAACTTGTGACTGACCCAAAGTCACACCAGCAGCTGCATGTGGAGGAGTAGGGTTAGGGTTAGTGCTCCCAGATTAGAGTCCACGCTCTTAACCACTACACCAAACTGGCTCTCTTGACTACTATATATCACCATCTCAAATGGGACCATGAAGCAAGGGCTGTGTGCTTCCTACCATATGCTGTTTGGGAATCTCGATTGCGGGGAGACTGTGGCTTTGTGTGCTGAAGGTCCCAGGTTCGATCTCTGGCATCTCCGGTTGGAAGGGCCAGGCAGCAGGTGACGTGAAAGACCTCTGCCTGAGACCCTGGAGAGTCGCTACTAGTCTGAACACACAGAGCTGAACTCGATGGACCCATAGTCTGATTTCGGACAAGGCAATTTGGTGCCAAGGCTCCCTCTAAGCTGTGGCGTCTTGTGAGCAAAAATTCTCCTTTGGGAGCTGCTGGCATTAAAGTTGTGAGAGAGCGATTTGGCGACTGCATACATTAGTTTGCTCTGGAGCCCTCCTTCCTGGGCTAAGACAAAAACGCATGAGCCGGAGGCTAAATAACCGTGAGCGAGCTCAATCTGACTCAGCTGAGAGGGAACCCTGCTTGGTGCGTGTTCATGGTTGAGCTCAGGGGTCATTTGGGGGGGGACGCGGGGGGACGCCATCCCCCCGGGTGAGGTGCGGGAGGGCGGGGCCTGGAGCTCCCTGCTGGTGCCCGCTGGAGGTCGCCGCCGGCTGTGGGGAGGACACACTTCCGGTGATGTCAGGGGGTGTGGCATATGCTAATGAGTTATGCTAATGAGTCCCCCTAGCTCTTTTTCTACGAAATGACCCCTGGTTGAGCTCCCTCAGGTGTGCAGGCAGGCAGAGAGGTGTGGATGTGGCCACAGCTCTCCCACAATGCCGTCCCCTTTCCTGGGAACAAATATCAGCTTTCCTCATGCTTTGGGACTCCATGGTGGAAAGGGTTGGAAAGGGAAAGGTTGCACTCGACGTTTGGTGACCTGGTTCTCAAGGCAAAACATGCTGAGAGGTGGTTTGCCTTTGCCTGCCTCTGCGTAGCAACCCTGGACTTCCTTGGATGGCCTCCCATCCGAGTACTACTCAAGGCCAACCCTGCTTAGCTTCCGAGATCTGATGAGCTCGTGCTCACCTGGGCCATCCAGGTCGGGGCATTTTCTTTTGGTAGCAGGTACTCATTTGCATATTAAGCAACACACCCCTAATGTAGCCAATCCTCCAAGAGCTTACAGTAGCTCCTGTAAGAAGAGCTCTGTAAGCTCTTGGAGGATTGGCTCCATTAGGGGTGTGTGGCCTAATATGCAAAGGAGTTCCTCCTACAAAAAGAGCCCTTAGCAGCCCTGTATGAGGGGCCATGATGGCTCAGAGGTAAAGACGCTGAGCTGCAGACCGGAAGGTCAGTAGTTTGGCAGTTCGAGACCCGAGTGCCAGAGTGAGCTCCCGTCTCTGGCCCCGGCTCCTGCCAGCCTAGAAGTTCGAAAGCTAGAAATTGCAAGTAGATAAATAGGTCCCACTTCGGTGGGAAGGTAACAGTGCTCTGGGCGCCCCCGCATTTAGTCATGCCGGCCATATGACCACGGAAACGTCTTCAGGCAGCGCTGGCTCTTCGGCTTGGAAACAGGGATGAGCACCGCCCCCTAGAGTCGGATTTGACTAGCTTTCGAGCAAGGGAAACCTTTACCTTTTAGCCCTGTATGATCAGAAACCCTGGAAGGGTGGTCTTCTCCTGCTCCGCAGAACAGACCCCCCCACACAGAGAATGTCTTAGCTGTTTGGCAGCACCCTGGAAGAAGCCGCTGTCTTGGTCTCCTTACACCTTTGGGGCAGGTACTTTCAGGGGCTTAAAAACTGTGTGCCGAAGTTAGCTTGCTCCAGGGTTTGTTTTGACTGCCAAGAGATGAACCCGATTGTCCCTGCCTTCTGTTCCTGATAACTATGCAGGCACGTAGGCTGGTGCTTAGAATCATCTCTTCATAAAACCAGGGCAGCAAAGAATCGGCCAGTTTTGAGCCTGTTTTTCGCACACGTATGTTTTCCTCTTCCGTTTTTGAGACCACAGAGAGAGAGAGAGAGAGAGAGAGAGAGAATCTCTTTATTCTTTGGAAATCTCCCTTAGCTTAGGAGAATCCTTGGTATCTTGAGTCCAAAGGCAGTTTCTGAACGGGAAAAGGGGAAGGGAAATAAGGTTGATCCCAAGATGTGAATAAAGCTTTCTGCAAGCATCGGGTCAAACGCTATGTTACTATGGCATTTCAGATGCCTCCTTATTTAGCAAGTGTTTTGCGCGTTGCTAAGTTGCAGGACTTCGAATCACAAAAACAATCGGCCCCAACGAGACTGGCAGAAATAAGGTCGTTTTGCAGAAGCAAAATGGGAAGTGTGTGTGTGTGTACATATATATGATATATATTTTCTCCCCTGTAATGAAATCCAAGCTGCAAGTGGGAGGCAAGTGCAAGAATCCAAGTTTCCCCTTTTCTTTTTGAGGGCCTTCATTTCTCCCCAGCCCCTCAAACTTACGCAAGCGGCCTTTTTAACCTTAAGGATCTGTGCTAAAGCCTGACTAGTCACCCTCAATGCTCCCGCTAAGCTGTGGAGTCTTGTGAGTAAAAATTCTACTTTGTGAGCGACTGGCATTAAAGTTGTGAGCGAGCAATTTGGCTGCTGCATAAATCAGTTTGCTCTGGAGCCATCGCTCCCTGAGCCAAGACAAAAAGGAGTGAGCTGGAGTCTAAAAACCTGTGAGCTAGCTCACACTAGCTCAGCTTAGAGGGAGCATTGGTCTTCTTCAGTCTTTCAGAGGGACCCACGTGGGGGCCGAGCCTGTGACTGACCCACTTCCAGCTTTTCACTGGATCAGTCCGACCTCATCATCACCCTCTCGTTCCTTCTCTGAATCCCCATGTGCCCTTAAACCATTTGTCAGGTCTTTCCCCATTCTTGGGGCGCGCATTTGGAAAATGGAAAGGTGGTTCTAAATGAACAGATATCTGGTAGGGTTGCCAGCTCCAGGTTCTGAAATTCCTGGAGGTTTGGGGGTGGAGTTTGGGGAGGGAATTCCAGAGGGCATAATGCCATAAGAGTCCCCCCTCCAAAGCAGCCTTTTCTCTAGGGGGACTGATCTCTGTTGTAATTCCAGGGGACCGCCAGGCCCCACGGGGGGCCGTTGGCAACCAGTGTTCCCTCTAAGCTGAGTTAGTGCGAGCTAGCTCCCAGTTTTTTAGCCTCTGGCTCACACATTTTTGCCTTCGCTCAGGAAGGCGGCTCCAGCCAAATTGCTCGCTCGCAGCTTTAATGCCAGTAACTCACAAAGTAGAGTTTTTGCTCACAAGACTCCACAGCTTGGAGGGAGTGTTGTTGGCAACCCTAGCATGGGGAACAGTCAGGTTTAACTACGTTTATACTGGTCTTTGGGGTTGATTAATGGCCCTGCAGGAAGGCTGATTTACAGTTACAGTTCAGTTTTGCTGTGCTTTACAGCACACCTGGGATTCCAGTCCAAATTTTCCCTCCGTTCTTAAAATCTCCCCTCTGGCCTTCGAACCGCACTACCGACGCAGCCCTGGTTTGGTCTGACAAGGCCCAGCGCTTGTGGATCGTCACCCTAAGCCACTCGGAATCCTGGGCCCTGCCAGGCCCGCCGTGCTGAATTTGCGTTAACGTCATTTCCCATCCGTCTGCCAACCTTCCCGTGCGATATCGAAAAGCTGCAGAGAATACGGACTCTCCTTGTGAAATGCATTTCTGTTTTGTAAAAATCCTTGGCCTGGCGCCAAGGTGGCAAAGCAGACACCTTGAATTCCCCCCCCCCCTCTCCCAGCGGCACCGTCTCGGGTTTTTTTGTGAACTACTTTAAGGTGAGGAGTGCCAACGGTTCCATTGATGCTGTTAAAACCTCCCTCCCGCTCCCATAACTCCCTGTTCATGCCCCAGCTGGTATTCCTTGGAACTTTGCCTTGGGATCCTGCCATATATTCTTTTGCAAATGTGCCAGTCGTTCGCTTTTCCTTCCACAATCCGCTTCCATTAGCTTCTATTGTTCCCCTCCACCATTGTTAATACCAGCTTGCTGGCACCGCTTGTATTTGCAACGATTCCCTGCCCCCTCCAGCCCTGAGCTATCGTCTGTTAAGGTGCATTTCCGTCTTCTCAGATGTCATGCAGACATCCTCCTTTCTCTCGCCTTGTGTCGTCACGCGAGGCTCTTCTCCTTAACAAGCATGTCCTGATGGAATAATTGGGAAGGGCTTCTGCCTTAAAGATGCTCTGAGAGTCTGCAGGGTTCGCAGGTTTGTTCATGCGGACATCGGTTGATGTGGGGAGGGGGAACTACTGAACCCTAGGATCTGCCTTATTCTCCATCGGACCCTCGGTCTATCAAGGTCAGGATTGTCCACTCAGACTGGGAGCAGTTCTCCAGGTTCTGAGGTGGAGGTCTTTCAACTCACCTGCTGCCCAGTCCAGTTTGGTGTAGTGGTTAAGTGCGCGGACTCTAATCTGGGAGAACCGGGTTTGATTCCCCACTCCTCCACTTGCACCTGGCTGGATGACCTTGGGCAAGCCATAACTCTGGCACAGCTGTTCTTGAAAAAGGTAAGTTTCTGTCTGAGCTCTCTCAGCCCCACCTACCTCACAGGGTGTCTGTTGTGGGGAGGGGGAGGGAAAGGAGTTTGTAAGCTGCTCTGAGACTCCTTCGGGTTGTGAAGGGCGGGGTATAAATCCAATCTCTTCTTCTTCTTCTTTTTAACCTGAGATGATGATGATGATGATGATGATGATGATGATGAGGCGATCATAATAATAATAGTAATAATAATAATAATAATAATAATAATAATAATATTTCAATTTATTGATCGCTAAATCCTTGCAGAGCTGCTGGCTCTGAGCGATTGGATTTATACCCCACCCTTCACTACCCAAAGGAGTCTCAGAGCAGCTTACAATCACCTTCCTTTCCCCTCCCCACAACAGACACCCTGTGAGGTAGGTGGGGCTGAGAGTGCTCTCTCAAGAACTGCTCATGAGAGAACAGCTCTGAAAGAACTTGTGACTTGCCCAAGGCTACCCAGCTGGTTGCATGCGTAGGAGAGGGGAATCAAACCCGGCTCTCCCAGATTAGAGTCCACCGCTCTTAACCACTACACCAAACTGCCAGGGATTTAACTTGGGGCCTCCTACATGCCAAGCAGAGGCTGTTCCACTGAGCCGCAGCCCCTCCCTATCCAGGAGCATTTGTTACCTACTGCTGAATTACCCAAACCTCTTTAGCTGCTACAGCTAGGTGCTTTGGGGCAACTGAAGGAAATTTGATGTTCACCCGAGAAAAGCCTTCATTAGCAGCACAGGAAGACTTCTGAACCTGAAATATCGACCTGGTTTTTATGCAGCTTCCTCATGTCTGATGCTGCGTGTTTCGAACAAATCTTCTTCAGGCATAAATTTTTCTGGAACCACAGCTCTTGAATTTACCCATGCATAAGTCAAAGAATGTAAACATGGCTGTTCTGGTTCTCCAGAATTTATGCCTGAAGAAGATTTGTTCGAAACACGCAGGTTATGCCCGGGAGGCGTGTTGCTAGGCCTGCTTGCTTGTTTGCAACGGCGAGTGCCTTTCTTTGCAGGGTCTTCCTTGGTGGAAGCCAGAAGTGCAAAGCAGGAAAGTTACAAAAGCAAAAGTGAGTGTTAAGCGCATGGGTGCCAGGGAACGGGAGGTCTGGGGTACAGATCCAATTAACGGGTCCGAGCCATGGTGGGCGCATTGGGGGGGGGGCGCCAGAAGGGATCCTCGCCTAGGGTGCAAAATAAGCAAAATAAGCCCTGCATGTTATATAACTTAGTTTGAAAGTGTTTGAAATGTGATGTTGTCGTTTGAAAGTGTTCACAATACACTAGAGTTGATGTTGTGTATAAAAAGCAAATCCATTTAGCTATAAGTACCTGTGAATATTGTGTTTATTATTTCAACATGGTGTTTTCTGTGTTTACCCACCTGGAGGCTGGCAACCCAAAACCCTACTCCCAGGTCACTCAGGGAGTCATCAGTTCACGTTCCAGCCTCTCTTAAGAGCAGCCGATTCACTGAGTGTTAATTCTGCCGAAAACCCCCAGAAATGTTGAAAATGCTTTCAGGAAGCCAGGAGGCATCCAAAGCAAAATAAAATCGTGTCTCCCTGCCAGAGGTGCAGGCAGGGTGGGGAGGCTGGGGAAGGGAGAAAGAGAGAAATGATTGTTCGCAGTGAGTCACGAGTAATGAGGTGCAAATTATATTAAAGAATGAAGGCTGCAGCTTTTAAGAAAATATGGATCGGTCTTTGAACAGCGGCGGCCCTGGAAGGCTTTGTGTGTTTTTTAAAAACCGCTTTTAAAAAATCCACCAGCTGCTTCGTTTGACTTTCAGGTTCACAGAAGGGTCTTTGCGGTATCAAGTTTTCCCTTTTGTTCTGATTTGGGGAAGGAGTTCAGAAAAAGACTGTTGCCGTATAAATACCAAAGGAGAGGGAATAATTGGTCGTATGAAGTCCCAACGGTTCGCTGATGAAAACAGGGACGCTCAGTTTGTGTGTCTGTGCGGGATGTAGGGCTGTCGACCTCCACATTGGAGGTCTCCTGCTGTTGCAACTCATCTCCAGGCGACAGATCGGTTCCCCTGGAGAAAATAGCCGCTTCGGAAGGTGGACTCTGTGGCACTCTACTCCATTAGAGTCCCTCCCCTCCCCAAACCCCGCCTTCCTCAGGCTCCACCCCCAAATCTCCAGGAATTTCCCAACCCAGAGCTGGTGACCCATGTGTCACATCAGTACCCAGCCAGCAAAAATCATGGCTTCGGAGGGTACTTAGGACAATGCACCACAGAAAGGTTGACTCTGTTTGCTGTTTGTACATACGTACAGGGGTCATTTCCTGCGGGAGCGCACAGGAGCGGAGCTCCGGCAGTAAGGAGCTATGGGGGCGGGCACATGAAACAAGCCCCGCCCCCTGCTCCCAGCAGCCCTCAGTCGGGCCACGATGAGCAAGAAGCAGGCAGGTAAGTTGCAGAGGGCCCCCCCCCCCGCCGCCTTAAGGTACAAGCTCTCCCTCCTCGGGGGTGTGGCATATGCAAATAAGTTATGCTAATGAGCTCCTGCACCTCTTTTTCTACGAAATGACCCCTGCCTACGTATGTACCATCAAGGCGCAACCAGCTCATGGTGACCCCAGCAAGGGGCTTTCAAGGCAAGTGAGAAGCAGAGGCGGTTGGCCATTGCCTGCCTCTGCAGAGTCTTCCTAGGTAGTCTCCCAAGTACCGACCCTGCTGAGCGTCTGAGATCTGATGAGATTGGGCTGTACAATGCTGCCTTCCCTCTCCTTCCTGCTGTGTGTGTAAAAAGCACTGTCAAGTCACAGCTGACTTAGGGTGACCCCAGCAAGGGGCTTTCAAGGGAACAGCGGTGGTTTGCCATTGCCTTCCTCTGCAGAGCCTTCCTCGGCGGTCTCCCTTCCAAGTACCGACCCCGGCAAGGGGCTCTCAAGGCAAGTGAGAAGCAGAGGTGGTTTTCCAGTGCCTTCCCTGGTGGTCTCCCTTCCAAATACTGACCCTGCTTCTCTTCCAACATCTGTCAAGACTGGCCCGGTATTAATTGACACTGTGATAGCCAGTGTTCCTTCTAAGCTGAGTTAGTGTGAGCTAGCTCGGTTTTTTAGCCTCTGGCTCACACGTTTTTGTCTTAGCTCAGGAAGGAGGGCTCCGGTCCTGAGCCAACTAATTTATGCAGCAGCCAGACCGCTCGCTCCCAGCTTTAATGCCAGTAGCTCAAAAAGTAGAATTTTTGCTCACAAGACTCCACAGCTTAGAGGGAGCATTGGCCAACAGCGTTTCCCTTGTGGGATGCTAGGGGCAGTCCCGATTTTCTGGTCTCTGGTAAATCACAGTCCCTATTTTGGCCTCTTGTGGGGATTCCTTGTAAATATATTGCCCTTGTCAGATGCTAGAATTGTCAGAGAGAGGGCGAAAACTTTTGCAGTGCACTGCATACATTCCAGCCGTTCCCTGTTTTCGGGTTCCTTTACCTGCCAAACCACTTCCTTGCTCGTATTTTGGGAGATTCCCCCAGTTTTCATTTAAAAAAAAATTAAGCATGGCATGCTGTTTCTCATTCTTTAGGGTTCTACCACTCTCCTCTGCGGTCTCTAAAAGTTGAATTTCAGAATGGGGAACAGATGTATCAAGTCCGAGGAAGTAAGGTGGGACGGAGGCTGACTGCCTCTGAATATGGAGGTTCGCTTTAGTCACCGTGGCTGGCAGCACTGCTAGAACTCTCCTCCACGAATCTGTCTAATCCCCCTTCAAAGCCAAAGTGCCTTACGTCATTCTCCCTGACTCCATTTTATCCTCACAGGGGCCTGCCAACCTCCAGGTGGGACCTGGGGATCCCCTGGAATTACACCTGATCTCCAGACTAAAAGTGATCAGTTCCCCTAGAGAAAATGGACGCTTTGGAGAGTGGACCCGATAGCATTATACCCTGCTGAGGCCCCTCCCTTTCTAGGCTCCACCCCCCCAAAATCTCCAGGAATTTCCTGGAGTTGGCAGCTGTGAGGACCAATGTTCCCTCTAAGCTGTGGAGTCTTGTGAGCAAAAATTCTACTTTGTGAGCTACTGGCATTAAAGTTGTGAGCGAGCGATTTGGCTGCCACATAAATCAGTTTGCTTTGGAGCCATCCCTTCCTGAGCTAAGACAAAAATGTGTGAGCCGGAGGCTAAACATCTGTGAGCTAGCTCACACCAACTCAGCTTAGAGGGAACTATGGTGATGACCTCACAGCACTCCTCTGTGGTCATTTCAGCCGAGGCGAGCAATTGGACCCCTTCAGCGAGCTTCCACGGGGGATTCGAACTCAGGATCCCCGGATCCCAGTCCGGCACTCCAACCATGGCTGCTCTTTTCCTGCAGCTCGTGGATACGGACGAGCCTCAAGGCTAGCAGTGTATAAACTGAGGCAGAGAAGAACCAAGGCAGGTGGACCTGGAATGCTGCTGTTTTGTATTTGGGGCTTTCTCTTTACCCTCTCAGAGCAAAATCCGTGACAGCTTGTGTGTGTGATCATAAGAGGAATCAAAGCGTTGCTTCCCCCCGAGCTCTTTTTCTCGGAAGCCGCTCGCGCTCAGATTAGAGCTGGCAGACCTGCTCCTGCGCCGACACGGCTTCTGACAGCCCCACCGCCGTCTCTGACACCAATTGACTAAGATAGCGGTGGGAACGAAAACATTATCGGGCCTGTAATTGCTCGAGACAGGGGCGAGGCCTTCCCCCCCTCCGCCTCCTTGACGCCGAGCATCGAGGAGCCCGGTTAGCCTCCCAAATTACATTTCTCTCCTGCGCGTGGCAGGAGGTCCCTTCAGGTGTTAAAATCTGATGTGATGTTGTCGGTTTCTTGGGCAGGGAGGCCGCCTGCAATGTCAGCCCCGGCGCTTCTTTCGCATGCTGCCTCTCGGCTCTGTGCCGCCCGCCCATCTCCTGGCAGCCGACTCTCTCTTCCGTCCCCGCCCCATTCCTCCGGGTAACGGGCTAACTATCAATTAGACAGATCACGTTCCAGGCGTGCCGTGACCCAGACGCTCGCTTGTGCACGGCTCAGCGCATTTCGAGTGGCGGCAAGACATGCGTCTGCAAGGGATGCGGGCACCTGCCTGCAAATGTAGGGGAGAAGACCTTGCAAATCGCTCCCATAGCTACGATTAAGAACATAAGAACATAAGAGATGCCAATGTTGGATCAGGCCAAAGGCCCATCCAGTCCAACACTCTGTCATACTGTGGCCAAAAATACCAGGTGCCATCAGGAGGTCCACCAGTGGGGCCAGGACACTAGGAGCCCTCCCACTGTTCACCCCCCCAAGCACCAAGAAGACAGAGCATCACTTGCCCCAGAGTCCCTATCTATACCTTGTGGCTAATAGCCACTGATGGACCTCTGCTCCAGATGCTTATCCAATTCCCTTTTGAAGCCGTCCATGCTTGTAGCCGCCACCACTTCCTGTGGCAGTGAATTCCAAGTGTTAATCACTCTTTGGGTGAAGAAGTACTTCCTTTTATCCATTCTAACTCGAGCGCTCAGCAGTTTCATGGAGTGCCCACGAGTTCTTGTATTGTGAGAAAAGGAGAAAAGTACTTCGTTCTCTCTACCTGCTCTGTCCCATGCATAATAAACCTCGATCATGTCACCCCTCAGTCGTCGTTTCTCCAAGCTAAAGAGCCCTAAGCGCCTTAACCTTTCCTCATAGGGAAAGTGTTCCAACCCTTTTATCATTCGAGTTGCCCTTGTCTGCACTTTTTCCAAAGCTATAATATCCTTTTTAAGGTGTGGTGACCAGAACTGCACACAGTATTCCAAATGAGGTTGCACCATTGATTTATATAGGGGCATTATGATATTGGCTGATCTGTCTTCAATACCCTTCCTAATAATCCCCAGCATAGCATTGGCCTTTTTTTTTATTGCAGTCACACACTGTCTCGACATTTTCAGTGAGTTATCTACTAGGACTCCAAGATCTCTCTCTTGATCAGTCTCTGCCAGGTTGAACCAGGGTGAGAAAATCTTTGTTATGACCAGCAAACTTTCCCCCGCTAATCTGGAGACGAGTAAGCGGAAAGGGGGTGTGGCATTTTGTCCAAATCAGGGTTCCCAGGTCTGGGTTGGGAAATACCTGGAGGCTTTGGGGGTGGATCCGGGGGAGGGCGGGGTTTGGGGAGGGGAGGGGCCTCAGCATGGTGCTCCAAGCAGCCACTCCAAAGGTAAAGGCAGAGCCCTTCTAATACCCCTCTGGCTCTCTCTAACACTTTTACATCTTACAAATTTCTGCTGCCTTGGTTTGCTCTGCCATAGCCTCTCTTCCGTTCATTTTTTAAAAGCCCAGAGTGTCAGTGCGTGGGTCTGAAGATATAACTAGCACCTGTAATAGGTGCATTCCAAATATACCTCAGCCTCTTTGGCATGTCAAATAGGGCGGTTGTGTTCTGCGTGGTGCTTTAGTGTTCAAGTGTTTGTAGCTCAGAGGCCCAGGGAAGGGAGCCAACCCCCAAAGCAAGATGATGACTTGAGAGACTTGGGTGAAGAACATTTTAGCGAGGAGCCCCCAAGAGGCAAAAATGGAGGCACTGATTTAGGGACGGGGACCAGAAAATAGGGACGGAGTCTGTTAAATAGTGATGGTTGGAGCACATCATGTGCTGCCGTAGCGCATGGCAGCCAGTCACAAAACAGGATTGTCTTTTTGACGAGCGGTCCTCCGACTGTTTCAGGGAGATCGGCGATGTGTTGGTCCGCAACAGAAGAACAAGATTTGGGTCCGGCAGCGCTTTCAAGACCAACGGGATTTCCAGGGTATAAGCTATGGAGAGGCAAAGCTCTGGTGAAAGGAACTTTGACTCTCGGAAGCTTGCACCCTGGAGATCTTTGTTGGTCTTTAAGGTGTCACTGGACTTGAATTTTGGTCTTCAGAATGGGTCACAGGAAGCCCTTCAAAGTTCCTTGGAAACCTACCATGGATCCTTTAATGCAGAAATCGGTAACGGCAGATGAACTTCCTTGAAAAGCTGAGCATCTACAACTGCCTGTATTCCCTTGCAAGACTACGTTGGGAGAGTGTTCGAGGGATGTTCAGTGGTGGAGCTCAACAGGCCTAGCTGAGTCTCTGCATGATCCTCACTGAGACGCCAAGCCTGTATCTTTTCTGGGCTCTCCTTTTCCCATCTATCAGAAGGAAGAAGGAAGAAGAACAGGAGGAGGAGATTGGATTTGTACCCTGCCCTTTACCTAGAGTCTCAGAGTGGCTTACAAACTCCTTTCCCTTCCCCTCCCCACAACAGACACCCTGTGAGGTAGGTGGGGCTGAGAGAGCTCTTTCCAGAACTGCCCTTTCAAGGGCAGCTCTTGTCAGAACTATGGCTTGCCCAAGGTCATCCAGCAGCTGCAAGTGGAGGAGTGGGGAATCGAACCCGGTTCTCCCAGATTAGAGTCCTCGCACTTAACCACTACACCAAACTGGCTCTTGAAAAGCTGTACGACAGAATGTCCCTGCATACAGTTCCTGTATGGAGGAAACTATCATGGTAGGGAGAAGGCCATGTGAGATACCTTCTCTTTGAGAAAGGTAGTTTTGAACCAAAGTCCGGAAGAAAGTTTGAAAATAGCTGCATTTTGAGGCAGCAGAGTGGAGCAGAAGAACCTGAAGAATTCAAACTACAATTTCTTCGTTAACAAAACTCGTCTTTTAAAAAAACACCCAGTGCCCAGAAAGACGCAGACACAAGGTTCCATCATTTTAGACGTTCACCCCCCAGTCTTTTAACACGGTTCTGGCCCCCACCACAATGCAACCTGTCCCTCCAGCAGCTCTTCCCAACTCCGGAACTTGGTGTCTTTCTTTCTTTTCTCTCCCCCCCCCCAACCACCGTGATATTCTTGATTTGGCAGACCAAAAAATGCCAACAGATGCCACCGGGTGTAAAGAGACAGGTGGTGCTGGTGCGTCAGAAGAGGGACTTCCTCCAGAAACATGGCGCATACTGAAGCATGTGGGCTGCCCGGTGCCTTGTGACATCTCTCTCCCTCTCCTTGTGAGACAGGCCTCTTGTCCTTTCGGAGCAGGCGGAGTGCCGCTCCCACCAGGTGGCTACTGCAGAGGCGGAAAATAGATATTTGTTTGCCTGGCGCTCCGAAACGTATTCCGAGCCAGCAGATCTTGGACTCTTTAAGCTTTGTTTTTCTGTGAACAAGCAGGCTGTGTATTATTTCTTGGGGGGGGGGGGACACCACATAAATGGTTCTGTCGTAGGAAGAACTCTGGGCTCGCGAAAGGTTTGCCCAGATGGTAGCTTCTTGCATTCCTGGTCTAGTGGTGGAGCACACGACCCAAGCATCTCGAGGCATAACAGTGTCTTATGCCCCAGGATGAGCTGTGGAGAGTAAGGTTCCTGCCGGTGCGCCTTTCGTATTCATGCTGGGAAAAGACTGCAGACTGCGATGGATGGGAATGAGCCAAAGTTCTGTGCAGGGGCCTGGGAACAGTTATGATGTGTTGTTATCTCCTTTGGCTCCCACCCCAATGGATGGTCATTCCAAAGAGGGATCTCTAGGAAGAGTGAAAGCATCTGGTTTGTATATAGAAGGCCCCAGGTAGGGGCTGTGGCTCAAGGGCAGAGCTCCTGGGAAGGAGGAGGGGGGGGAGAGATTGGATTTATATCCCACCCTTCACTCGGAGTCTCAGAGTGGCTTACAATCTCCGAAGAAGAAGAGGGGGGGGGAGAGATGGAGATGATTGGATTCAGGGCTATTTTGGGGCAGGAACGCACAGGAACGGCGTTCCGGCTGGCTCCTGAGTTGGCCACGCCCAGCAGGAACTCATTAGCATAACAGGGCACACCCAACAGCAGGAACTCATTAGGATTGGCTACATTCGGGGTGTGTGGCCTAACATGCAAAGGAGTCCCTGCTACAAAAGAAGCCCTGGGTTTGGACAACAAACAAGGTAAACAGAATAAGAAGCAAAAAGTGGGTGTGGCTGGATGACAACACTTCTGGTACCATGGAGGTGTGGCCTAATATGCCAATGAACTGTGCTGTCAGGGGTGTGGCCTACTATGCTAATGAGTTTCTGTTGTTGGGTGTGGCCTGTTATGCTAATGAGTTCCTGCTGGGCTTTTTCTACAAAAAAAAGCCCTGATTGGATTTATATCCCGCCCTTCACTCGGAGTCTCAGAGTGGTTTACAATCCCCGAAGAAGAGGAGGAGGAGGAGGAGGAGACGGAGACGGAGGAGGAGATGGAGATGATTGGATTTATATCCCGCCCTTCACTCGGAGTCTCAAGAGTGGTTTACAATCTCCTGGGAAGAAGAAGAGGAGGAGGGAGATGATGATAATGATGATGATGATTGGATTTATACCCCGCCCTTCACTACCCAAAGGAGTCTCAGAGCAGCTTACAATCCCTTCCCCTCCCCCTCCCCACAACAGACACCCTGGGAGGTCAGTGGGGCTGAGAGAGGTCTTTCGAGGACTGCTCTCGAGAGAACCCAGCTCTGAAAGAACTTGTGACACTGACCCAAGGTCACAGCAGCAGCTGCGTGTGGAGGAGTGGGGATTCAGACCCGGTTCTCCCAGATCAGAGTCTGCGCTCCTAACCACGACACCAAACTGGCTCGTGTTGACCCACGTTCAGCCCCAAGCATCTCCAGTTCCTCAAGAAGATGATCTAGGTTCAAGTTCATTCGCACCTTAGAGACCAACCAGATGTTAGGGTTGTGAGTTCCTCAAGTAGATGCAGGTGGGCCGCCGTGTTGGTCTGAAGCGACAGAGCAAAGTCTGAGCCCAGTGGCGCCTTTAAGACCAGCCGAGTTTAATTCTGGGCATAAGCTTTCGCGTGCGTGCTCCCTTAATCAGAAGCGGTAGGCGCTGGGAGGGTCTTTTCCCTAAGGACAAAAAAGAGAAAAGGGGGAAAAAAACTGAACCTAAAACCTAGAATTCAGAACCTAAAAAGGTTAGTCGAGAATAGAAGAGGGCCAACTCTAAAAATCTAATTATGAAACCTACAAAAATATACATGTATTTATTCAACACAAATTAAAATAACAAATAAGGGCCCATTCATACCTCATATACAAATATAAAAACATACAAAGGCTAATGAAATAGACCTAAGGCGTTTCGGCCTTTACAGGCCCTCCTCAGAGAAGAAGAAGAAGAAAAAGAGAAGAAGAGATCGGATTTATACCCCGCCCTTCACTTGGAGTCTCAGAGCGGCTCACAAACTCCTTTCCCTTCCCCTCCCCACAAACAGACACCCTGTGAGGTGGGTGGGGCTGAGAGAACTCTGACACAAACTGCTCTTTTTCAAGGACAGCTGTGCCAGAGCTTGTGACTGACCCAAGGTCACACCAGCAGCTGCAAGTGGAGGAGTGGGGAATCAAACCCGGTTCTCCCAGATTAGAGTCCGCGCACTTAACCACTACACCAAACTGGCACCAAACTAATACAAATAGAACATGTTGGCTGATATGTAAAATATATATACAAGCATACATATACAAAATATGAAATAAAGACCAGAAAACAATTGTTCCAAAGTTTAACCACTGGGCAAAGAAAAGAAATACAAAAATACAAATGAAGCCTCCAGTGCAATCACATGTCCAGTAGTACTTCTCTCTGGTCAACTATATATTCTCCTGAGATTGTACAGCCAAATGTTCCCAATAAAATGTTCCTTAAGTTAACCTTTTTAGGGTCTTTTCCCTGCCAGAGACCCTGGAGAGCTACTGCCAGAGCAGACCATGTTTACCGGGTGGGTCGAGGGTTTGACAGTATGCAGGGTGCTCTGACAATGTTCACCTTGCCTGTGGTTAGGATTGCTAAGTGTCTCCCCCCCCCCCAGCCACCAGTGGAGGGTGGGGGTAGGGCTGCCATCTCCAGGTTGGGAAACTCCTAGATATTTGGGGGTGGAGCCTGGGGAAGACAGGGACCTCCGTGGGGGACCATGCCATAGAGTCCACCCTCAGAGGCATCCATTTTCTTCCGGGGAACTGATCTCTGTAGTCTGGACGCAGTGTTCCTCTAAGCTGAGTTAGTGTGAGCTAGCTCACAGTTTTTTAGCCTCCAGCTCACAGATTTTTGTCTTAGCTCAGGAAGGAGGGCTCCAGAGCAAACTAATTTATGCAATAGCCAAATCGCTGGCTCACAGCTTTAATGCCAGTTGCTCATAAAGTAAAAGTTTTGCACACAAGACTCCATTAGCTGTAATTCTGAGAGATTCCCCAGGTCCCACCTGGAGGCTGGCGTCCACACTTGTGGTTTATGTACCCATCCCATTTTGGTCTCTCATGAACAGGTTTTGCAGGCACTTGTTTCGAAAACCCGTTAGAGATCAGAGGCAACATCAGGCCAACGCAAATCACAATGTCAATTTTTAAATCCTGTCGCCTGTCTCCACCCTGGAACCCCGTTCAAATCCTGCCCAAGCCCTGAACTCACTCGAAGAAGCGGTCTCATCTCTTGGCCTCAGGCTTGTCTGTCCATCTCCTCTTCAATAGGGCGGCACTGTGGCGGTGGTGAAAATACTGACCTTGCAGGATGGTTCGAAGGGTCACTGAGAGCAATGTTCCCTCTAAGCTGTGGAGTTTTGTGAGCAAAAATTCCACTTTGTGAGCTATTGGCATTAAAGTTGTGAGCGAGCAATTTGGCCACTGCATAAATTAGTTTGCTCTGGAGGCATCTTTCCTGAGCTAAGACAAAAATGTGTGAGCCGGAGGCTAAAAAACTGTGAGCTAGCTCACACTAACACAGCTTAGAGGGAACACTGACTGAGAGAACACAGCTTGGAAATGCTGCCTAGATGCTGGAGATGCTGCTGGGATGAGTCATTTGGGCAAGTCTGTGGCTCAGTTGGTAGGTCCCTCCCGGGTTAAGTTCCCAGCTTATTCACTTAAAAGGATCGGGAAACAGGTGAGGTGAAACCATCTCAAATAGGATTTGCTGTATGACCTGGTTGGCCAGCTTTTGCCCAGATTCCAAGGAGATCACTCCTGTAGGCAGAGGTCATTTCGGGGGGGATCGCGGGGGATCGCAGTTCCCCAGGGTGAGGTACGGGGGGTGGGGCACATGTCAAAGCCCCACCCCCTGCTTCCGGCGGCCCCGCTTCCGGCCCTCATTCAGCCAGGAGGAGGCAGGAGAAGA
>NW_015165836.1:759873-763720 GCF_001447785.1 Gekko japonicus | reverse complement strand
GCTCTCCTTTGTGTTTTTTTTGTGGGGGGGGGGGGAAAGCAAGTTCCTAGCACTCATAGCCACTACACCAAACTGGCTGTCAAAAAGACAACGTCAAAGAGTGGCGGTGGTGGACCTTAGTGCAGAACTGAGAGAAGGGGCCACAATAAAGCTGAGAGGATCTTGTTGAAGGGGAGGGAAAACAGGAGGATTCACCGAGCTCTGCTTGCTTCATTCTGGGGTTAGAAATTCAACATGAGGAGACTTTTCCCCTCGATTTCCACGGGACTGTGGAATTGCCTTCTGGGGGGACACAATCGACAGGGTTGCCAGTCTCCAGCTGAGGCCCGGAGTTCCCCTGGAGTCACAACTCATCCCCAGACTCATCCCCAGAGCACAGCAGTCCCCCTGGAGGAAACGGCAGCTCCAGAAGGCAGGCGCCACCCCCAAAATCTCCAGGGATTCCCCAACCCAGAGCTGGCAACCCTATAATAATGCAGATCTGAAGTGGAATCCCTCCGGGATATCTCCGGGCGCGCCTGGAGGTTGGCAGAGTTCAGCTTTGAACATTCTGATCTAAAACTTCAGGGTTTCGCCCTGACCTGGATCGTCCCGGCAAGCCCGATCTTGTCAGATCTCGGAAGCTAAGTAGGGCCGACCGGGGCAACTACTTGGAAGGGAGACCTCCAAAGAATACCAGGGCCGGGACACAGAGGCAGGCAGGAGCAAGTCACCTCTCTGAAATGTCCTAGCTCCACTAGGAGTCGCCAGAAGTCACCGTGACTTCCAGGCTCACAAAGCACACACGCACACAAAATGCTCACAAAAAAAAACCCCTGACAATAAAAACCCAGGGTCTTGTTTGCATTTCCTTCCCCACTCCTCTTTCCACTGCTTTCACCACGAGGGGCTGTTTCTGTGGCCTGCTATTAAGCGTTCTGCTTTGCTCAGCCCACCGACTCCCGTGGCCTTGAAGGGTTCCAGGAAGTGTAATTAAAGGCAGGATGTAGCCCCTGGAGATTTTTCGAGGCAGCAAAGGGCACTCCTCTGGCCCTGAAGCTCTCCATTCTTCTTCCCGCAAACGCTGTAATCGGTTGCTAAGGCAGTGGCTGCTCAGAAAAACAGTGTGTTCTTTCCCTCTCGCTTTATTATTGTGTTTATGAGCAGGTGGAGCAGAAACGGCTTGTTTTCCACACAAATAGCTAACTATCTGAGGGGGGGGCAGTGAAACCCCACCACAACATTGACGACGGTGGCAGGTAGCGGGTTAAAGACAAGGGGCGACTTAAGAGAATGTTCTGGAAGGTGAATGAAACGTGGACTCCTACCGAGGGACAGCCAAGGTCTTTTAAATTGTTTTTTTAAAGGTGGCCACCAAGGTAGGAAGAACAAAAATAGTAAGTTTAGGATGAAGGCCAAGACTAGGTAAAGGGGGAGGGAAGGCGGAGGAAGGATAAGACACGCTGGTCGGGCCCTTGTTTCCAATCCAGCAAGGCCAGCCAAGCTGAATGCGAGAGGCCGCCTCGCGCCCCTCTGCCTCGCTGCCGACGTCATTACCTTGACATTCGTGTGTTCCAACAGCTCGCCGAGCTGACGTTTGGCACGGCGCGTTTCACCATGTATTAGACACATTGCGCGGCTGAGGCAAACAAAAGCATCTGAAGTGAAAGCATGTGGGAGTAATGAATCACTTGAAAGTATCTGCGGGTTTGGGGGGTGGTTCTAGAAAGAAGAAGAGCATCGCCATTCAGAGGGGTTGTCTTGCCACCGGGCAGCGTTTCAAAAGAGATAAGACTGTCAGTGAGGGAGAGAACCTGGGAGGGAAATCGGCTCGCCCTGCGGGGTGTGTGTGTTAAGAGTGCCAACCCCCAGGTGGGGCCTGGAGGTCTCCTGGAATTACAACTGATTTTCAGATGACAGAGATGAGTCCCTCTGGAGAAAACGGCTGGTTTGAAGCGTGGTGGACTCTGTGGCATTTTTTTTTTACCACAGACATCCCTCCCTGAACCCCGCTTTCCTCAGGCTCCACTCCCAAATCTCCAGGAATTTCCCAACCCAGAGTTGGCAACCCTAGACTGTGTGTGTTTATATTCAAAGCTGATTTTTCATAAGCCTTGGTTTTTTGTAGACTCGGAAGCAGAATCTGTGCCCAGGGCTGGCTCTACCACTAGGCCAACCTAGGCGACTGCCTTGAGCGGAGACACCAGAGGGGTGCAGAACTGATGCCGTAGTGAAAGGAGCCGCAGCAACATGTCCCTTGGCACCCCCAGCTCAAGAGCCGCTTGCCTTCCCTGTCGCGGTGGTGACGAGTGCCGACCTCTGCCGGACGCCCCAGCATCTCATTGTCTCCTGCCCAGCTGCAGGCTACCCCCGTGCACCCCTGCTGCCAAGTCCCCACCGGAAACGGAGAGGGTGCGCTGCTGGTCGGATCTCTCCTGGCTGGGCGAGCTCTCTCTCTCTCACTCCCAATCTCTCTCGGCCGCCTGCCACCCTGTGCCGGCTGCACGTGGGGTGGGAAGGTGCCGCCACCGGCCAAAGCAACAGCAAGAGCGCTGCCACCTTTCTGGGGGGCTCCGTACGTGGGCAACTTGAGAGCCCCTCCCGCACCGGGGTCGCACCCGGTGGGCGACCTGTCCTTGCGGAGATGTCCAAGGGCTCGCCACTGCCCCTGCAACCACAGCGGGGGCTGAGCCAGGATTGGGCCGCTCATCTTCCTCCTCCCTTAGGGTCCCTGTGGCAGCAGAGAGGGAGGGGCGCCCCTGAGTCCTCCATAGCCACCCTTGCTGGGGAGACTCTGCAACCGGCCTGCTAGAGACTGGGGGGGGCTCATCCCCAGGAAGGCAAGGAAGGTGCGGGGGGGGGGGATGGGGTTGGGAGCCTCTGATGGTCGCCGGGGGGTGGAATCCAGCCTCAGGGGGTGGGAGGGCTGGCCAAGGAAACCAACATAAAGTTTAAAAAATAACAACAACATAAGTTATTGATGAACTTGCCCTCGGCCTGACTGTGCTTGAGAAACTCCCACGCTCGGATGCTTGGGTGGCGAGCGCCTGTTGCTCCCCGCCCGCCCCCTTCCCCAAGGAGAACGGCCAGCCCTCTCTGGGGAGCCTGCCTTAGCCTCTCTCTTTCGCCTCCCCCTCCGTTGCACTCGGCTCCTAGGGATGGGCACACCTTGATGGCGGATGTCTCTCGCTGAAATTACTTTCTGCAGGTTATATATTCCCCCCCCCCCAAATCTAAACACTCATTTTCATGCCTGCTTCCAGCACCTTAGAAAGACGGGGTTTATCACCGGGTTTATCACTGCGCTTTTTGCTGTGAGCTGTTCTGATTTATTAAAGAAACGACAGCCTCCCTAAATTGGGGTGGGGAGAGTTAATTTTACCTATTCAGAGGAACGACGGTAAAATGAAGGGGTGGCTGTAGGCTAAAGAAGGGTGGATCCATGCTATCGGTTAATCTGGAATAACTATTCATCGTTTATATAAAGCAGTTTGGATCCCCCATTCCACTCAGTTTAGGGTACCCAAGAGGACCAAGCAAAAACGAAATAAAAACACATTAAAAATGGAAACAGAGCACATAAGGCCATGGAGTTAGTTTCTCAACATCAGGGTTGGTCAAAATACAGCTCTGAGGTACAGGTACAGGTTAAACAGCACCCACAGCAGGGGTCGTTTCATAGAAAAAGAGCTAGGGGAACTCATTAGCATAACTCATTAGCATATGCCACACCCCCTGACATCACCGGAAGTGTGTCATAAGGCCACACCCCCTGACATCACCGGAAGTGTGTCATAAGGCCACACACCCCGCCCCCAGCGGTCCCGGCCGCTGCCGCCGGCCTTGCAGCTCCACTGCTGAGCCCCAC
>NW_015165836.1:755957-759820 GCF_001447785.1 Gekko japonicus | reverse complement strand
CACCCGGGGGAACTGCGATCCCCCGCGATCCCCCCGAAATGACCTCTGACCCACAGCTTCAGGTCCAAAGGAGGATCCAAGAGGAAGGTCAGAGAAAAACCTGCTTCTCTCCTCCAGCAGTCTGGATTTCATGAAGAGGGCAACTAGCTGCAGGGTTTCTTTACAGGGGGCTGGCAAGGGAGAAGACCACATGTGCTGTGAGTGAGTGAATGTGAAGTGCCTTCAAGTTGCTCCCAACTTATGACAACCCTATGAATGAATATCCTCCAAAACATCCTGTTGTTGACAGTCTTGCTCAGGCCTTGCCAACTGAGGGCCCTTGTGGCTTCCTTTATTGAGCCCATCCATCTCCTGTTGGGTCTTCCTCTTTTCCTGCTCCCTCCAACTTTTCCTAGCAATAATTTTTCAGTTACTCTGGAAAAGCCAGCACGGTGTAGTGGCTAAGAGCTTTTTTTAACATACATGTATGTTAAGTCACTGCCCACCCTCTCTCTCTATGACTTATTACTATTTCCATGTCATTGTATCTGAAGAAGAGTGTTCGTGCACAAAAAAGCTCATACTATTTGCTGGAAAGAGTTTGTTGCAGATAGTGAGCTTTAAGCAAACCGTGATTTACCATTATGTCTGAAGGCAGCTTTCCATTCAGGCTAAGAAGCTAACTGTATGATACCCTTCCCCTGGTTCTGTTTGCTGGTCGTATAAACCACCGTACTCTGGGAGTTTCTTGATTTCAGATGTTGTGTTTTTCATTCTTCCTAAAATACATTTATGTTTGAAAATTGGTGGGCGCACGGGGGTGGTAGTGGTGCCAGAAGGTATCCTCGCCTAGTGTGCAAAAAAAACCCTGGGGCCGGCTTTATCTGTGCCCCCTTTTGACTATGTATTGCCAGAATATTTAATTGATCCCATAACTGTCTGTCTTTCCTTCTCAACATCCTTTTTCCTTTCTCCTGACTTGTACCACATGGACCCTAATACTCTTGCGATGGAGGTGGTGTGGTTCGGTGGGTACATGATACACACCAGGGGTCCCCAACCTTTTTGAGCCTGTTGGCACCTTTGGAATTCCAACACAGGTACCAGTGTTCCCTCTAAGATGAGTTAGTGTGAGCTAGCTCACAGTGTTTTAGCTTCTGGCTCACAGATTTTTGCCTTAGCTCAGGAAGGATGCCTCCAGAGCAAATGAATTTATGCAGTAGCCAAATTGTTTGCTCACAACTTTAATGCCAATAGCTCACAAAAGCTGCGGTCACACGGAACATTAGCCACGCTAGAGAGACGGAAGATAGGCGGTCCCAAGTTCAATCTCTGGCATCTCTACGTATGCCACACCCCCTGACATCACCGGAAGTGTGTCCTCCCCACAGCCGGCGGCGATCTCCAGCGGGCACCAGCAGGGAGCTCCAGGCCCCGCCCTCCTGCACCTCACCCGGGGGGATGGCGTCCCCCCGCGTCCCCCCCAAATGACCCCTGTGTGTACCCCTGATTTACAAGGGGTCCCAAGTTCAATCTCTGGCATCTCTACGTAAGAGGAATCTCACTTAGCTCAGCTGATAAAGCCAGTTTGGTGTGGGAGCCAGTTTGGTGTAGTGGTTAAGTGTACGGACTCTAATCTGGGAGAACCGGGTTTGATTCCCCACGCCTCCACTTGCACCTGGCTGGATGGCCTTGGGCAAGCCATAGTTCTGATAAGGGCTGTTCTTGAAAAAGAGCCGTTTCTGTCAGAGCTCTCTCAGCCTCACCTACCTCACAGGGTGTCTGTTGTGGGGAGGGGAAGGGAAAGGAGTTGGTAAGCCACTCTGAGACACCTTCGGGTAGTGAAGGGCGCGGAATAAATCCAATCTCTTCTCTTCTTCTACCACGCATGCTGAATAACGCAATTTCAATCCACTTCAGCGACTGTTTGCAAGTGGATTTTGCCATTTCACACAGTTAAAATCCAGTCGGAAGTGGCTTGAAAGTGCATTATGTGTGTGAAGGTGCAATAAAATCTCTTTCTTCTGAGCCTACTGTCAGTAGACGGTACTGAGCCAATGATCTGCTGGCGGGTAAAAGACATAAGAAGAGGCCTGCTGGGTCAGACCAGTGGTCCAACTAGTCCAGCTTCCTGTTTCACACATTGGCCAACTAGTTGCTCTGTAGGGCCAATAAACAGTGACTGAGAGGAACCTCCACATGCAGAGGCACTAATCCTCTAGATCCCAGAGCCAGGAGGCCACATCTGGGGAGGGCCTCAGCCTCTATGCCCTGTTGTTGGCCCTCCAACAGAACTGGTTGGCCACTGTGTGAGACAGGATGCTGGGAGGAGGAGGAGGAGAAGGTTTTTATACCCCACTCTTCACTACCTGAAGGAGTCTCAGACCAGCTTCCCTTCCTCTCCCCACAAGAGACACCCTGTGAGGTAAGTGGGGCTGAGAGAGCTCTGAGAGAACTGTGACTGACCCAAGGTCACCCAGCTGGCTCCATGTGAAGGAGTGGGGAATCAAACCCAGTTCTCCAGATTAGAATCGGCTGCTCTTAACCGCTACACCACACTGGACTAGACGGACTATTGGTCTGATCCAGCAGGGTTCTTCTTATGTTCTTTACAGTGCACAAGGGCCAAGGTGCTTCCCTGACATTGCCTCCTAGCACTGGTTTTCAGAGGCTTACTGCCTCTGAATATGGAGGTTCCCTTTACCATGGCTAGTAGCTATGGGTGGGCCCCTTCCCCATCAGTCTGTCTAATCTTTCAAAGCCCTCTGTGTTCACGGGTGTCTCTACATCCACTGGCAGCGAATTCCACAATTCAATTCCTCGTTGAATAAAGAAGTATTTCCTTTTGTCTGTCCTGTTTCTACTGCCCATCATCTTTGGTGGCTGCCCCCAAGTTCTAGTATTCTGGGGGAAGGAGAAAAAGCTCCCTCTGGCTGCGGTCACACACACACTAAATAATCCACTTTCAATGCACTTTCCAAGTGGGTTTTACTGTGTGAGCTGGCAAAATCCTGTTGGAAAGTGCATCGGAACTGGATTATTTAGTATGTGTGACCTCTTTCTCCACCCCATGCATCAATTGTCATGTCTCCCTCTCATTTAGCGACCTTTTTTCTACACTGAAAAGTCCCAGACTTTTTGGCTTTTCCTCACAGGAGAGATGCTCCAACCCCCTTGATCGTTTACAGGGCTTTTTTTGTAGAAAAAGCCCAGCAGGAACTAATTAGCATAATAGACCACACCCGATATCAGAAACTCATTAGCATATTAGGCCACGCCCATGACAGCACAACTCATTAGCCTATTAGGCCACACCCCATGCCTTCCCTTGGCTTGCCTGGGCGCCCCGCAGCTGCAGGACACCCGGATAAGCTAGCCCTTCGACAGGCCGGGAAAGGCACGGGAGGCATTTAAATGCTTCCTTGATCCTTCCAGGGCCCCACCTGGCCGGGTCGTTCTCCAGGCCTTCACCTCTGTAGCCAGGCACACAGAGGTTTTGGCTGTAGTGGGCGGGGCCAGCTCTGAAGCCAGCCGGAACTCCGCTCCTGTGTGTTCTGCTTGTATACCTTTTCCAGCTCTGCAAAGTCAGGATTTTCCCCTCCCGTGTGCATCAACTTACACTTACCGAAGCAGCTTCTTATCTTTGCTTCGGTTTCTTCTTTTTGAAGGGGACACTGCTCATTAGCCGAGCATGCGCTTTGCGGGGAGGGGGGGGAGGTTCAGTCCCTGGCCAGTTAAAAGGATTTCAGGCGAGAGGGGTTGGGAAAGACCTTTCTCTGTTCACCAGCTGCTGCCAGTCAAGAGTAAACAGTATTGAGCCAGAGGGGACCAAAGGTCTGACTCTGAACAAGGCAGCTTCATAAGTTCACACAGCCCACTCTTTC
>NW_015165836.1:731414-755768 GCF_001447785.1 Gekko japonicus | reverse complement strand
CCCGAGCTCATCAGTGAATCTTGAAGGACAGCTGGCTACATGGTACAAAGTCCTCAGGTTGTGTCTGTATCCGCCATGGGGATTTTCGTTCAGACATACATCACAGGTTCTCCTGGGAACTCAATTCTGTTGGGATATTTTGCGAGTTCTCTTCCTGTTGGTCATGAAAACATTTCCCGTTTGTTATGCATGCTAATTTCCGGCTAGAGATCCAATAGACTTGTCTACACGTTTTTCCTGCTAGACCATGGTGATAGGATGCATAATTAGCTAGTGTTGGGATTCTCCAATTGGATAAGCAATAGTTTGGGGATGAGCCAAGGGAGAGAGCACAGGGTTTCAGTTTATCGCTCTTGGCTGCGGTCGCACACACTAAATAATCCACTGTCAATCCACTTTCCAACTGGATTTTGCCAGCCCACACAGTAAAAGCCAGTTGGAAAGTGCACTAAAAGTGGATTGTTTAGTGTGCATGGCCGCAACCCTGGTCTCCTTTCTCCTTAAAGTTTTCTCCGAGTCTCAAGTTAAGTTCTTAGAGAAGCAACATGTAGCTTAGACCTAGTAAGGATGATTTAGTTTACTTTTAGGGCTGCCAAGTGGGGGCGGGTGGCGGGTAAACCCCCGCTTTGAAGGCCCGATTTCCGCCACGGCGGAATCGGGCCCCGGGGGGAACTCCACCCCCCCGAAGCGCAGCGTGGCTGTGTCACCGGAGGTGACGCAACCACGTCACTCACGTTGGGGGCGTGGCCCCGATCGCCGGAGGGAAAACTCTATGGTTTTCCCTCCAACGATTGTGGCCACGCCCTCAACGTGAGCAACATAGCGCGTCACTTCCTGTGATGTGCTGGCGGCGTGCGTGCGCGCATTGCTGGAAAGCTCCCAGAGCCCGGCGAGGCTCCCCAGCCGCCAAGGTAAGTAGACTTGGCAACCCTATTTACTTTTGTTCTCCAAGTACATTTACCAAATCTTTCATAAAGTTATCTTTTCTAGACAAATGAACATGTGTCTGGAGGTTTTAATCAAACTCTTGTTATTTTTGAACCTCAATCCCTAACAGATTCCATGGTTCGGATTGGGACTGCAATGTGTGGGGGGAGAGTGCTCATGCCTCCCACCTTTCCTCTCCATTTCCCTGACCTGAAAGGTCTGTAAGGGGTGCCATTTGTCATCCCACTGGGGATTCCACATGGACAGATGGAATACATGTAGGCTTCCCCAGTGGGACAAACGGCGCCCCTGCCAGACCATTTCAGGGTAGGAAACTCTCTCCTTGTGTACTGTGATCCTCATTGGAAGTGGGGTCCTGCATGCCTGGGAAGTAGTTACCAACCTCCAGGTGGTATCTGGAGATCTTCTGGAATTACAAGTGGTCTGCAGGTTACAGCAATCAGTTCCCCTGGAGGAAATGCATGCTTTGGGAGGTGGTCTCTGTGGCATTATACCCCACTGAGGCCCCTCTTCTCCCCAAAACCCAGCCTCCACCCCCCCCCCCCCCAATCTCCAGGTATTTCCCAACCTATAGCTGACAACCCTATTGGGAACTGAATTCCCAGTAGGGAAGTTGCAGTGTGTGTCTGAAAAGAAGTAGTCATAGTGGCTCTGGACACAGCCTGAGTACTTTGTGATGTGTAGCCAGTCCCCTAGCTTTAAATGTCTTCTTTCGTGAGCTCGCCTATGTCCCTTTAGGCAACTCACTTTTTTTCTCCGTCTACCATCTGCAACATGGATATAGTAATACTGACCTACTTTACAGGATAGGTGTGTGGAATGCAACATGGGTGTAATAATACTGACCGACTGTACAGGATAGGTGTGTGGAATGCAACATGGGTGTAAGAATACTGACCGGCTTTACAGGATAGGTGTGTGGAATGCAACATGGGTATAATAATCCTGACTGGCTTTACAGGATAGGTGTGTGGAATGCAACATGGGTATAATAATACTGACCGGCTTTACAGGATAGGTGTGTGGAATGCAACATGGGTATAATAATACTGACCTACTTTACAGGATAGGTGTGTGGAATGCAACATGGGTATAATAGTACTTACTGACTTTACAGGATAGGTTTGTGAAATGCAACATGGGTATAATAATATTGACTGACTTTACAGCATAGGTGTGTGGAATGCAACATGGGTATAATAATACTGACCAGCTTTACAGGATAGGTGTGTGGAATTCAACATGGGTGTAATAATACTGACTGGCTTTACAGGATAGGTGTGTGGAATGCAACATGGGTAAAAATAATACTGACCGACTTTACAGGATAGGTGTGTGGAATGCAACATGGGTATAATAATACTGACTGACTTTACAGGACAGGTGTGCAGAATATAACACGGGTATAATAATACTGACAAATTTTACATGATAGGTGTGCGGAATGCAACATGGGTATAATAATATTGACTGGCTTTACAGTACAGGTGTGTGGAATGCAACAAGATAATGCAGAGGAAAGCACTATACAATTGCTAAATATCTTAGGTTATTCCCTTTTACTGTTATTCATTTGGAGGACATTCTCTGTACATCATATTACATCCAGCCGCTGCTTAAAGACTGCCAGTGAGGGGGAGCTCACCACCTCCCCAGGCAGTTGATTCCACTGTTGCACAACTCTTACTGCACAAAAGTTTTTCCTCATATCCAGCCGGGACCTTCCCGCCCTTAATTTAAACCCATTATTGCCAGTCCTCCCCTCTGCTGCCCACAGGAACAGCTCCCTGCCTCCTCAAAGTGACAGCCCTTCAAATACTTAATGAGAGCAATCCTGCCCTCCCTCAACCTCCTCTTCTCCACACTGACCATTCCCAAGTCCCTCAGCCTTTCCTCACAGGGCTTGGTCTCCATCCTACATGAATATATCATGTCAGATGTGCTTCTATTTTTGTAAGTAAAATTTCTTTCTCTTATTACCATCAGAGTCAGGTCATCTTTGTAATTTGTTTGAACAATATTTTTCCTTTAACCATGAAACGTGGAGGATCGGGGTTACTGTGTAAAGCTTCTGTGCTTCCAAGGCAATTGATTTTTTTTTTTGTTACATTTAACCCAAAAGTGAAAAGGGAGATGAGAATTCTTACATGAAGGCTTCCATGTTTTTTAGAGGCATTCCCAGTGTGGTTACAGGGCTAAAGCTTTGGATGGACAGTAGGTTTGCCAATCTCCAGGTGAGGCCTGGAGATCCATCACTATTACAAGTGATTGCCAGACAATAAAGATCACTTCTTGGGGAGAAAATGGTGGAGGAGGAGGAGGAGGTTGGATTTATACCCCGCCCTTCACTTGGAGTCTCAGGGTGGTTTACAATCTCCTTTCCCTTCACTTCCCCACAACAGACACCCTGTGAGGTAGGCGGGGCTGAGAGAGCTCTTTCGAGAATTGCTCTTGAGAGAACAGCTCTGAGAGAACATGTAACTGACCCAAGGTCACCCAGCAGCTGCATGTGGAGGAGCGGGGAATCAAATCTCCCAGATTAAAGTCCGCCACTCTTAACCACTACACCAAACTGAAGGGTGGACTCCGTGGCATTATGCCCTGCGAAGTTCCCCCCCTCCCCAAATCCCACCTTCCCCAGGCTCCACCCCCTCCAAATCTCCATGAATTTCCCAACCCAGAGCTGGCAACTCTAAGGGACAGGCTGGTGCTCTCCCGGGCCTGCTAGATCGGAGGCTTCTGCCTACACTGCTCCCTGGGAAGGTTCGCGAGCCAGCTTCACGCCGGGGTGGGTAACCCGGCATATTTAAACACCGCGACGATTTACTTAACGCGATGATGTACCACGGAAGCAAACAGTGCGAGGGGAGGGGGGGTGGGGAGAAATCAAATTGCCGCATGCGAGGAGGCTGCCAAGATGACAATTTCTAACACTTACACCAGGCAAACTGTTGGGTTTCAAATTGGCAAACAACTTGTTATGACAGCGCCTTGATGGATCGCTTCATAAAGATAAAATGAAGGTGGGAATCGCAGCATGAGGCAGGAAGAGGGAGGTGGGGGGGGGGAGAGATGGCGCCGACCGATCCTGCAGCTGCTCAGCCGGCGCAAGGACTGCAGGCGAAGGGGTGACCGGGGGGGGGCGCTCCGGGGTCTGGGGATATGGCAGGGATGGGACATAGGAGCGGAAAAAGAGCCCTGCTGGATCAGATCGCTGGTCCATCTAGTTCAGCACCCTGCTTCAGACGGTGCTGTGGGGTTGCCAGCCTCCAGGTGGGGCCTGGAGATCTCCTGGCATCAGTGTTCTCTCTAAGCTGAGTTAGTGTGAGCTAGCTCACAGTTTTTAAGCCTCCGGCTCACACATTTTTGTCTTTGCTCAGGAAGGAGGGCTCCAGAGCAAACTAATTGATGCAGCAGCCAGATCCCTCGCTCACAAGTTTCATGCCAGTCGTTCACAAAGGAGAATTTTTGCTCACAAGACTCCAGACCTTAGAGGGAACATTGCCTGGCATTATGACTGATCTCCAGACAACAGAAATCAATGGCTGCTTTGGAAGGGTGGGCTCTGTGGCATTGTACCCAGCTGAGGTCCCTCCCCTCCCCTAAGCCCCCCCCAAAGCCCCACCCCCAAATCTCTAGGAATTTCCCAACCTGGAGCTGTCAACCCTAGACAGCAGCCAACCAGTTGCCTTGGGGGACCAACAAACAGGGCTTAGAGGCCTTCTGCAGATGCTGCCTCCTAGCACTGGGGTTCAGACGTTAGTTGCCTCCGTGTATTATCTTTTCCCAAAATCGAAAAGCCCCCCCGACTGTTCAGTTCAGAACAGGGATGACTTCAAGGGGAGGGGGGGGACATGGTAGAGAGTTGTAAAATTATGCATGGGATAGAGAAAGTAAGTAAAGGTAAAGGTTCCCTTGCTCGAAAGCCAGTCGAGTCCGACTCTAGGGTTGCGGTGCTCATCTCCATTTCAAAGCCGAAGAGCCAGCGCTGTCCGAAGACGTTTCCGTGGTCATGTGGCCGGCATGACTAAACGCCAAGGCGCACGGAACGCTGTTACCTTCCCACCGAAGTGGTCCCTATTTATCTACCTGCAATTTCTTGCTTTCGAACTGCTAGGTTGGCAGGAGCTGGAACTAGAGACGGGAGCTCACTCCGTCATGCGGCACACTCGGGTCTCGAACTGCTGAACTACCGACCTTCCACAGCCTGCAGTTCAGCGTCTTAACCACTTGAGCCACCGCAGCTCCGATAGAGAAAGTAGATACGAGTTTTTCTCCTTCTGCCACAGTACTAGAACTTGAGAGTATAAAATGCTTCTTTAGTATGACAAGAGGAAGGGGGTCATCATGAGGAAACTGGTTCTTCTGGTTTGGGCCAGGGAGTGGGTTTGCAGAGCTCTGATTGGCCGGCCATTGTGGCAATCCCGAAGCTACCTCCCTCACTTCTCAGACTTCTCAACCTCCCTCACTTCTCACTTCTCAACAAACGAGATCCAAATAGATGTGCAAGGCTCTGGGGAAAGGACGTTAAGCTCCAACGGGAAAGGCCCTTGTTCATCAGATCTCTGCTTGCTGTGCTGACGGACGGCCAGTCATTCACATCCTCTCTCAGTTATATAGTTCCCAACTCTGGGTTGTGACATTCCTGGAGAAGACTTGGAGAGAGAAGGCTGACGATGGCAGAGTTTGGGGAAGAGAGAGAGCTCAACAGCGATGCGATACCATAGAGTCCACTAATGCTCCCTCTAAGTTGTGGAGTCTTTCTGAGCTCCTGGCATTAAAGTTGTGAGCAGGTGGCTACTGCCAGGGGTCATTTCGTAGAAAAAGAGGTGCAGGAGCTCATTAGCATAACTCATTAGCACAACTTATTTGCATACGCCACACCCCCTGACATCACCAGAAGTGTACCAGAAGGCAACACCCACCACTCAGGCTCCACTGGACTGTTTTGGATTGCTAGTTATTGGGGGGGGGGAACGTGCAGATCTGTCCTCACAGAGGAGGGAGAGCTTGTACCTGAATAAAACTTGGTCTTAAAGGTGCCACTGGACTGTTTTGGACCGCGGGGCAGGGGGGCTCTGCAACTTACCTGGCTGCTTCTTGCTCTGACTGAGGGCTGCTGGGAGCAGGGGGCGGGACTTGTTGCATATGCCCGCTCCCTGGGTTCCTTACTGCCGGAGCTCCGCTCCTGTGCGCTCCTGCAGTAAATGACCCTTGGCTACTGCATACATTAGTTTGCTCTGGAGCCATTCTTCCTGAGCGAAGACAAAAAGGTGTGAGCCAGAGGCTAAAAAACTGTGAGCTAGCTCACACTGACTCAGCTTGGAGGGAACACTGGAGTCCACCCTCTGAAGCCACCGTTTTCCCTGGGGGAACTGGGGAGCCGCGGGGATTTCAGGAGAACCCCAGGAACATGCCAACCCTACTAACCTACCTCATTGGCAGGCCCGTAGCCACAGTGAGGCTTTTCGGGCCTCCACCCCCTCAAACGCAAGGCACACCCCACAACAGCTGTTGCCCCTCTCCTCCCTCACCCCTCCTGTGACATTAAAAGGGCCCTCCAGATGATCGGCGTGAGCATGTGACCTGCCGATCAGCTGGATGTCCCTTTAAATCTTTAAATCCCTCCTCCAAGATTTAAAGGGACCTCCAGCTGATCGGCGGGTCCTTTAAATCTTGTAGGGGGAGAGGGAGAGGAGCAGCTGCCGGCCGCACACCTTCCCTCCTCCCCCATTGCCCTGCAAAATTTCCCCGTGCCCCACCAACCCAAAATTTCTGGCTACGGGGCTGCTCATTGGGTTGCTGTGAAGATAAAATGGAGGGAAGGAGATCCGCCTATGTCACCCTCAACCGCTTCCTAGAAGGGCGGAATAAACAGGCAGAGTAAGTGGAATACAGAGTGCCGCACTTCCACAGAGCGCCTTTCACCAGCTCCCCCTGTGCCCTGCGGTTTTGGTGTTCAATCAAAACTTTTTCTTTAAAGGGAAAAAAGGGGTCCGTAAAACCTTGTTTTCTCAGTCGAGGCCGTGACCTTTAAACTTATCCCGCACAAGCCTCAGGGCGGCTGCTGGAGCTTTTAAATCATGTAAATGGCAGCATTACACCTACTTGCGGAATGATTAATTCAGCTTTGAGTTGCTGCCTGACTTTGATAGGGAGGGGGAGGCGGGTCTCAAGGGCCTGATTATGTGAATCTGAGCTCTGTTGGGGGTGGGGGGGTGGGAAGGCTAATTAATTACACATTGACTATGGGGAATTGGGGGGGGGGGGTTAGAATGCCACCTAAGCTGCTATTTTCCTGTTGGGCTCAGCTAAAGAACAAAGGCAACCAGCTGCCAGGAAACTTTTAACCCCTTGGCGTTAGTTCCCGGTGTTGCTGGGGGGGAAATACAATCTATATCTGCTCATTAGGACCGTCAGCCCTGACCATGGAAATTCCTGGAGATTTGGGCATGGTGCCTGGGGGGGCAGCAGAATTTGAGGAAGGGTAAGCTTGCCAACCTCCAGGTGGACCTGGAGATCTCCTGCTATTACAGTGGGTCTCCAGACGACCGAGATCAGTTCCCCTGGAGAAAATGGTAGCTTTGGAGGCTGGATTCTATGGCATTGTATCCAACTGAAGTCCCTCCCCTCCCCAGACCCCGCCCCCTCAAGCTCCACCCCTGTAATCTCCAGGTATTTCCCAACCTTTTACAGTTCCTCAGGGCCTGCAAGACGGAGCTCTTCCACCAGGCCTTTCGTTAAGGAGCCGCACCCAACACCTCAAGGCCCTGTGCCCAGTACCACCACCGACACAGCCTGAACTTTGCCGACTTTAAAATCAGTTACCGACTGCATTTACTAGCATTTTGATGCTACCCTGCTTTCGCCATCGCCACTTAAATTGTCCACTAGCACCTTATGTTGTTGTTTTTAAGCCTTTAAGCTTTTGTTTATATTGTTGTTTTAGCTACTGGTTTTACGTAAGCCGCCCTGAGCCCGCTCCGGTGGGGAGGGTGGGGTATAAATCAAACAAATAAATAATAAACCCAGAGCTGGCAACCCTAAGGAAGGGGCAGGAAGCTCAGGCAGGATGTGATATCGCTCCAGGACGTCTAGCCTCTAGGACTGCTAGACTCAGTGGTAAACCATAGAGTCCACCCTCCAAAACGGCCGTTTCTTTCAAGGAAACAGGTATCTGTAGTCTGCAGATCAGATGTCATTCCAAAACTCCAGATCCTACTTGGAGGTTCAGAACTCTCCTCTGGAGCTATTGATTATTGGCTGGGATTAAGTTCTTTCTGATTCTGGCATTCAGTCTGGGTGTTGTGAGCCTGGTGCCCTAGGCATGTTGTGGGGGCATATTTGATAACAATATCAAGGATATCTTAGGGTTTAAAGAAGCATGTTCATCCCTTGCACATTACAAAGGGGAGAAGCCACGGCTTGGTGGTAGAGCATCTGCTTGGCATGCAGAAGGTCCCAGCTTCAATCCCCAGCATCTACGGGTAAAGAGCCTGGCAGTAGGTGATGGAGCAGAGATCCATCAGTGGCTATTAGTCACAGGGTATAGATGGAATGCCATGTCTGGGACAATGATGCTCTGTATTCTTGGGGCTTGGGGGTCATCATTGGGAGGGCTTCTGGAGTTCTGGCCCTGCTGGTGGACCTCCTGATGGCACCTGAGTTTTGGCCACTGTGTGACACAGAGAGTTGGACTGGATGGGCCATTGCCTGATCCAGCATGGCTTCTCTGATGTTCTTATGTCTGAGGCAGTGATGCTCTGTATTCTTGGGGCTTGGGGGGGTATCAGTGGAAGGATTTCTGGAGTTCTGGCCCCACTGGTGTCAGCTATGCTGCCATGGGGGTTGGGGAGTTCATTCTGTGTCCTGTTAAGTGCTATTGCATTCCTATCCCTGCTGTTATGCCTTTGCTGAAACGCTTATCTCTACAGATGTGCAGGAGGAGGTTGTGTTGTCTGGAAGTCTTCTATGTACCGTGAGAGACTCCTTATTCCCAGCTTTAGCCAGCTAACGGTTTCCTAACTTGTCCCACGCGCGGGAGGGTACCTAATTGGCCCACGCCATGGGGTGTGTGTGTGCATACGAATACCCTATATCCTATTAGGCTCTATGGGTTGCCGCCATTCTTAACAGTGCCTGTGTTACTGCATCTATAGCTCTGCAATAAAAGTATAACCGCTCCTGAATGCGTGTACTTCGTCGTTAGCTGTGGGTTCTGACAACTGGTGAACCTCCTGATGGCACCTGAGTTTTGGCCACTGTGTGACACAGAGAGTTGGACTGGATGGGCCATTGCCTGATCCAGCATGGCTTCTCTGATGTTCTTATGTCTGAGGCAGTGATGCTCTGTATTCTTGGGGCTTGGTGGGGTATCAGTGGAAGGATTTCTGGAGTTCTGGCCCCACTGGTGAACCTCCTGATGGCACCTGAGTTTTGGCCACTGTGTGACACAGAGAGTTGGACTGGATGGGCCATTGCCTGATCCAGTATGGCTTCTCTGATGTTCTTATGTCTGAGGCAGTGATGCTCTGTATTCTTGGGGCTTGGTGGGGGGGGTATCAGTGGAAGGATTTCTGGAGTTCTGGCCCCACTGGTGAACCTCCTGATGGCACCTGAGTTTTGGCCACTGTGTGACACAGAGTGTTGGACTGGATGGGCCACTGGCCTGATCCAACATGGCTTCTCTTATGTTCTAATGAAAGACCTTCACCTGAGACACTGGAGAGCTGCTTCCAGTCTGTATAGACAATACCGACCTTAATGGACCTGTGGTCTGATTCGGTACAAAGCAAGCTCATGTAAGTGTTCAAACTTCAAGCTGGGAATGTGTGTACCGCTGTGGGACCTCAATAAGGCTGCGGTCACACACGCTAAATAATCCACTTTCAGTGCATTTTCCAAGTGGATTTTTACTGTGTAAACCAGCAAAATCCAGTTGGAAAGTGCATTGAAAGTGGATTGGAAGTGGATTATTTAGTGTGTGTGTGTCAAACCAATTCCCTCGTCCACCATCCTGATACCATCCTAATTCCCTAGGCAAGTTGGCTTCCAAGAATTTATTGGGTTAAATGTAGAAACAATCAGTTGCCTTGGAAGCACAGGAGCTTCACGCAGTATCCCCAAATCCTCCATTTTCCCGGTTAAGGGAAAATGCTGTTCAAACAAATCACAAAGACGATCTGACTCCGATGGTAACAAGAGAAAGAAATTTTACTGACAAAACTAGAAGCGCATCTTACGTGACATATTCATGCAGGTACATTTAACTTATTTGAAGAGATTAACTTCAGAAAGGTTAACTTGCTACAGCTCCAAGCCCAGGTAAATGAGAAAAGAGAGGTCCTATGTAAGATGAGCCAGAAGGCCAGCAAGGTCAATATCTAAGCAATGACAGAGTGGGGCCAACAGCCAAGTATACCCCAGTGAGAGAATTCTCTCAACCCTTTCCCCCCCCCCCAGGTCCTCTTGCATGCAGAATTACATTATCCAACAGAATTCACCTTGGAGCACCTGGATTCTCTCTTGAATGTTACAGTGCTGTCAGTGATATTAGTAATACTATCAACACCCTTTAATGCAAATCACTTCTGTACGGTTTGTGAGTTTGGGCAGTGCAAAAAATTTGGCCGCAAAGGAGCAACTGTCCGGGAACAAGCTTTTTCTTATTCTTTTTAAAGACCTTTCTCTATTTTTGTAAACAGGGAATTGCTGTCCTAGTTTGTGCTTACATCTCAAACTATTTTAAATCCCGTGGGAGACATTTCCAAGTCTCTCTGCTTCCACTGTACATTTCTGGATATTTTGGAGAAAGCATTCTCCGTCGTAGAAGACAAAGCTTTAGAATATATCTCCAAATAATCCTGTATCCAGTATAGTAGTAGTGTAGTAGGTGTAGTAGTAGTAGTAGTAGTAGTAGTAATGTCCCATCAAGTTGCAACTGACTTATGGCAGGCCCTCATGGGGTTTCCAAGGCAAGAGAGGAACAGGGGTGGTTTGCCATTGCCTTCTTCTGCATAACAACGCCGGTCTTCCTTGGTGGTCTCCTATCCAAGTATTAGCCATGGTCAACCCTGCTTAGCTTCTGAGATCTGGTGAGACCAGACTAGCCTAAGCCCTCCAGGTCAGGGCAGAAATGAACAGAGGTGGTTCGCCATTGCCTTCTTCTGCATAACAACGCCGGTCTTCCTTGGTGGTCTCCTATCCAAGTATTAGCCATGGTCAACCCTGCTTAGCTTCTGAGATCTGGTGAGACCAGACTAGCCTAAGCCCTCCAGGTCAGGGCAGAAATGAACAGAGGTGGTTCGCCATTGCCTGCCTGTGCACAGCAGCCCTGGTCTTCCTGGACGGTCTCCCATCCAAGTGCTAAAGGCGGGCTCTGCTTAGCTTCCAACTCCTGACAAACTCGGCTAATTCAGACTATTCAGGCCAGGACATACTAGTAGGCAATTTACTGGGGCGAAGGAAGTGTCAAGAGGCCGCCACTTGCCATAAAAACCTTGACCCATGCCTTCTCCTTTGCCAAGAGTCATCAGAGTTGGACAATTGGAAAGGGGGATTTTTAACCCTCACCCTGCCAGATTCCTACATCCTTATGGTTTCCAGTTTATCATCCTCCTCCTCCTCATCATCATATGGCATATGCCAATTTGGTGTAGTGGTTAAGTGTGTGGACTCTAATCTGGGAGAACCGGGTTTGATTCCCCACTCCTCCACTTGCACCTGCTGATGTGACCTTGGGTCAGTCACAAGCCCTGGCACAGCTGTCCTTGAAAAAGAGCCGTTTGTGTCAGAGTTCTCTCAGCCCCACCCGCCTCCCAGGGTGTCTGTTGTGGGGAGGGGAAGGGAAAGGAGTTTGTAAGCCGCTCTGAGACTCCAAGTGAAGGGCAGGGTATAAATCCAATCTCCTCCTCCTCTTCTTCTTCTTCTTGTATGTAAAATAACCAAGAGATCCTAAGATGGTCTGGCAGTCGCAAGTTCTAGCTATTAGCATTAGGCTAGTGATGAACTAGACTTGTGTTTAGGGGCTGAGAGAGCTCTGAAAGAACTGTGAGTGGCCCAAGGTCAACCAGCTGGCTTCAAGAGAAGGAGTGGGGAATTGAACCCGGTTCTCTAGATTAGAGGCCGCCGCTCTTAACCCACTACACCAAACTGGTTCTGTTCCCAGCTGCTTTTCCTTCACCCATGTTTTGGATTTGCTGGGGTAA
The DNA here is from genome assembly GCF_001447785.1 of Gekko japonicus. Lineage (NCBI taxonomy): Eukaryota > Metazoa > Chordata > Lepidosauria > Squamata > Gekkonidae > Gekko > Gekko japonicus. The sequence continues at coordinate 743,613 of NW_015165836.1, read as the reverse complement.
AATGGTTGAAGGGGGTGGGGTGGGGGGGATAAGCAAACAGAGAAAAGGTTTAAGTATCCTCTCTCATTATCTATTCGTCTAAGGAAGCTCAGATTGGTGTACATGGCTCTCCCCTCCTTCGGTTTGATAGATTCACTGGTATAATATAGCCAGGAATCTGTATTACATAGCAGAGTGCGCAAGGCTTACACGCCACAGCAGCTTCCCTGCACTGTATGTGCTAGCAAACATACAAAGTTACCTGGAGCCTTTTGTTACTTTCAAACTAATAAGAGTCCTTTATTTAGGGAACTCCATTCTAGATAGTAGAGGATGAGAGATAGGGATAGGATCTAATCTAGCTAGGATGGTTGCATGGTGCCAAAGATGGAGAGTGTGCTCCTTCTTTGTGAGGAGGAGGAGGAGGAGGAGATTGTATTTATACCCCGCTGGCATTAAGCTGGTAGGGAGGAGGTCTCATCCCTAAGAATAGCATTCTACTTCAAAGGGATAGTATCAGATAGCAGGAAGGAAAGGATGCCCTGTGTGAACTTCTGCCCCCCTCTGTCTATCTAAATCTATGGTGCTGTCCAGGGGTCATTTCGTAGAAAAAGAGATGCAGGAGCTCATTAGCATAACCTATTTGCATATGCCACACACCCTGACACCACCGGAAGTGTGTCAGAAGGCAACACCCACCGCTCAGGCTCCACTGGACTGTTTTGGATTGCTAGCTATTGGGGGGGGGGGCGGAACGTGCAGATCTGTCCTTGCAGAGGAGGGAGAGCTTGTACCTGAATAAAACTTGGTCTTAAAGGTACCACTGGGATGTTTTGGACCAGGGGGCGCTCTGCAACTTACCTGGCTGCTTCTTGCTCTGACTGAGGGCTGCTGGGAGCAGGGGGTGGGGCTTGTTGCATGTGCCCGCCCCCTGGGCTCTTTACTGCCGGAGCTCCGCTCCTGTGCGCTCCTGCAGGAAATGACCCCTGGTGCTGTCTCTGAAGTTTGAGGCAGGGGACAGTGTACACTCCGCCACTTCCCGCACAATTTACCTTTGCAACAACTCTGATGTAAATTAAGCTGAGAGAGACTGCCCTCCGAGGACACCTGGTGGGATTCATGGCCAAATAGGGATCTGAACCCAGGTCTCCTCAGTCAGAGTCCAGCGCTCTAACCACTGCACCACAGTGGCTCTCCCATCTTTCCTGTGACATAGTTTCCTATGACTCTTCCCCCTCCCAAGGCATTTTTAAGGCGAAAAGGGGGCCTTTCAGGCTTTGCTCCCCTGGGGCTGCAGTTTAACCCGTAGTTGAGCTCCCCGGTTTATATTCGTTTTCACTTTTAGGAAGTTCAGCTCAATGTATTAGCGATTTTGCTGTCACGTGCAAATGATAATAACAGGAATGGAATTGACAATAGAACAATGGGAAGACCAGCCTAAAGCTGGAAGAGCAGCAAACAGAAATAGACTCTCCCGTTTGTGTGTGTTTTTGTTTGTGCTATAAAGGAAACCGTAGCAGCCACCAAAAGGCTTTCTATAAACAGTAAAGTTTCACAAAGTATACGAAAGCGACATAAAAGCCTAGAAATGTAATTCAAATGGTCTGTCATCGGATATCATCAAGGGCTTCAATAAGCAGACAGATATAGAATTTTTTGTTGATAGGGAGGCAGGCCTTTATACACGGCCTTCAAAGAGGGGCAGTTTCCCATGTGGGAACGGCAGCAGATCAAATCTTAATAAAACGGAAATGGTAACGTTTCTGTCGAATGTCCTTAGTGTGGTCGGGTAAAAAGAACAACCGCAGTTCCATTCCCAGCGGGAAGAAGCTAGGGTTGCCGGCTCCAGTTTGGGAAATACTTGGAGATTTGGGGGGGTGGAGCCTGAGGAGGGCGGGGTTTGTGGAGGGGAGGGACTTCACTGGGGTACATTGCCCTAGAGCAGGGGTGTCGAACTCATTTGTTATGAGGGCCGGGTCTGACTTACATGAGACCTTGTTGGGCCGGGCCATGTGTGTCATCAAATGTAATGCCAGGTAGCGGAGATATAAACTTTATAAAGGACACAAACACAAAGGGTTTTTTTTTTACTTTAAATAAAAACATGCTTAAAACATCAGCGCTCTTGCAATATTTGGTTTATTTAACAGTGTCTGATAACTGACACCTCTTGCTCTGAATTATTGCATCAAAATGTCTGTGCTGTTGCAATCCTGAGTCTGCTGTGTATCTGTAAGCTGCAAACCTACAATGACGCAGCAACAGCAGAACTGGAAGAAGCAGCAGAAGACAGCCAGTTCCACTGCGGGCCTGATAGAAGCCCTCCGGGGGCCTGATCCGGCCCCTGGGCCGCATGATTGACACCCCTGCCCTAGAGGCCACCTTCCAAAGCGGCCATTTTCTCCAGGGGAACTGATCTCTGTCGCCTGGAGATCAGTTGTAATAGTGGGAGATCTCCAGCTGCCACCTGGAGGTTAGTAACCCTAGAAGAGACTTTAAAAGAACCATGAACACCCAAATCCAGCCCCAAACAAAATTTGGTTCTATCCTGACAGGGATTTGGTTATTATATCCTTTTGGTCTTCTTAACAAGGAATCCAACACACAGTACTTTGTTCAGGATAAGCCCAAACTTTGGATAAACTCCCTGCAGCTCGGGCCTTTGAGGCCCTGAACTGAAGCAAAGTGCGAGAAGTCGAACTGCTGAATCTGCGTTGAGATGGGCTCCTACCTGAAACTGTGCTCCGCAGGTGCCTAATTGCGCCACCCGCCGAGAGATGATGAGCATCCCACTGCTAAGAAACACAGAGCCACCGCTTAGTATGAAACACGCAACGGCCAGCACCAATTACAACCAACGTTTCGGTGCAATTTCACACAGCTTCTCTCTCTTGTCCTGTGTTTCTAATACAGAAATGTTTGGCCCTGACCTGAATAGCTCAGGCAAGCCCGATCTCATCACATCTCGGAAGATAAGCAGGGCCCACCCTGGCAAGTAATTGGAAGCAGTGTCTCCTCTAAGCTGAGTGAGTGTGAGTTAGCTCACAGTTTTTTAGCCTCTGGTTCACACATTTTTGTCTTATCTCAGTAAGGAGGGCTCCAGAGCAGACTAACCTGTGCCTTAGCCAAATTGCTCGCTCACAACTTTAATGCCAGTCGCTCGCAAAGTAGCATTTTTGCTCACAGGACTCCACAGCTTAGAGGGAGCATTGATTGGAAGGGAGACCTCCAGAGAATACCAGGGTTAGGAACGCAGGGGCAGGCTATCAAGTCACCTCTCTGAAAAATGTCCAAGCCCCAATAGGGGTAGCCAGAAGGCGCCGTGGCTTCCAGACATGCAAGCACACACACACACAAAAGAAATGTTTGCCAGTGTGTACCCCTCCTGTTCTATGGCAGACCAATGTGGCTGCCCTCTGAAGTTGTCCGCAGGGAAAGCCCTGCTTCTGTCCAGACCAGTTTGGTGTAGTGGTTAAGTGTGCGGACTCTAATCTGGGAGAACCGGGTTTGATTCCCCACTCCTCCACTTGCACCTGGCTGGATGACCTTGGGCAAGCCATAGTTCTGATAAGAGCTGTTCTTGAAAAAGAGCCGTTTCTGTCAAGAGCTCTCTCAGCCCCACCTACCTCACAGGGTGTCTGTTGTGGGGAGGGGAAGGGAGAGGAGTTTGTAAGCCGCTCTGAGACTCCAAGTGAAGGGTGGGGTATAAATCCAATCTCCTCCTCTTCCTCCTCCTCCTCCTGTCAATAGCAGCATGAATAGCCCAGGCGAGCCCCATCTCGTCAGAGCCTAGCGGTTAAGCAGGGTCGGCCCTGGTTAGTATTTGGATGGGAAACCGCCAAGGAAGACCTGGGTCGTTATGCAGAGGCAGGCAATAGCAAACCACCTCTGCTCATCTCTTGCCTTAAAAACCCCATGAGGGGTTGCCATAAGTGGGTTGCAACGTGATGGCACTTAGTTAATACTGGGACTCAGACCTGGGAGAACCAAGTTTGATTCCCCACTCTTCCACATGCAGCTGCCAGGTGACCTTGGGCAAGTCACAGTTCTCTCAGAGCTGTTCTCGAAAGAGCTCTCTCTCAGCCTCACCTACCTCACAGGGTGTCTGTTGTGGGGAGAGGACGGGAAAGGAGACTGTCAGCCGCTCTGAGACACCGAGTGAAGGGTGGGGTATAAATCCACCCTCTTCTTCTTTTTCATCTGGGGATATACTCCAGTGCTTTGGCCGCAACTTCATGGCACGCAGTTATTGTGAATGGAGCACCGTTGTATATCCCGCCAAGCTGCTGGGGATTTACAGGGATCGAAATCCAGGGTGGTGTGGTGGTTAGGGTGACAGACTAGAATCTGGGCAATCCAGGTTCTACCCCCCACTCTGTCATGGAACTTTTCCAAGTAGGGATGCCAGCCTCCAGGTGGGGAGAATTCTGTGTTGAGGCAGATATAAAACTGACATCTGAGGTAGTTCAGTGAGACAGGGAAACAGAAGGAAAGCTGAGTGTATAGGAAAAAGTAAATGAAAGTATAATTGAAGACAAGTTATAGGAAAGGCTGTATGTCCTGATAAACTGGAGAGAAACAGTGAACATATATGACCTAGAGTTAAACAAGTGTTACAAAGTTACCTGAAAGATCCCTGTCAGTGAGAGAGAAGATTGTGTGGGATACCAAATAAATTGTTCAGTATTTACACATTACTAGTTACACTGTACTACCCTCTTATTCATGCTTTATTTTAATAAATCCTCTTTCATTCAAGTATACCAGCTCTGAAATAAATACTTCCCAGGACCACATAGTTCCTCGTAAGCCTTGGACTCGGTCTACCTAACCAGTAAGAGTAAAAGTAAGAGCATAAAGGTTTGGAAATCCTTAAAATTTCCTGGTGGCAGCCTTATATACCCAGTAAAACAAAATAAAGAACACTTTTAAAGTGAAACTAGTCCTCCCCAATAAGGAGGATGTCACAAGTTTGTGAATTACAGCTCATCTCCAGACTACAGAGATCAGTTCCCCCGGAGAAAATGGCTGCTTTGGAGAGTGGGCTGTCTGGCATTGTCCCCCACACCGAGGTCCTTGTCCTCCCCCCAGGCTCCTTCCACACATCTCCAGGAGCTTCCGGATCTGGCAACCCAGTCCCCCATCCCTTGCCAGTAGCCAGGAGGGACGTGGCAACCCTATTCTCTGGGCTAGTCACCCTCTCTCTTTTCACCCTAAACTACCTCATAGGGTTGTTGTGAGGATAAAATGCAGGAGGGGAGAATGATGTACCCTGAAGCTCCTTGGAGGAAGGGTAGGGTTTTTAAAAGCGTGTTAGCTAGATAAAAACAAGAAAAGATCCAACAATGTTAAGTCAAGCAATTTCTTATCAGGTGCAGAATTACATTTACAGCTCCCTTTTCAAGGAGCTTAGGTTGACCTATGTGGACATTATTTCATCCTGGCAGTGATCTGGTGAGGTCCAAAAAGTGTGGTCCAAGTTCAGCCAGCAAGCTTCTTGGCACATGATCTGAACCCGGATCTCTCCAGTCGAAGTTCTGCTCTTGGGGGGGGGGGGATATGGCTCAGTGGTAGAGCATCTGCTTGGCACATAGAAGGTCCCAGGTTCAATCCCCAGTGTCTCCAGTTAAAAGTTCAGGTAGTAAGTGATGTGAAAGACCTTGAATTCAGAATCTGGAGAGCTGCTACCAGCCAGAGCAGACAATACTGACCTTGATAAAGCAGTGGTCTGACTCTACATAAGGCAGGTTCGTGTGGTCATTAGTGTAAGGAAGAGCCCATGGCTCAGTAGTAATCTGCTTGGCATGTAGATGATCCAAGGTTCATCTCCAGTTAGAAGAAGAAGAGATTGGATTTCTACCCCACCCTTCAATACCCAAAGGAGTCTCAGAATGGCTTACAACCTCCTTTCCTTCCCCTCCCCACAACAGACACCCTGTGTGGTAGGTGGGGCTGATAGAGCTCTTTCAAGGACTGCTCGTGAGAGAACAGCTCTGATAGAACTGTGACTGACCCAAAGTCACACCAGCAGCTGCATGGGAGTGGGGTGGGGGGAACCTGGTTGTCCTAGATTAGAGTCTGTGCTGCTAACCACTGCACCAAACTGGCGCTCCTAACCAGTACACCAAAGGACCAGGCAGGATATTTTAAAAGGATATTATAGCATTGGAAAAAATGCAGAAAAGGGCAACTAGAATGATAAAAGGGTTGGAACACTTTCCCTATGAAGACAGGTTAAAGCGCTTGGGGCTCTTTAGCTAGGAGAAACGATGACTGAGGGGTGGCATGATCGAGGTTTATAAGATTATGCATGCGATAGAGCAGGTCGAGAAAGAAGTATTTTTCTCCCTTTCTCACGATACAAGAACTCGTGGGCACTCCATGAAATTGCTGAGCAGTCGGGTTAGAACGGATAAAAGGAAGTACTTCTTCACCCAAAGAGGGATTAATACATGGAATTCACTGCCACAGGAGGTGGTGGCAGCTACAAACATGGATGACTTCAAGACGGAATTAGATAAGCATATGGAGCAGAGGTCCATCAGTGGCTATTAGCCACAAGGTATAGATAGGAACTCTCAGTCTGGGGCAAGGGATGCTCTGTATTCTTGGTGCTTGGGGGGGGGGAACAAGAGTGCGAGGGTTTCTAGTGCCCTGGCTCCACTGGTGGACCTCCTGATGGCACCTGGTATTTTTGGCCACTGTGTGACAGAGTGTTGGACTAGGTGGGCCATTGGCCTGATCCAGCATTGGCTTCTCTTATGTTCTTAGAAGATATGTGAAAGAGCTCTGCCCGAGACCCTGGCGAGCGGCTGCCAGTCTGAGTAGACAACACCGACCTTGAGGGACTGGCAGTTTTATTCAGTATAAGGCAGCTTCATGCGTTCACTTCTCCCGCTGGCTTTTTGTAGCCATTGGGTTCTGAGCCTGCCCCCATCGTTGGTCAGGGACTCCCCCTTGTTTATCTGTAGGCCTGGAAACAGCTGTCATTTTTGCCTTTATGGTTAATGCACGGCGGGGATTTTTTTTTTGTCTTCTCCCCCCCCCCCCAGCCGTCTGTTCTACCTCCCACCTTTCCGAGCGCATCAAACTGTTTGCCGGCCAAGAAATCCTGCGCCCAGAGCAACTGCAGAGCTCCTCTTGGATGCTTTCTACTCGGCTGCCTCTTCTGCCACCCTCCCTTCCTTCTGATCTCCGGAGACGGGGCCCAGAGGAGCACAAGATTCTAGCCGGGGCCGTACACTCCTTAGAAGTCCAGCGTGGCGTTGTGCTACGAGAGGCGTGTGCAAACGCAGTTAAAGCCCCAGGCAGTGACATCTGGGCGGGGGAGAGCTCTGCCTATTGGGCTCAAAGGATCAGGTCCAGTAGGTCGGAGTGGGGTGCTCTAGGGCTTCAGCTGGTGTGGCGGGATCTTTTTTTTTTTTAATCATTTTTTTATTATTATTATTGAAGCTTATATACATTATCTTACATTAAATCATTATACAATCTTTTTTCCCCCTCCCTCCCCCCTCCCTCCTTGTAGGATTTTCATATTTGTAACCATGTGCACAGATTCTTCATTCGTATTTGGATATTTGGATTGGCTTCTCCCCTTTCCACCCATTCCTTATATCCCACCCATTTATTTGTAATCTTTTGACATTTCTCCTCCCATGTCTCTTCAGTAATTATCTGTGCGAATATATCTAATTGTACGCGTTCAAAGACATAGTTATTCCAATTTTCCATTGTCCATTTGTGCCTCCATCCCAATGCTATTACAGCCATCCCAGCTAAAACCATAATTTTATATAACTCCCGCTTATTTCTTTCCACTTTTTTGCTTCCCAATATTCCAGACATAAGCAAATCCCTGTTGATCTCTACGTTAACTTGAAATAGATCAAAGATAACCCTTACGATCTTTTGCCAAAATTCCTTAGCCACTTTACATTCCCACCACATATGGGCGTATATACCTACTTCTTGGCCACAGTGCCAACACTTTGGATTCATTCCTTTAATCATGTACGCTATCTGAGCCGGAGTTCTATACCATTTCCTGGTGTGGCGGGTTCTGAGCCTTATTTGCCTGAAGTCAGGATGTCGGTCCACCTAGCTCAGCAGTGTTTGTTCTGAATGACACGGGGGCTTCCTAGGGTCTCAGCAAAGAAGGTTCCCCACCCCCCACCCCCACCCCGTCCTTGAGAGGACTGGGGACTGAACCAGGGAACTTCTGCATACAAAGCAGCTCTCCAGGTTTTGAGATCAAGGTCTTTTGCATCACTTACTGCCTGATGCTTTTGACTGGAGATTGAATCTGGGGCCTTCGGCATGCCAAGCAGACGCTCCGCCACTGAGTTGTGGCCCCCCTCCCCCGCAAGGCAATTGCATTGAGGTTTGAGATTCTTTTTAAAGCACATGAAAGAGGGAGGGAGGGGGAGAGAGAAAGAGAGAGAGAAGATGCAAAGGAAAAGTCTGCGTTCCTTTCGCTATAGTAAGAAGATATTAGTTTGGGAGGGGCAGCTTTTCTCACCCTGGTAAGAAGCTGCATGGTCCAAAATTCTCCCTTGTATAAAAATACACCAGCCCTGCCATGACCTGGATAGCCCAGGCAAACCCGATCTCATCGGATCTCAGAAGCTAAGCAGGGCCGACCCTGGCAAGTACTTGGAAGGGCGACCTCCAAGGAATACCAGGGCTGGAATACAGGGACAGGTAATATCGAGCCACCTCTCAGAAATGTCCTAGCCCCTTGCCAGAAGTCACCGTGGCTTCCAGGCTGGCAAGCACATACACAGACGCACGCACGCACACACACACATGCAAATACCAAAAAAGATACAGCAGCCCTGCCTTACTGAAAAGGAAGAAAACTTCAAAATGTAGCCTAAATACATAGGAGTCCCCTCCCCTCCCATTTTGCACTTTGGAATTCAGCGTGGATCGTAGGAGACTGTTGAGTCACGGGGAAGGAGACAGTTTAAGCGGAAGGTTTGATTTTCTCTTTGTTCAGTGGATATCAAAGTTTCTTCTTCAGGAAACTCCTGGGTTAGTCCTTGCCTGTTGCTAAGGATTCTGAGCTGTATTTTGAACATAGCTTCCTAAAATTCTCAAATGCTGCGTCGGTCACAATGCAAGAACTTGTGGGCGCTCAATGAAATGGCTGAGCAGTGGGGTTAGAACAGATAAAAGGAAGTCCTTCTTCACCCAAAGAGTCATTAAAACACATGGAATTCACTGCCACAGGAGGTGGCAGCGGCTACAAGCATGGATGGCTTCAAGAGGGAATTAGATAAACATATGGAGCAGAGGTCCATCAGTGGCTATTAGCCACAAGGTATAGATAGGAACTCTCGGTCTGGGGCAAGGGATGCTCTGTATTCTTGGTCCTTGGGGGGGGGGGGTGTAACAGTGGGAGGGCTTCTAGTGTCCTGGCCCCACTGCTGGACCTCCTGATAGCACCTGGTATTTTTGGCCACTGTGTGACAGGGTGTTGGACTGGATGGGCCACTGGCCTGATCCCACATTGGCCTCTCTTATGTTCTTATGGCCAAGCATCTTGAGTGTTTTTGTTGTCCCACATCGCCCAGCGGGACATTCCACATTATGGCCAAAGTTCTCTTACAACCGCACTTTGTAGGGGACAATCACTAAATAGTTGGTAATCGGCTTTCCAAGAGGCCAGTCCTCTGACCGCTTTGTTAAGAAACCCCAGGATTAAGTGTACTTCTTGGTCCTTACAGTGCAATCCGGCGCAGGGGATAGATTTATCGTTCACACTGACAGCTAGATAGAACCTCCATATGCAGAGGACGTGCGATTCAAAGTACCAAACGCTACAGGAGAAGCCACAGGTGAAGGGCAGGCAGATCGGACGGTCTAAATGGAACCTCCACATTCAGAGGCACTGTATACTAATCGTTGGGGAAAGGACAAGAGAAAGGGGACATCTTGTAACTTCATGCTCAGCTTGTGGGCTTCCTCAAAGCATCTGATTGGCCCTTGTTGGTGATACAGGATGCTAAGCTAGATCGACAATAAGAAGAGCCCTGCAGGATCAGACCAGTGGTTGATCTAGTCCAGCATCCTGTCTCTTACAGCGGGCAACCAGTTCCTTCAAGGGCCAGTAACAGGGCATAGAGGCTGAGGCCTTCCCCCGATGTTGCCTCCTGGAATTGGTATTCCGAGGTTTTGAATGTGGTGGTTCCCTTTAGTCACCATGCCTAACTCCTTTGCATATTAGGCCACACACCCCTAATGTAGCCAATCCTCCAAGAGTTTACAGAGCTCTTCTTACAGGAGCTACTGTAAGCTCTTGGAGGATTGGCTACATTAGGGGTGTGTCGCTTAATATGCAAATGAGTACCTGCTACAAAAAGAGCCCTGCTAGCCACTGATGGACCTGTCCTCCGTGATCATTCGATGTGATCCAGCAAGGCAAGTTTTATGTGCTTGCACTCTAGCACGCGTGCTTCAGGATTGTTCACGCATGTTCACTAACAGCTAAAACAGCGTGCAATATAATCTTCCTATCTACCAGTCCCGTTGAAGTTGTCTGAGTAGGCAATACTGGTACTGGTAGACCAATGGTTTCATTCAATATAAGGCAATTTTGTGCGCCCACCAAATATGATGCCCAGTCCATAGGGTTGCCACCCTCCAGGCGACACCTGGAGATCTCTATTACAGGTAATCTCCAGACAGCCAAGATCAGTTCCCCTGGAGAAAACGGCTGCTTTGGGGGGTGGACTCTGTGGCACGATAATCTGCTGAGGCCCCTCCCCAACAGGTTCCACCCTCAAACTCTCCAGGTATTTCCCAACCCAGAGCTGGCAACCTTATACCACTCAGCGTGGTGTGGTAGTTAAAGCGTCAGCCTTGAATCTGGGAAATCCAAGTTCGAATCCCCACATGTGCCATGGAAGGTTGCTGGGTGCCCTTGGGCCAGTCAGGCAGCCTATCCTACCTCACAGGGTTGTCGCGACCAGAGGAGAGGGGAGACCAAAGTAAGCTGCTCTGGGTTCCCATGGGGGTGAAAGGCAGGATATGAATAAAGGAAATGAATAAACTGGGGTTCATTTGATTTACCTATATATTTATTTATTTGGCTTCTAGGCCCCCCCCACCCCCAAGCAGGCTCGGGGTGGGTTACAGCAATAGTGTACATCATTCACCGTTTAAAATAGAACAATTATTTTAAAGCAGCGGTGTTCCAGGCAGTCTTCCCTCTAAGCTGAGTTAGTGTGAGCCAGCTCACAGTTTTTTAGCCTCCGGCTCACACGTTTTTGTCTCAGCTCAGGAAGGAGGGCTCCAGAGCAAACTGATTTATGCAGCCGCCAAATGGCTCGCTCACAACTTTAATGCCAGCAGCTCACAAAGTAGAATTTTTGCTCACAAGACTCCACAGCTTAGAAGGGAGAATTGGTTTCAGGTAGTCAGCCGAGGTCGTCAGATCCAGGTAGTCAGATCCAGGTAGTCAGCCCTGTTGGCTTGAAGCAGCACACCAAATGTAGAGTCCAGCGGCACCTCTGAGACCAACAAAGGTTTACTCAAGGCACGCACTTTGGTGTGCGTGCCCACTTTTCCAAATCCTTTCCAAATCCCTTTTCATATATCTGTGCACTAGTGTTGCCAGGTCTGGGTTGGAAAATACCTGGAGACTTTGGGGATGGATCCAGGAGAGGGCGGGGTTTGGGGAGGGGAGGGGCCTCAGCAGGGTACAATGCTATGGAGTCCACCCTTCAAAGCAGGCATTTTCTCCTGGGGAGCTGATCTCTGTCAGCTGGAGTTCAGGTGTAAAAGCGGGAGATCCCCAGGCCCCACCTGGAGGCTGGCAACCCTACTGTGCACGAACCCTCGGACTTTGAATAAACCTTCCAACGGGCAATCCTGTCCTTCCTTTGAGTGCATCCCTTAGTATATACTCCCCCCCCCTCCCTTCCCTTCCCTTCCCTTCCCTCCCCTCTTGCAGATTTGTGTTTTTAATGAGGACGCTGAGGATTTCCTCCAGGCCTCCGACTGCATCTGGCCTCCCCCGGGCGCTGCAAGAAGAGAGCAGCTCCTCCTCGGATCACCCGGGGTCCCCCTCTGCTAAACGGGAGCCGCTCACCTCTGCGCCTGCCGCCGCCTGTCCTCGCCGCCGGGCCGGGCGGTGTTTTGTCTGGCGCTAATGAGCGGGGCCCGGGGCGGGAGGAGCGGCAGAGGCCTCGCCCGGCGGCCGCGAAAGCAAATTAGC
>NW_015165836.1:729142-731069 GCF_001447785.1 Gekko japonicus | reverse complement strand
GGGGGGGGGGTTGCCGGCCTTTGTGGACGCCCCCTCCCCAGGGAGGAGCAGCTGGCTGAGAAGGCAGCAAGCCAACCGGTGCAGCCCCTGGGTTGCACCCCTTGAAGTTTCTCTATTGCAGGTATTACAGGGGAAGGTGGCCCTGGTCATAAGGACATAAGAGAAGCCAATGCTGGATTAGGCCAAAGGCCCATCCAGTCCAACACTCTGTCACACAGTGGCCAGAAATACCAGGTGCCATCAGGAGGTCCAGCAGTGGGGCCAGGACACTAGAAGCCCTCCCACTGTTACCCCCCCAAGCACCAAGAATACAGAGCATCCCCTGCCCCAGACATAGAGTTCCTATCTATAAAAAGGTAAAGGTAAAGGTTCCCTTGCTCGAAAGCCAGTCGAGTCCGACTCCAGGGTTGCGGTGCTCATCTCCGTTTCAAAGCTGAAGAGCCAGCGCTGTCCGAAGACATTTCCGTGGTCATGTGGCCGGCATGACTAAACTGAACTACTGACCTTCCACAGCCTGCAGTTCAGCGTCTTAACCACTTGAGCCACCACAGCTCCTATCTATACCTTGTGGCTAATAGCCACTGATGGACCTCTGCTCCATATGTTTATCCAATTCCCTCTTGAAGCCATCCATGCTTGTAGCCGCCACCACTTCCTGTGGCAGTGAATTCCACATGTTAATCACTCCTTGGGTGAAGAAGGACTTCCTTTTATCTGTTTTCACCTGACTGTTCAGCAGTTTCATTGAGTGCCCACCAGTTCTTGTCAAGGGGAGGGGGGGCATAGGGGGGGAGGCGGGTAACCCTATTAGCACCCTGCCTTCTTTTTTCTTGAAGAAGAAGAAGAGATTGGATTTATACCCCGCCCTTCACAACCCGAAGGAGTCTCAGAATGGCTTTCGTCATCCTAGACATGAAGCTACATACCATCATCGTCATCATCTGACACTGTGTGTAGAATAGCCAGGAGAGCTGAAGAAGAAGAGAAGAGATTGGATTTATACCCCGCCCTTCACTCGGAGTCTCAGAGCGGCTTACAAACTCCTTTCCCTTCCCCTCCCCACAACAGACACCCTGTGAGGTGGGTGGGGCTGAGAGAACTCTGACACAAACTGCTCTTTTTCAAGGACAGCTGTGCCAGAGCTTGTGACTGACCCAAGGTCACATCAGCAGGTGCAAGTGGAGGAGTGGGGAATCAAACCCGGTTCTCCCAGATTAGAGTCCGCACACTTAACCACGACACCAAACTGGCACCAAACAGAAGATTGTCTGGCAGCCAGAAGTTCTAGCTCTTTTATCATTATGCACCACTAGGTGGCGAGCTAGACTAGCTTTTAAGGCAAGAGACGTTTCAGAGGTGGTTTGCCATCATGTCACAGCCCTGGTATTCCTTGGAGGTCGCCCTTCCAAATACTAGCCAAGGCCGACCCGACCCCTGCTTAGCTTCTGAGATCTGACAAGATTGGGCTATCCAGGTGAAAGCGAAGCTACGCACGAATCCTTACTACACATGAAGCGGCCTTATACTGAATCAGACCCTTCGGCTATCAAGGTCAGTATTGCCTGCTAGGACTGGCAGCAGCTCTCCAGACTAGGGGTCGCCAGAAGGTTAACTATGACTTCCAGACATACAGATAGAGAGAGTACTTACACACAGGGCTTTTTTTTGTAGAAAAAGCCCAGCAGGAACTAATTAGCATAATAGGCCACACCCAATATCAGAAACTCATTAGCATAGTAGGCCACACCCCTGACAGCACAGCTCATTGGCATATTAGGCCACTCCCCCGTGTTACCAGAAGTGTGGTTGTCCAGCCACACCCACCTTTTGCTTCTTATTCTGTTTACCTTCTTTGTTGTCAAAACCCAGGGCTTTTTTTGTAGCAGGAACTCCTTTGCATGTTAGGCCACCCCCCCTAATGTAGCCA
>NW_015165836.1:724806-729113 GCF_001447785.1 Gekko japonicus | reverse complement strand
ACCTCTTATGCTAATGAGTTCCTGCTGGGTGTGGCCAACTCCGGAGCCAGCCGGAACTCCGTTCCTGTGCGTTCCTGCCCCAAAATAGCCCTGCACACAAGAAAGATTTTCAGGATACAAGCTTAGGAAAGTCAAAGTTCCCTCTGTCAGAATCTCGTAAGATATCCTGAAAATCCTGTTATACTCTAAGGTGCCACTGGGCTGGAATCTAGTAGTCAGTGTTGTTTCTCTGGTAGGGTTGCCAGCTCCAAGTTGAGAAATTCCTGCATGTTTGGGGGTGAAGCCTGGGAAAGGTGGGATTTGCAGAGGGGAGGGACCTCCGTGGGGTGTAATACCACACAGTCCACCCTCCAGAGCAGTCATTTTCTCCAGGAGGAACTGATCTCTGTAGTCTGGCATTCAGTTGTAATTCTGGGGGAATTCCAGGCCCCACCTGGAGATTGGCAACTGCGTCTCCACCCAGGCTGCACGCTGTCCACCCTTTTAAAACACACTTGTGTCCCTCTACTCTCTCTTTTTTGTTGTTAAGGAAAAATTGATTTTCTAAATTTGAAAAACCACTTTAGAGAAGATGGTGGGAGTGGGTTAGTGACAGCACAAGGTACTAGCCAATCAGAACTGCATGCGTCAACTTCTGGTTGAAGCAAACTTTGGCCTCTGTGTCTCTGCTCGTGCGACATCCGAGGTATCTGCTTGACCACTGAGAAAAACAAGTTGCTGGGCTAGATGGACCTCTTGTCCGATCCCGCTTGGTTGCTCATTCCCCTGAGCTTGGTCGGAAAGAGAAGACTGGCTGTCTCACCAAAACATAGCAAATGCACTTCGATAGCGGGCATGCCATTAAAAATACGTATGTCCGGACAGGCCCTTAAGGAAGCTAAAGTTGCAGCGTTGCTTTTCAGATGGGTGAGTGGGAGTGGGCTATTTTTGCTCTCTCTCTATGGCTGCAGCCCTCTCTCAAGGGCCTCTAGAAACCACGAGGGGCACGGGAGCAGAAGCATTCGGGATTTTTGAAAATGAACATGGGGAAGGGGAAATCCTCAGCCACTTAAATCCCTGCCAAGGCCCCAGGGGAAAGGAGACACATGCAAAAAAGACCCTCTCCCTATATATGTGTTTGTGTCGATAGATGTAATCTACGACTGTGTCCTGTGGTCTTTTCCCCTCTCCAGTGAAATAGAAGGGTTTGCCATTAAAAAAAAAAAGATCTGCTTCTTGCCAGGGAAAAAGACAGCTGTCCCCCTGCTAAAGTGCGGCACTCATGCAAATATAGTACATCTGCAGTGGAAAAAAAAAAAAGTGTGTTTTTGCAGACATTTCCGCTGTAGAAGTTTATGGCTTAACCGTTCGCTTTCCGCCCTCCTTCCAAGCAGCCTTGCCTTTCTCTTCTGTCGGAGGGAGCTGGCACCCGAAGAGCAGGAAAGAATGCGCGGAGACCTTCTCTCTCTCTCTCTCCCCTCCCAAGGGTATATTCCCAGCAACAGGGAACGGGGCTGGGTGGGGGGGTGCGGAATGTGAGAGGGAAGCGAGGCAACATATGTTCCAAAGAGCCGGCTGAGCACAAAAGTCATTTGCGGATGACTCCGGAGAGACGGTGCCAGAGTTTTCCGCCTGCCGGGCTTCTCCTTGGCTTCGGTCCACGCCTGAGCGTGGAGCCAAGAGACATCCAGGGGCATGAGACAAGTTCATCTTCCCACAGCCTCTGTCACTTGGGAAGGTCAAAGCTTTGGAACGTTGAGTTGGACTTCGGCAAGCGACTCAAAGGGGGGGGGAGGAGGCCTTTTCGTTTCCTTTTTGGACACTTGGCTTGTGTATTCCCCTGAGTCCGTTTCCTTCCAGAAGCACCTAGCAATGCTATTTGAGTTGCCTTTGGATGGGACTGCAAGCTTAATTGTTTGGGTCCTTATACAACACTTTTCTCCCCAATGGGAACCCCCCCAGTACATCATTGGTCTCCTCTCTTCCATTTTTATCCTCGCAACCACTGCCCTGTGCGGTAGGGTGAGGCAGAGAGGGTGTGACTGCCCAAGGTCGCCCAGCGAGCTTCCATGGCAGAGTGGGGGGTTCGAACCCGGGACTCTCAGATCCTAGCCCTACACTGTTACTATTAGATTCAGGTGGGTGGCAGTGTTGGCCTGAAGCGACAGAACAAAGTCCAGTGGCACCTTCGAGACCAACCAAGTTTAATTCCGGATATAAGCTTTTGTGTGCATGCACATTTCTTCAGATACATGAAGAAGTGTGCATGCACACTAAAGCTTATACCCAGAATTAATGCATGCGCACGAAAGCTTATGCCCAGAATTAAACTTGGTTGGTCTTAAAGGTGCATGCACATGAAAGCTTATGCCCAGAATTAAACTTGGTTGGTCTTAAAGGTGCAGGCACATGAAAGCTTATGCCCAGAATTAAACTTGGTTGGTCTTAAAGGTGCATGCACATGAAAGCTTATATCCAGAACTAAACTTGGTTGGTCTTAAAGGTGCATGCACATGAAAGCTTATGCCCAGAACTAAACTTGGTTGGTCTTAAAGGTGCATGCACATGAAAGCTTATGCCCAGAATTAAACTTGGTTGGTCTTAAAGGTGCATGCACATGAAAGCTTATACCCAGAATTAAACTTTTCTTGGTCTTAAAGGTGCCTGCACATGAAAGCTTATGCCCGGAATTAAACTTGGTCGGTCTTAAAAGTGCCACTGGACTCAAACTTTGTTCTACTGTAACTCCTACCCCACGTTGGCCAAACATGGAGCTGCAGATGGCACCAGCGCAGCTTCTCTCCCACATCACTTATTGCCACATATCACCCCCTTATCGTGTTTATGCTGTTCTAGCCCCTGCTGGGGGCACTTAGCAGTGGGCAGAGGAGGTCGGACAATGGGCCAAGTGGTGAGATCGCTCCGTGCAGTAAGCAACTCTGTGCATTATCGGTGAGAAGGTAATATAAGGATGGCTGTCAAAAGAAGCCGCCAAATGCCTCTCCGCTGTGCCTGGGGACAGATCCTGCTGAGAATGTGTGCCCCCCCCCACCCTTCACTTTCCAACTTCCATCAATGAAGTCATCAGAAGGATCACAGGAATCGGCCAGGGACCCCTTCCCCATGTCTCAGTCCAGCTGAGAATCCCCCCCCATGAGGAACAACTAACATTGATTTCTTGCGTGCACTGGATTTTGAACACAAGAAACAGATGTTTGAAGAGGAGGAGGAGAGGAGATTGGATTTATACCCCGCCCTTCACTCAGAGTTTCAGAGCGGCTTACAATCCCTTTCCCTTTCCCTTCCCCTCCCCACAACAACCAACCTGTTGAGGTAGGTGGGGCTGAGAGAGCTCTTTTGAGGACTGCCCTTGAGGGAACAGCTCTGAGAGAACTTGTGACTGACCCAAGGTCATCCAGCAGCTACAAGTGGAGGAGTGGGAAATCAAACCCTGTTCTCCCAGCTTAGAGTCCGTGCTCTTAACCACTACACCAAACTGGCTGTCTGATGACAGAATGGGGAACTGATTATAGAAGGGGAAAGGCGAGCCCACCCACTCTGAATTGTGAAGCATCCTTCCCCTTCCAAAGCATAATGGTTTAACAAGGCAGATGCTGTGGGATGTGTTCTAAGCCGTCTCTTCCCAGGGTGGTTGGGACAAAAAAGCAAGGCGATAGGAGCTTGCCGTCTGATTGGCATGAATGCCATGATTTTGCATACGGTGACACAAGGATGGATTCCAGGATTTGACAAAAGAGCCCTAATGCGCCTTTAATGGCTGAATGGCAATTCACCTGCAGCCCCCCCCCCCAGCAGAGATCAGGACCCCTGGGGGGATGTGTTTGTGTGTGAGAGCCAGGAACAGGAATTTTGTTCTTAGGGTGATGGGAGGGAGACAGTTGAGAGCTTTTTAGGTGGAGTTAGCTGGAACCAGGGGTGCAGCCTTGGGGAAAAGGGCTACCCAAAGTATCTCTGCCTGCTGCTGAAGGAGCATCTGTTTGGCCTCCATTTATGCTTGGGGCGTGCACTTATAAATAAAGCACATACTGCAAATGAGAACACAAGCGTCCTGCTGGATCAGACCAGTGGTCCATCTAGTCCAGCATCCTGTCTCACACAGTGGCCAACCAGGCAGTTTGGTGTGGTGGTTAAGAGTGGCAGCTCTAATCTGGAGAACCAGGTTTGATTCCCCCACTCCTCCACATGCAGCCAGCTGGGTGACCTGGGGTCAGTTACAAGTTTGTCCATCCTGAACCTACTGCCCATCAGCTTCATTGGATGCCCTCGAGGTCTAGTTATTTTGGGAGAGGAAGAAAAAGTTCTCTTTG
>NW_015165836.1:716521-724743 GCF_001447785.1 Gekko japonicus | reverse complement strand
AGCATCCATGCATGTAGAAGACTAAACCCTGGAACTTCTCCCTGCTCATAGTAGTTGGGAGAGTGTAGCCTTGCTAGTGGGTGGACTAGGAAAAACAAGTAATGGGCTTGTGGCATTTTTAAAATGCACGGATTTACTCGGGCCTAAACTTCTGTGTTGCCTTGACTCAGATAGCCCAGGATAGCCCGATCTTGTCAGATCTCAGAAGCAAAGCAGGGTCGGCCTTGGTTAGGACTTCGATGGGAGACTCCCAAGGCAGTTTAGGGTTGCTATCAGTGTTTCCAGGGGTCGTTTCATAGAAAAAGAGCTAGGGGAACTCATTAGCATAACTCATTAGCATATGCCACACCCCCTGGCATCACCGGAAGTGTGTCATAAGGCCACACCCCCTGACATCACTGGAAATGTGTCATAAGGCCACACACCCCGCCCCCAACGGTCCCGGCCGCCGCCACCGGCCTTGCAGCTCCACTGCTGAGCCCCATGAGGGGCCTGGCGGTGGACCTGCAAGGCCGGCGGGAGTGCAAGGAAGCCCCGCGAAGACCCTCCCTGGCCCCAGGCAGGCAGGGGTGGGGAGAGGCAGGGAGGAAGCAACTTACCCTCCCTCTTCTCCTGCCGCCTCCTGTCTGAAAGAGGGCCGGAAGCGGGGCAGCGGAAGCGGGGGGCGGGGCTTCGTCATGTGCCCCGCCCCCGTACATCACCCGGGGAACTGCGATCCCCCGCGATCCCCCCCGAAATGACCTCTGAGTTTTCCCTCTAAGCTATTGTGAGCTAGCTCACAGTTTTTTAGCCTCTCTGGCTCATACATTTGTGTCTTAGCTCGGGAAAGATGGCTCCCGAGCAAACCAATTTATGCAGTAGCCAAATTGCATGCTCACAACTTTAACGCCAGTGGCTCACCATGCAGAATTCTTGCTCACAAGACTCCACAGCTTAGAGGGAGCAAAGCCGGCAGTAGCACATCACCTCTGTTCATCTCTTGCCTTGAAAGCCCTACGGGGTTGCCGTATGTTGGCTACAGTTTTGACAGCGCTTTCCACCACCAGACGTCTGTGGTCCCTGTCATCAGATGCATGAAGCGTATTCTCACTCGTTGCATTGGTATAGGTATGCAGACAGGCACCAACAATGGTAAACAGTGGGGCCTGCTGGTAAAAGACTTAGGTCTGGCCATTGCCTGGATGGGAAACTGGTACCCTCTGCATATTAACCCTTGATGTCCGTGTTGGAAAAAGGTAGAGGACGCATGCAGGAAATATCTGTTTGTGCACCACACTGCACGCACCTGCTCAGTGGGATTTGGCCCTTGAAAGTGACACTAAGGCTGCGATCACATGCGCCTTTAGACCCGACATAGGTGCGAATGCCTGATGGATCTAGAGATGTAAAATTTCCGGAAATATTGAAGCTCGGAAAACACCCAGGTTTTTTCCAGGTTTTTTCGGGGGGGAAACGGAAATTTTCGGAAAAATTGGAAAAATGCTACATTGGCATTTATTTTGTCTTTTCTAGATTGAAAGTCATTCTGTTACTTTAGGAACATAAAATATGACTATTGACATTTTTACTTGGAATGAAATTATCACAACTAGCATATTAAAATTATAGTGCATCCAAACAATTTTTACAAACAGAATACCCACCCACATGCAAAAACAAAACAGAAACCTTTTTCTTTTCTTGTGACAATAGCACCTCCTAAAGGAAGAAATGCATCTTGTTCTTGCATTGGAGAGTTCAGTTTGTAACCTAGGACTTGCTTGTCCTCCGTGCACAGAAATTAGATCAATCTGACACCATACATATTTTTTAGAAATTATTTGGAAAATATTTGAACACCTTGTCTTAAAATATTTTATTCAGCATGTTAAAATAAAACGTTCCATAATCAATTTTTTTTCTTTTTTTCAATTTTTCCAATTTTTGGGGGAAAAAACCAAAAAGGCTTCAGGAAAAGAAATGGGAAAAAACGTTTTTTCCCCGAATTTTTCCGGTTTTTTTCCGGGCCGTCACATCTCTAGACGGATCAAAAGTGCGTGATCAGACAGCAACATCTGGGAAGCGTCCCACAGTCGTCGGCAACCCGTGCTGCCCCGCCACGGAAGCGGTGTAAAAAGACACTGGGGAAAGTCCGGCTCTAATGGGTTCCGACGGGCCACAGATGGACTTTCCCCTTTCTGATTGCGCAAGCACACTCTCGTGCCCTCGGGATGGTCTGATCAGGCCATCCCGGCTCGGTGCCGTTTCCCCCCCCCCTTGCAGTATGCGCATCGTTGCATATTCCATAGGGGGCCCTCAGTGTGGAGGTGCGATTCCTCGTTTAAGCACATGGGAAACAAACAACCCAAAAAACACCCGGACTCACCCGCAGTCGCGTCTGATCACTCAGTGACGGGCTGAGCCCGCAGCTTAAAAGGGCTGTGTGATCTCGCAACTGCGTCTCAAATTCCTCCGGAGGAGGAGACAGCCTCCCTTCAGTGTTCCTTCTAAGCTGAGTGAGTGTGAGCTCGCTCACAGTTTTTTAGCCTCTGGCGCACACATTTTTCTCTTAGCTCAGGAACGGATGGCTCCAGAGCAAACTTAATTTATGCAGTAGCCAAATCGCTCACTCACGACTTTAAGGCCAGTAACTCACAAATTAGAACTCACAGGACTCCATAGCTTAGGGGGAACATTGCCTCCCTTCCCCTTCACTCCAACTGGCGCGTGGGACCACCGGCTAAATCTACAAAATGTCCCGATTCCCCCCCATGTTTTTTTTCTGCAACAGACTAATACGGCTACCCTTCTGTAATGGGTTTCCCTCACCAAACAAAATCATACATCCCATGGCCAATGCTCCCTCTAAGCGGTGGAGTCTTGTGAGCAAAAAGTCTCCTTTGTGAGCAACTGGCATTAAAGTTGCGAGCGAGGATTTGGCTACGGCGTAAATTAGTTTGCTCTGGACTCGCAAGGTTCCCTCTAAGCTGTGGAGTCTTGTGAGCAAAAATTCTACTTTGTGAGCTACTGGCGTTAAAGTTGTGAGCAAGCAGTTTGGCTACTGCATAAATTAGTTTGCTCTGGACTGGAGCCCTCCTTCCTGAGTTAAGACGAAAATGTGTGAGCTGAAGGCTAAAAAACTGTGAGCTAGCTCACACTAACTCAGCCTAGAGGGAACATTGCCGGCGTCTGGAGCCATCCTTCCTGAGCTGAGAAAAAAACTGTGAGTCGGAGGCTAAAAAAACTGTGAGCTAGCTCACACTAACTCAGTTTAGGAGGAGGAGGAGGAGGAGGAGATTGGATTTATACCCCGCCCTTCACTTGGAGTCTCAGAGCGGCTTACAAACTCCTTTCCCTTCCCCTCCCCACAACAGGCACCCTGGGAGGTGGGTGGGGCTGAGAGAACTCTGACACAAACGGCTCTTTTTCAAGGACAGCTGTGCCAGAGCTTGTGACTGACCCAAGGTCACATCAGCAGGTGCAAGTGGAGGAGTGGGGAATCAAACCCGGTTCTCCCAGATTAGAGTCCGCGCACTTAACCACGACACCAAGCTTAGAGGGAACACTGCCCATAGTGTACCCAAGTTGGCTTCTATCGACTCTCTACCTTGTGTGTGTGAAAAGTGCGATCAAGTCACTTCCGACTTATAGCCCACCTATGAATTCAGGTCCTCCAAAAATGACCTATCCTTGACAGCCTTGCTCCAGTCTTGCAAACGGAAGCCGTGGGGCTTCCTTGATGGAGTCCACCCATCTGAGGCTGGGTCTTCCTTTTTTCCTGCTGCCTTTGACTTTCCCTGGTGTGATTGTCTTTTCCAGGGATTCTGGTCTTCTCATGAACCAGTTAATGTCCAGCATCCCTAGTATAAGGACTGACACATTCTTCCTCTGCTCCCAGCCTTTTAAAGGATCTGGTTTTTATATTTTCAGTGGGATGCTTCCTACTTTTTTTTTTGGCTGCCGCTTCTCAGAAGGCTGAGGTTGCAACCGGACACCCGCCCCATTTCCAGCCTGCATGCCTGCTCAGAGTCTCAGACAGGATGCCTGCAAGTCTTACTATCAGGACTTGAGACCAATGCTCCGTCTAAGCGGTGGAGTGTTGTGAGGAAAAACTCTACTTTGTGAGCTGCTGGCATTAAAGTTGTGAGTGAGCGATTTGGCTGCTGCATAAATCAGTTTGCTCTGGAGCCATCCTTCCTGAGTGAAGACAAAAATGTGTGAGCTGCAGGGCTAAAAAACTGTGAGCTAGCTCACGCTAACTCAGCTTAGAGGGAACATTGCCTCTTCCCCACCCCAACCAGTGTTCCCTCTAAGCTGAGTTAGTGTGAGCCAGCTCACAGTTTTTTAGCCTCCGGCTCACACATTTTTGTCTCCGCTCAGGAAAGATGGTTCCAGAGCAAACTAATTTATGCAGTAGCCAAATTGCTAACTCACAACCTTAATGCCAGCAGCTCACAAAGTAGAATTTTTGCTCAGAGGTCTCCACAGCTTAGAGGGAGCATTGCCCCCAACCCCCATTTTTTTTTAAAAAAAAGTCCAGTCTGACGAAGAGTTCTAGAGAACTCAGAAGTCTACACACTGTTTTGTGTTGTCTGGGCTGATCCTAAGGAATGGTGGTGTGTTACTTTTGTTTTGGGGGAGTTTTTGCATTGGGTCAGTCTTGCTGGCTGAGAGATATGTGACCGGAGAGAGAGTGCAGACGATTTGGGTGATCACCTGGGAGTCAGTAGATGGTCAGTTCAGGAAGAACTGGCAGAGCATCTGCTTGGCGTGCAGAAGGTCTCAGGTTCAATCCCCGGCATCTCCAGTTAAAAGGATCAGGTAGGAGGTGATGGGAAAGACCTCCAAAGGAGACCCTGGAGAGCCGCTGCCAGTCTGAGTAGACAATCCTGACATGGATGGACCGAGGGTCCGATTCAGTGTAAGGCAGCTTCATCTGTTCATGTGTCTCTGGAAAGATTCCAAGCTTGGGTGGAGGAGAGAAATCCACATTCCTAAAGGGGCAATTTCCACAGCAGCACACAGTTACATAAGAACATAAGAACATAAGAGACGCCAATGTTGGATCAGGCCAAAGGCCCATCCAGTCCAACACTCTGTGTCATACAGTGGCCAGAAATACCAGGTGCCATCAGGAGGTCCACCAGTGGGGCCAGGACATTAGAAGCCCTCCCACTGTTGACCCCCCCTCCCACTGTTGATTGGTGCATTTACGGTAGGGTTGCAAACTGTAAGTTGGGAGCAGCGTTCCCTCTAAGCTGAGCTACTGTGAGGTGGCTCACAGTTTTTTAGCCTCCGGCTCACACATGTTTGACTTTGCTCAGGAAGGATATGGCTCCAGAGCAAACTAACTTATGCAGGAGCCAAATCGCTCGCTCGCAACTTTAATCTCTGTAGCTCACAACGTAGAATTTTTGCTCACAAGACTCCACGGCTTAGAGGGAGCATTGGTTGGGAGAGTCCTGGAGATTTGGGGCTGGAGCCTGAGGACGTCAGAGCTTGGGGAGGGACCCTAGCAGGGTATCGTGCCCGAGGGCTCACCCTCCAAGTGAGCCCCTTTCTCCCGGGGAAGTGATCTCTGTCACCTGGAGACAAGATGCACTGCCAGGAGATCTCCAGGCCCCACCTGGAGGTTGACAACCCTGATTTACAGTATGCAGCTGCAGCGGTGCGGGTCAGCTCGCAGAAGGAGGCAGCGTTCCGTCGCCCAGCGGGAGCCCCTTTCTTTCTATTCCTGCAACCCAAGAGCAAGCTGTTAATGGGTCAGGAGACGCTGGGGAGGAAGCAGGGCTGTGAGGCCGTCTCACCGGCTAATTTTAGGAAGCCGTGGGGCAGGCGAGCTCCGCTTCCAGCCAGGGGTTTCTCGTCATGCTCTGGATGCCTCCGTCCAGTTTTATCCCGCCACCTGTTTTGGCAAGGCTCAGCCGTGCCGTCATCTGCATAGACCCAGGGGGACCCCTGAGCCTGAGCCAAATGGCCCGAGATCAGAAATGCACGGAAACCCTCCTTCTGCTTCTGTTGCATCCTCGGGAGCACAGCCTTGTTGTATCTGTCTGCTGCATGATGCTAACTGGGTGTGCCGATATCTGATCCAAGCCTCCCCCACGCTCTGAAGATGGCTGTGGGGGTGGGCGAATCCGGTGGGTTTCCAGGATCCTGTATTTTGGGTCTGCATTGAAGCAGACAAATCGTAGAATCGTTGAGTTGGAAGGGACCTCCAAGGTCATCTAGTCCAACCTCCCGCACAGTCAGGAAATTCACAACGACCTCCCCCTTCACACCCGCAGTGACCGCTGTTCCATGCCCAGAAGATGACAAAAAACCCTCCAGGATCCCTGGCCAAACCGGCCTGGAGAAAAATTGCTTCCTGACCCCAATGTGGCAATGAGCAATCAGCATTTCCCTGGGCGTGTAAGAAAGAATGGATGTTCACAGAGAGTCAGTTTGGTGTAGTCGTTAAGTGCACGGACTCTAATCTGGGAGAACTGGGTTTGATTCCCTGCTCCTCCACTTGCAGCTGCTGGATGACCTTGGCAGGGTATAAATCCAATCATCTCCTCCTCCTCCTCCTCTTCTTCTTCTTTTCTCATTTAGCAAGCTTTCTGATAGAGGTGTTCCTGGGAACTGGTGAACCAGTTCAGTGCATTTATCCCAAGAGAATGCCAGGGGGCTCTGGAAATCCTTGTGCTGTACCCGTAAATCTTCAGGTCTTTTGCAGGTGCCAGCCTGCAATTGGGCAAAATTGGCAACTGCCTGTACATGTGCCATCTCCATTGTAGCCCCACCTTGTGGAACAGCCCTGTCAGGAGGTCAGGAAAGCTCTTCCAGGACTTAACAGGGATACTGGTTTCTTATCCCATTACATATGCTAACTCATTCAATCCTCACATATGTATTCTCACCAAGAAGGGCTATACATCCCCTATACTTAAATGTGTTTTTTTAAAAAATAGTATATTATAACACTGATTGTAATGCAATGCAATATTTTGTTCATCTCTGACATAACACTGCGCCCCAGGAAAAGGCTTCTGTCAGCTGACTCCATGTTTTAGTGAAGCAAAATGTTACTTTAAAAAAGTATATCTCAGTTTACTACTCTTAACAATTAAGAATATAATTGAATATGTAATGTAATTTGGAACGGTAGATTTAAATGCAATTCTCTATTCTGGGGACACGATACTCTACACAGCTAAGATGCTTTAAAGTCTGCCTCCATGCTAGAGAGGAGATGGATGGGACCGAATGACTAAATTCTCACATTTTAGGGTACATCAGTCTCCAGTTCTGACATATTTATTACCTATGTTGTTTCCCCCCTCCCCCGGTTGAACCCAGACAGATGATAACCAGAAACCAAGCTTGTCATTCTTTGTATCTGTTAAGAAACGTCTTCACTATTTTCCATGCTACCATCTATATATACAACTATGATCTGTAATTCCACTTCATTGTATCTGAGGAAGTCCGCGTGCTATACAAAGCTCACACCTTGAATCAAACTTTGTCGGTCCTAAAGGTGCCACCGGACTCAAACTATGTTCTTCTGCAAAATTGAGTTATTCAAAAGGGCTTTTCTATGCAGGCAACTGAGTTGGAGTGTATGAATTGATCCACAGAGTTGCTTAGGTGAAATATTAGGGACGGTGGTCTATACTGCTGTGTTTAGCTTGCTGAAACTTGGGCCCTGCTATATAATTTTTACATCATTTAATATGCCATGTTAAGAATTATGCTTTCAACCACAGGAGGGGTCACGGTTCAATAAGATGATGATACGAAGTTGTTCAGGGTGGTGAAAACCAGTGAGGATTGTGAGCCACTCCAAAGGGATCTGTCAAGCATAGGCAAGTGGGCGTCAACATGGCAAATGGGGCTCAATGTGGCCAAGTGCAAGGTGATGCACATTGGAGCCAAAAATCCTAAATATAAATACACATTGATGGGGTCTGAACTGGCAGAGACTGAACAAGAGAGAGATCTTGGAGTCGTAGTAGATAACTCACTGAAAATGTCAAGACAGTGTGTGACTGCAATAAAAAAGGCCAATGCTATGCTGGGGATTATTAGGAAGGGTATTGAAGACAGATCAGCCAATATCATAATGCCCCTATATAAATCAATGGTGTGACCTCATTTGGAATACTGTGTGCAGTTCTGGTCACCACACCTTAAAAAGGATATTATAGCTTTGGAAAAAGTGCAGAAAAGGGCAACTCGATTGATAAAAGGGTTGGAAC
>NW_015165836.1:708354-716501 GCF_001447785.1 Gekko japonicus | reverse complement strand
GGATAGAGCAGGTAGAGAAGAGGTACTTTTCTCCCTTTCTCACAATACAAGAACTCGTGGGCACTCAATGAAATTGCTGAGCGGTCGGGTTAGAACAGATAAAAGGAAGTACTTCTTCACCCAAAGAGTGATTAACACATGGAATTCACTGCCACAGGAAGTGGTGGTGGCTACAAGCACGGACGGCTTCAAAAGGGAATTAGATAAGCATATGCAGCAGAGGTCCATCAGTGGCTATTAGCCATAAGGTATAGATAGGGGCTCTGGGGCAAGTGATGCGCTGTCATCTTGGTGCTAGGGGGGGGTCAACAGTGGGAGGGCTTCTAGTGTCCTGGCCCCACTGCTGGACCTCCTGATGGCACTGGTATTTCTGGCCACTGTGTGACACAGAGTGTTGGACTGGATGGGCCTTTGGCCTGATCCAATATTGTCGTCTCTTATGTTCTTATGTTCTTAAGATACAACCAGAAAACTGTAGAACCGCACCAGTATGACGAGAATGATGAAAACTATTTTTTATTTTAAAAAACCACTAAGGTGATTTTTTTTTCAAATCTCAATGATAGTACAAATCTCAATGATAGTACAATGTACTATCAAAGAATCACTCTTATCACAATGTTACATCAAAGAGTACCATGATATTGGAAAATCAGTTTGTGTATATATCTTTTCACAACATGCCAACATTCTGCAGTATCTATTCAATGGTAACATCCAAATTGTAGGGTTTATATTAGAAAAATGTAAACATGAATTAAAGAAACACAACTGTGTAGTCATCCAAAGTCCAAAATATCCCAGTGGGAAAGATCACCGTCCTGAATTCCGATGAATAGACAAAAACTCCGGATTAATTCAGCTTCGATTCTTACTGTCTTCCTCAGATCACAGACTGCTACTAAGGCCTGGGGTCATTTCCTGCAGGAGCGCACAGGAGCAGAGCTCCGGCAGTAAAGAGCCCAGGGGGTGGGCACATGCAACAAGCCCCACCCCACTGATGAAGACTATTTTTAATTTTAAAAACCCACTAAGGTGATTTTTTTTCCTTTTTCAAATCTCAACCCACGAATATACAATGTACTATCAAAGAATCACTCTTATCACAATGTTACATCAAAGAATCCCATGATATCCGAAAATCAGTTTGTGTATATATCTTTTTACAACATTCCAACATTCTGCAGTATCTATTCAATGGTACCATCCAAATTGTAGGGTTTATATTAGAAAATGTAAACGTGAATTAAAGAAACACAACTGTGTCGTCATCCAAAGACCAAGATTTCCCAGTGGGAAAGATCACGGTCCTGAATTCCAATTAATAGACAAAAACTCCGGATTAATTCAGCCTATCCATTGTGTCTGTTGGACGCCACGGTTATTAATCTTTTTTTCCCCTGTAATCCAAATTTCCAGAATTCATACCCTGAGTAATTCTGCTCCCACTCTCTAATTCTCTGTGGACTTAATCCTCAACTTGCATCTGTTTTTAGATTTCTGATGGTAGCCATACATCTGGATATGCACCAACCATGGATACTACAGACAGGGAGGGATTGTTCCTTGATTTCTGGCACTGCAGTTCCTCCTTCCTCCTTCCCGGGCTAGTTGGTTTTAGAAGGAGTGTGAAGAGAGGGAGGGCAGGAAGGGGTTGCATCAGTGCTTAGTTCTCTCGTGGCCCTTTCTTACACACCCAGGGAAACGCCGATTGCCACTTTGGGGTCTGGAAGCAATTTTCTCCAGACATTTTCTCCAGGGCACATTGGCCCAGCATTTTTTGCCTTCCTCTGGACATAGAGCAAGGGTCACAGGGAGTGGGGGGGGGGGAGTAGTGAATTTCCTGCATTGTGCAGGGGGTTGGACTAGATGACCCTGGAGGTCCCTTTCAACTCTGTGATTCTAAGAGCCCACCCTGACCTGGATAGCCCAGGGTAGCCTGGTTTTGTCAGATCTCGGAAGCTAAGCAGGGTCAGCCCTGGCTTGATGGGGGACCAATAAGGAAGACCGGGCTTGCTAAACAGAGGCAGGCAAGGGCAAACCACCCCTGAATGCCTCTTGCCTTGAAAACACCGTGGGGTTGCCATAAGTCAGCTGTGACTTGACGGGCGGGGGAAAAAAGAGTGCCCTGTTCTAAAGGTAAAGGTTTCCCTTGCTCAAAAGTCAGTCGAATCCGACTCTAGGGATGCGGTGCTCGTCTCCGTTTCGAATCCGAAGAACCAGCGCTGTCCAAAGACGTTTCCATGGTCATGTGGCCGGCATGACTAAACGCTGAGGTGCACGGAACGCTGTTACCTTCCCACCGAAGCGGTACCCAGTTATCTACTTGCAGTTTCTTGCTTTTGAACTGTTAGGTTGGCAGGAGCTGGGGCCAGAGATGGGAGCGTCACTCCGTCATGCGGCACTCAGGTCTCGAACTCCCAAGCGACCGACCTTCCAGTCTGCAGCTAAGCGTCTTAACCACTAGGTCTCTGCTAATACCCATCTTGGATGAACTTCGCAGTCCACAAATCCTTGCACATGACGCTATGGGCAATGTGGCCGTCAACTGCCTAATATGCTAAAGAGATGGCCATTGGGGGGCTGGAGAAGTAGCGGCCAGATGTTCCTTTCCCCTCTCTGACAGAACATAAATCTGTTAGACTCAATCTCCGAGACAGTTCGGGAAGACTTGTCTGCATTAATAGAGTTGCAAGATCTATGTGAGAAATCAAATTGCCATGGCAGCCCAAAGAAATGCCTTCTTTTAACAAATTTTCCCTGGCTGGTGATCCTCCCCCCCACAATAAACCTATTTTTAAATCTATTGCACAGTGTACCTGTGAAAGACTATCTCTGCTCACTCTTAAAGCACTTTGTGGTGTACCTCCTTCCAGATGGGTTTGGGTTTCTATGGTTAGCGCAACTATGATAGCATGGATGAAGGACATAGGGTACATGATAGACCAATGGGGAAATACATGGAAATCGTTGAAATATGTAAAAGCGGTCAGCTATAAAGAAAATATTTATAAGGTTTATCATAGATGATACTGGTCGCCTGATAGGATAGCAAAATGTCACCCGTCAATTCCTAAAACATGTTGGAAATGTAAGAGAAATACAGGGACATTTTTTCATATGTGGTGGCGATGTGGGAAGGTGGAGAAGTACTGGAAAATGATACAAAAGCTTATTACGGACATCATGAAGATTAACTTGGGTTTAACTCCCGAAATTGCCCTACTGAACATGATACCAGAGGATTATAACCAAAATGACAAATATTTAATAACATATATTTTGACCACTGCTAGAATATTAATGGCCAAATATTGGAAACAAGACAAACTACCAACAAGAGAGGAAATATTAATTAAGGTGATAGAGGTAGCGGAAATGGACAAACTAACTATAAGCCTTCAAGGGAAGGATGAAAGTGTGTTTATTAATAGATGGGAAAGAGCATATGAATAGATTCGAGTATATGAATAGATTCATAAAATATGGAAAAATTTAGATTCAAATGTATTTTTTTTGAAATTGTGTAAATAAGACTCAAGCTATTGGAAGGAAAAATATTTGTAAAGAACAATTAAATGGAAAAATGATAAATAAATTTAAAAAGAAGAAGATGGGTTTGGGTTTCTGTGAGAAATTCAGGCCGCCCGGATTGGGTTGGGGTAGGAGGTTGCCAACCTCCAGGTGCAGCCTGGAGATTTCCTGGAATTGCAACTCTTCTCCAGACTAGGTAAAGGTAAAGGTAAAGGTTCCCTTGCTCGAAAGCCAGTCGAATCCGACTCTAGGGTTGCAGTGCTCATCTCCATTTCAAAGCCGAAGAGCCAGCGCTGTCCGAAGACGTTTCCGTGGTCATGTGGCCGGCATGACTAAACACCAAGGCGCACGGAACACTGTTACCTTCCCACCGAAGTGGTCCCTATTTATCTACTTGCAATTTCTTGCTTTCGAACTGCTAGGTTGGCAGGAGCTGGAACTAGAGACAGGAGCTCACCCTGTCTTGCGGCACTTGGGTCTTGAACCGCTGAACTACTGACCTTCCACAGCCTGCAGTTCAGCGTCTTAACCACTTGAGCCACTGCAGCTCCAGACTAAGGAGATCGCTTATGCTGGAGAAAAGGGCTGGTTTGGAGGATGGACTCTACGGCATTATATCCAGGGGAGGTCCATCCCCAAAACTGTGCCCTCCGTAGGCTCCACCCCCAAATCTCCAGGAATTTGCCAACTTAGATTTGGCAGAGTTGTGGTTAAAAGAAAGCCGGTTTGAGCTGGCAGCGAGTGACCCGTGTCTTAGAGCATTTGTGATAGTTTTTTACAGCTTGTCAGAGCCATCTGAATGTGTACGTAATCGGACAGTGGGAAGACCCTGCCTGACCCCAGGATCTGCCATAGTAGGCTCTAAAGGAGTGATTGTTGGAGTTAATTCTGCATCTGGAAACTGTGAGGTTTCCAAAGGCAGGATCCGGTTCTGGAGGGCAGATGTGGGAGACGCCCCTTCCGAGCTTTGTGGTTGGGAAGCTTTGTGACTGAGAGAAGAGTCACTTCCCCTCGCCTGGGCCTTTTCCCTTTTCATCTTTATCATTTTGGCACAGGAACGGTTCGGGTTGCTTTGAATCTCTCCTCCCTTTTCACATCCATTGTGTCTGCGGCCTCCGGTGCACCTGAGGCTTTCTGCATATCCATAAGGCATAGTTTGAACTACACACAGAACTGGGGGCCTTATTAGTGTGCTGTGAGAAAGACAGAGATAGCTAGAGAGACTATATATTTACCCCCCAAAAAACCCCCTACTTGGAAGACCCACTGTCAAATTTAGACTGATGCAATCAATGGGGAGGGGCCACGACTCAGTAGCAGAGCATCTGCTTGGCATGCAGAAGGTCCCAGGTTCAATCCCCGGCCTCTCCAGTTAAAAGGATCGGGCCGTAGGAGATGTGAAAGAGCTCCGCCTGAGACCCTGGAGAGCTGCTGACGGTCTGAGTACACAAGGCTGACTTTGATGGACCAAGGGTCTGATTCAGTATAAGGCAGCTTCACGTGTCCAATCAAATAACAAGCACTTGTTTCATCCCCTCTGGTCTTTTTGGTAGTGTCAAAGCACCCTTTGTCAGGTACAGACAAAAGTCTTTCCTAAAAACCTGCCACTTCAGACCTTTTTAACTGGAGATGCAAGGAACTTAGGGTTCCCAGCCTCCAGGTGGGGCCTGGAGATCTCCCGGAATCACAACTGGTCCCCAGACTACTGAGATCAGTTCCCCTGGAGAAAATGGCTGCTTTGGAGGGCGGACTCTATGGAATTACACCACACTGAGGTCCCTCCCCTCCCCAACTCCACCCTCAACTCAACTCAAGCACACACAGACACACACTGCAGGATTGCGAGGCTTGGTCATACATATTCCCATGGGTCATTTCCTGCAGGAGCGCACAGGAGCGGAGCTCCGGCAGTAAAGTGCTCAGGGGGCGGGCACATGCAACAGGCCGCACCCCCTGCTCCCAGCAGCCCTCAGTCAGAGCAAGAAGCAGGCAGGTAAATTGCAGAGCCCCCCAGTCCAAAACAGACCAGTGGCACCTTTAAGACCAAGTTTTATTCAGGTACAAGCTCTCCCTCCTCTGCGAGAACAGATCTGCACGCTCCCCCCACCCCCAATAGCTAGCAATCCAAAACAGTCCAGTGGAGCCTGAGCGGTGGATGTTACCTTCTGACACACTTCCGGTGATGTCAGGGGGTGTGGCATATGCAAATGAGTTATGCTAATGAGCTCCTGCACCTCTTTTTCTACAAAATGACCCCTGCATATTCCTCCATGGTTCTTTCTCCTTGCTCATTCTTCACAATGGTACACCTTCTGAGGCTTGCTTGGTGTTTCTGGTCCCTGGCTCTCTTGGTCTGCCGCTGGGTCCTGGCCTTACTGGCGAGGTCACGGTGGCTCCTCCTCTTCCTGTCTCATGACTTTGATGTCACCTGCTTGTAGCTCAGTAGGTCCTGCATCTGGAAAGATTGAAGGAGGGTGGAGAGCATCTGTTTGGCATGCAGAAGGTCCCAGGTTCAATCCCTGGGATCTCTAGGTGAAGAATTTGGCAGTAGCTAAAATTATTAACGTGTTGGAAACCTTCCCTGTGAAGAAAGGTTAAAGAGGTTAGGGCTCTTTAGCTTGGAGAAATGATGACTGAGGGGGGTGACATGACAGAGGTTTACAAAATTATGCATGGGATAGAGAAGGTAGAGAACAAAACACTTTTCTCCCTTTCTCACAATACAAGAACTCATGGACACTCGATGAAATTAATTAGGAGTAGGCTTAGAACAGATAAAAGAAAGTATCTCTTCAACCAAAGAGTCTTTAACATGTGGAATTTACTGCCCCAGGAAGTGGTGGTGTTGGCTACAAGCCTAGACAGCTTCAAGAGGGGGTTGGGAGCAGAGGTCCATCAGTGGCTACCAGCCATAAGGTATAGATGGAACACTCTGTCTGGGGCAATTATGCTCTGTATTCTTGGTGTTGGGGGGGCCACAGTGGGAGGGCTTCTGGAGTTCTGGCCCTGCTTGTGGACCTCCTGGTGGCACCTGGGTTTTGGCCACTGTGTGACACAGAGTGTTGGAACTTGATGGGCCATTGGCCTGATCCAACATGGCTTCTCTTTATGTTCTTATGTTCTAACTGATGTACAAGATCTCTGCCTGAGATGCTGGGTAAGCCACTGCCTGTCTGAGTAGACAGGATTGGCTATGATAGGCCATTGGTCTGGCTCAATTTAAAGCAGCTTTATGCTTTACAATGACGAACTGGACATGGGGAAAAGAAGAAGAAGAAGAAGAGATGGGATTTATACCCTGCCCTTCACTACCCGAAGGAGTCTCAGAGCGGCTTACAAACTCCTTGCCCTTCCCCTCCCCACAACAGACACCCTATGAGGTAGGTGGGGCTGAGAGAGCTCTTGACAGAAACTGCTCTTTTTCAAGAACAGCTCTGAGAGAACTATGGCTTGCCCAAGGTCATCCAGCCAGGTGCAGGTGGAGGAGTGGGGAATCAAACCCGGTTCTCCCAGATTAGAGTCCGCACACTTAACCACTACACTAAAGAAGCGTATGTGCACACGGAAGCTCACACCTTGAATAAAACTTTGTCGGTCTTAAAAGTGCCGCCGGACTTGAACTTTGTTCTGCGGCTTTAGACCAACATGGCTACCCACCTGGAGTCTGGATAAAGGGAGCTATCCACCTCCAACCTATTAACATTGGCAGCATTTCCCCAGGGTGTCAGGCAGTGCAGAGGTCTTCCCCAGCATCTAATACCTGAGATTCTTTAATCTGGAGATGTTAAGGACTGAACCTGGCCGGGAAATTCTACATGCAAAGCACGTGCTCTGCTGCAGAGCCAGGTTTCCAGGTGCCTCTTATGTAAAATTAACTGTTTTGTTCCTCCGGTTCTCTGCCAGCCCCAGAAGGGAAATGACGGTAACAAATCAGATGCACCGGTAATACATTTCAAGTTTCTTTCTTTCTTTTTAAAGTCCCGAAGCGAAATTCACCCATTTTTAGAGGGACAGCGGGGATGGGGCGGAGGATTGGAAGGAGAAATATATTTAATCCCTTTAATATTTTAAAATTTAATTATTTCCAAATTAGGTTAGCGAGACTGACAAGAATACTGCATCTAAAGCGCGGAGCCCAGAGGCAGCTTTGGAAAATGAGACGAGAAATTAATATAGAAAAGGAAAACCTCTCGCTCCGAGGCATCAGACTGGAACACTGGCGTTCCATTACTCTGTCTGTCTGCTGAATTCATTTAGCATCTGTGGCTTAAATAGAAGCGCTTTAAAGAGGTGTGCTGGCGAGCTATGCTGAGGGATTTCTCTCTGGAGGAATCAGATCTTATATATTAAAGGGGGGGGGGAGTTTGCGGTAGAAATGCAAATGATCCCATCTTTCTGATAAGATAACAGGCAGATCAAAACCATCTAGCCTAGGATTTTGTCTTTGCTAGCCAGATGTCCCTGGAAAGCCCATCAGCCGACTCAAACAGGAACTTCTGGTGCCAGAAGCGGTGTTTGGACCAGGCACCACTGCGTGTCATCTTACAGGAGACAGTCTCTGAAGTGTGGGAGGGACGTGTGATTTGGGGTGGTCCAAAGATTGTTTTGGGATG
>NW_015165836.1:699338-708001 GCF_001447785.1 Gekko japonicus | reverse complement strand
CTGAATAAAACTTGGTCTTAAAGGTGCCACTAGACTGTTTGGGCCGGGGGGAGGGGGGCTCTGCAGCTTACCTGGCTGCTTCTTGCTCTGACTGAGGGCTGCTGGGAGCAGGGGGCGGGGCTTGTTGCATGTGCCCACCCCCTGGGCTCTTTACTGCCGGAGCTCCGCTCCTGTGCGCTCCCACAGGAAATGAGCCCTGCCAGGCACTACTGCGTGTCTTCTTACAGGAGACAGTCTCTGAAGTGTGGGGGGGACGTGTGATTTGGGGTTATCCAAAGATTGTTTTGGGATGTGGCTTCCCCCCCCCCTCTGTCCATTTGACCTGCTGGCACCCCAGGTAGCACAAGAAGTGGGCTTTGGACCAGGAAACAGCATGCTTAGGCAGATCACGGGAGTGAGGGCAGGAAGGGTTGCCTCAGGGCTCAGTTCTCGTGGCCCTTTCTTACACGCCCAGGGTAATGTCAATGGCCACTTTGGGGTCAGGAAGCCGTTGTTCTCCAGGCCAGTTTGGCCCGGGGATCCTGGAGGCTATTGTGCCCTCTTCTGGGCATGGAGCAGGGGTCACTGGGGGGTGGGGGGCGGAGGTGTTTGTGAATTTCCTGCTTTGTGCAGGGGATTGGACTAGATGACCCTGGAGGTCCCTTCCAACTTTATGATTCTATGTGATTGGTGTAGGTATGTAGGCCAGCTCTGCGCTACGATGAGGAACACCTTACCTAACACCTTACCTACGATGAGGAACACCTTACTCCGTGGAACACCTTACCTAAGGCTTGGCTCATTCCTGACAATGCTTCCAACTGAACGCAGAACTTGACTTCATTTCTGGGCTAAACTATGACCCAAAAGGAGGGGAAAAAACTATTTGTAGATTTGCACACACTGGTACCACGAGGGTTACTATCCCCTAACGTCACACAGCGCAAAGACGCCGTTCCTGCCTAGACCCAGTTCCTCTGTTGGTTTGCCCTTGATCTGCCAATCAAGCCATCTGTCTTCCCGGGAATGGCGTCCTTGGCCTGTTCCCAGTAATAACTCCTCCCAGACCTTGTCATTCAATCCACTGGCGTCATCAGCGCTTTTATTTTGAACACAGTCCCGGCTACAGGTTGCACCACAGGCTCGCCGTAGGGTGCCAGCCCAAAGTGGGAGAACAGCGGGGGTCACCGGCCCCTCCCCAGGTTTCCTCCCACATCGCCACGGCATTTCCAGAACTCGCAGTCTCCAGGAATCTTCCTTGTGCAAAGCCCAGCACTGACGCAGCACGGCCGGGCAGAGTCTGGCCTCCTTCCTGCCCCTTGCCACGGGTGGGGGGGGGGATGCACAGATCTGCCCTCACAGAGGAGGGAGAGCTTGTACCTGAAGGCAGGCCGGTGGGGGGGGGCAGTGCAACTTACCTGACTGCTTCTTGCTCCTCGTGGCCCGACTGAGGGCTGCTGGGAGCAGGGGGCGGGGCTTGTTGCATGTGCCCGCCCCCTCGGCTCCTTACTGCCAGAGCTCCGCTCCTGTGCGCTCCTGCAGGAAATGACCCCTGGTGATTGGATTCATGGACAGGGAACCGGGAACTGATTTCAGCCTTGTCAGGGTATAATGGTAAATTTCCATCTCTCCTCCTCTTCTTTGTTCTCAGAAATCCTGCCTCTGGACATGGAGGTTCCATTCTTACCATTCCAGGAGAACTCCAAGCCCCGGCTGGAGGTTGGCAACCCTAATTCCTGGGGCCCTAATTGAAAGCCACCCACTCCAAGGGCTGCAGTGAGGAAAGGAACAGAGAGATCACGCAGAGGAGCTGGTAGGATCCCAACTGACTGACTTCATAACCATTATTTATTCTTAGTCATCCAACAAACACACTTGTCTCAATATTTGGGGGGGATTTTATCATTGTAGGATAGAGCTGGGAGGGAAGGTGGCATGGGTACAGCCCGATCTCGTCAGATCTAGGAAGCTAAGCAGGGTCGGTACTTGGATGGGGGACCACCAAGGAAGACTTTGCAGAGGAAGGCAGCGGTCAACCACCTCTGCTTCTCACTGGCCATGAAAGCCTCTTGCTGGGGGAAGCTAAGCAGGGTCGGTACTTGGATGGGGGACCACCAAGGAAGGCTCTGCAGAGGAAGGCAGCGGCCAACCACCTCGACTTCTCCATTGCCTTGAAAGACCCTTGCTAGGGGAAGCCAAGCAGGGTTGGTACTTGGATGGGAGACCACCAAGGAAGACTCTGCAAAGGAAGGCAACAGCCAACCACCACTTATTCTCACTTGCCTTGAAAGCCCCTTGCCGGGGTCACCATAAGTTGGGTGTGACTTGACAGCACTTTACACACACACAGAGAGAGAACAGAGCCAGTTTGGTGTAGTGAGAGCCACTTTGGTGTCGTGGTTAAGTGCGCGGACTCTAATCTGGGAGAACCGGGTTTGATTCCCCACTCCTCCACTTGCAGCTGCTGGATGACCTTGGGCAAGCCATAGTTCTGTCAGTGCTGTTCTTGAAAAAGAACAGTTTCTGTCAGAGCTCTCTCAGCCCCACCTACCTCACAGGGTGTCTGTTGTGGGGAGGGGAAGGGAAAGGAGATTGTAAACCACTTTGAGACTCCGATTGAAGGGTGGGGTATAATTCCAATCTCCTCCTCCTCCTCCTTCTCCTTCTTCTCATTGCATGGAGATCTGGGTTCAGGTCGCCCAATATATTTTTTAAATCTTCAAGCCAGCCACCATTGGGTCCCCAGTTTGGACGGGAACCATAGGATAGGAAGTTTAACCCCATGCGTCGATTTCCTGATTGATAAGAGACCCGCCTTCAAGTTGCTTTTAGCCAGGTGGGGGGGGGGAAGACAGGGGAAATATGGCTGCAGTTTGGTGCCCCTATCCTTCCCCCTAGTACAGATAACAGTAGTAGCGGGTGTCGGATTTCTATGGGGAAAAGTTTGGACTGCTCTCCTCTACCAGCTGCTGTATTATTACAAGAACACCCATTTCCGTTCTAACCCATTTTGCTGACTGGAGATCTTGGACCGTCCCTGTTCTGCAAATGCGCTGGATGTCGAATTACGCGGACTCCTATTTCTGGTACGAGAAGCTAGACAGCCATCTGGAAGGGCAAGGGAGAGAGATTCATACTTAATTAGCAGTGTTTCACTTCTGGGCATTTCC
Source organism: Gekko japonicus (assembly GCF_001447785.1). Classification (NCBI taxonomy): domain Eukaryota; kingdom Metazoa; phylum Chordata; class Lepidosauria; order Squamata; family Gekkonidae; genus Gekko; species Gekko japonicus. The sequence goes on along the minus strand of NW_015165836.1, from coordinate 704,852 downwards.
TGCAACATCTGGATAGCAGGAAGATGAAAGATTACTAGCAGAGCCTCCCACCAAGATCAATTGTGTCGAACTTCCTGTGTTGTTCTAATCTGGCTACCATCCCAAGATTTATCAACAGATACCACAAATACTGTGGGAGTAGAATGTGGCGCATGGAGAAGAATAATCCCGCCCCCCCCATCCCACCCCATTTGTAGCGGTGATAAGCCGAAAGGAAATCTTGCCTGCTTTTTGAAATCAGAACGGATTCCTGAAATCTGCAGCAGGGCCCAACATGCATTCCCAAGAAAAACCATACGCGGTAACGCAGCCTTAAATTCCCCGCATTTTTATTCCAGCCATAAAAACCATATTTCAGTTTGATTCCCCATGCAGGGGTTAGCTTTATCTCCAGATGTTCTGTTTTTTCTACCAAAAAAAAAAAAAGCCCATGTGCTTGCCACCGAGGGTGAATCCAAGTGTACAGTAATTCAAGCGGCTGAGCTACTGTGGAAGCCCACTCACTGCAAGAGGTTGCAGTTGTACCTGTTTCCCTGTAACAGTTTGATTACAGGGAAGCAGTTTGGTTACAGGGAAACAGAGAGCCAGTTTGGTGTAGTGGTTAAGTGTGCGGACTCTAATCTGGGAGACCCGGGTTTGATTCCCCACTCCTCCACTTGCACCTGCTGATGTGACCTTGGGTCAGTCACAAGCTCTGGCACAGCTGTCCTTGAAAAAGAGCAGTTTCTGTCAGAGCTCTCACAGCCCCACCCACCTCACAGGGTGTCTGTTGTGGGGAGGGGAAGGGAAAGGAGTTTGTAAGCTGTTCTGAGACTCCAAGTGAAGGGCGGGGTATAAATCCAATCTCCTCCTCCTCTTCTTCTTCTTCCCTCCAGACATCAAGCTCTGTGGGAACCGGGTTTGCCATTTGGCAGCAAAAGCTGGCTGTGCATAGCACTGACTGACCAGTGCCTGTGACATCAGAAGCCCTCCTTTAACTTTGTTTTCCTTACTTTAAAACAAATAAACAGGTGAATGAACATGTCAAATAAATGTTCATGCAGACAGGTGATACGCCTGAAATATGGCAGGAGAGGCCGGGCAGAAGGAAATCGGCATTTGGATTATTGTTGGGTACATCAGTCTGGTGTTCTTGATACCGGTGGCTCAGCCAGGCACAGGGCCTGCCAAGGATTTTTGACTCCACACCTCAGGGAAGTCACTGCCGTCCTCCTCCTTCCCCCTGCCCCACGGGGAAACATGCCCCCTTCAAGCCACCCTCAGTAGGGCTGGGCCTGTGTGTTGCCACGGTGCCACGCCTCCTCCCAATGGGTGGATTTGGCTGCAAAAAGGGCGCCGTTGCTGGCCTGCCGCCAAACCAGTCCCCATAGTAGAGGGGAGGGAGGGGGAGGGGAGGAGAACGAGGAGGAGGAGGAAGGGGAGGAGGTGGAAGAAGATGAAGAGATTGGATTTATACCTTGGATCAGGGCTATTTTTGGGCAGGAACGCACAGGAACGGAGTTCCGGCTAGCTCCCGAGTTGGCCACACCCAGCAGGAACTCATTAGCATAATAGGCCACACCCAACAGCAGAAACTCATTAGGCTTGGCTACAGTAGGCATGTGTGGCCTAACATGCAAAGGAGTCCCTGCTACAAAAAAAGCCCTGGTGTTTTGACAACAAACAAGGTAAACAGAATAAGAAGCAAAAGGTGGGTGTGGCTGGATGACCACACTTCTGGCAACACGGGGCTGTGGCCTCATATGCTAATGAGTTGTGGCGTCAGGGTGTGGCCTAATATGCTAATGAGTTCCTGCTGTTGGGTGTGGCCTATTATGCTAATGAGCTCCTGCTGGGCTTTTTCTACAAAAAAAGCCCTGCCTTGGATTTATATCTCAGAGCGACTTACAGTCTCCTTTCCCTTCCCCTCCCCACAACAGACACCCTGTGAGGTGGGTGGGGCTGAGAGAGCTCTCTCTCGAGGACTGCTCTTGGGAGAACAGCTCTGAGAGAACAGTGACTGACCCAAAGTCACCCAGCAGCTGCATGTGGAGGAGTGGAGAATCAAACCCGGTTCTCCCAGATTAGAGGCCGCGCTCCTAACCACTACAACTGGGAGGGAGGGAGCGTGCCCCAAACCCCTTGACTGAGGGAGGGAAGGAAGACTTAGGCTAGCCACGGACTCCCCACTGGGGCCATGGGGTTCCACCCAGGGCTGCCCATTGCTGTTTCAGACCCTGATGCTACAGGCAGAACAGCGTCAGGGCTGACCGTGGCACCCCTTCGCCTCTGGAGCCCTAGACAATCACCTAGGTGTGCCAGATGGACCAGGCCTGGCCAACCCCCATCAGAGGTTTTGCCCATTGGGCTTATCCTGACAACCTCTGTACCCTGGGCATAAGAGAAAGTAACAGGAGGTGCGCGGGGATGCCATTGGGATGGGGGAATGGTTTATGATCCGTCTCCTGCCCTGGCAATGCCAACTCCGAAGCATGGCAGCTGCCGCTTTTGGCGTCGTCCCATCCCAGCTTGGCTCTTGGTCACAGGGGAAGGTTGAGTGCCTGTCGCAGCAGCTGAACGCGCCATCCCAGTTCGGTGTGAGCACTGGCCCGCGACTCCCCCATGCAGAGGCGCCACCGAAATATCCAGAGTTGTTCTCTCTCCGTCCCTCTGGTGCAGTGGAAGTGCTGGGAGCAATACGAATGGATGAGCCCCCCTCTGAGTATCTTGCCTCTGCTTTTTCATCTGTTCTTCCCCAACCCAAGTCTCTGGTTTTATAGAGTTGCCAGTCACCACCAACAACAACAACAACTATTTATTGTGCAGCACTTTATAAATTATGACTGTTTATAGTTGAACCGTTTTAGATGATTTTATGTGATTTGAATTGTATTGTATTTAATAGTGTAAGTCGCCCTGAGCCTCCTGTAAAGTGGGGAGGTCGGGGTATTATTATTATTATTATTATTATTATTCATTGCTTTAAGAAGGGGTGGGGGGTGGGGGGGTTTTTGCATTTCATTTATGTCTGGGGCGGCTTTTGTGGGGGGTGTTTGTGCTGCATTTAATTTAATTCATTATTAGTATTATTGTTTTTATTTATTACTTAAAAGTACGGTGGTTTAGAGACAGACAGAAAAGAGTGATTAACACATGGAATTCACTGCCACAGGAGGTGGAGGCGGCTACAAGCATGGACGAGAGAGATCTTGGAGTCATAGTAGATAACTCAATGAAAATGTCAAGACAGTGTGTGACTGCAATAAAGAAGGCCAACGCTATGCTGGGGATTATTAGGAAGGGAATTGAAAACAAATCAGCCAGTATCAAAATGCCCCTGTGGGCTGAGAGAGCTGACAGAAACTGCTCTTTTTTCAAGAACAGCTCTTATCAGAACTACGGCTTGCCCAAGGTCATCCAGCCAGGTGCGAGTGGAGGAGTGGGGACTCAAACCCGGTTCTCCCAGATTAGAGTCCGCGCACTTAACCACTACACCAAACGACGACTGGAGGGTGACCTGATGGAGGTTTACAAAATGAGGCATGGGATAGAGCAGGTTGAGAAAGAAGTACTTCTTTCTCACAATACAAGAACTCGTGGGCACTCCATGAAATTGCTGAGCGGTCGGGTTAGAATGGATAAAAGGAAGTCCTTCTTCACCCAAAGAGTGATTAACTCATGGAATTCACTGCCACAGGAAGTGGTGACGGCTACGAGCATGGACAGCTTCAAAAGGGAACTGGATAAACGTATGGAGCAGAGGTCCATCAGTGGCTATTAGCCGCAAGGTACAGATAGGAACTCACAGGCTGGGGCTTGGGGGGGGGCAACAGTGGGAGGGATTCTAGTGTCCTGGCCCCACTGGTGGACCTCCTGATGGCACCTGGTATTTTTGGCCACTGTGTGACAGAGTGTTGGGCTGGATGGGCCATTGGCCTGATCCAACATTGGCTTCTCTTATGTTCTTATGTTCTTATGACGGTTTCAAGAGGGAATTAGTTAAGCATATGGAGCAGAGGTCCATCGGTGGTTATTAGCCACAAGGTATAGATAGGGACTCTGTGGCAAGTGATGGTCTGTATTTTTGGTGCTTGGGGGGGGTGTCAATAGTGGGAGGGCTCCTGGTGTCCTGGCCCCACTGCTGGAGCTCCTGGTGGCGCCTGGTATTTTTGGCCACTGCGTGACAGAGTGTTGGGCTGGATGGGCCACTGGCCTGATCCAACATTGGCTTCTCTTATGTTCTTATGTTAAAATAAGGGCAAAGAATGGCAGCCCCACCAGAATTTTTTTACCCCGCAAGCCACAAAATCCTGGCTACGGGCCGATGTGAAAGACCCCTCCCTGAGACCCCGGAGAGCTGCTGCCAGTCTGAGTAGACAACACTGACCTTGATGGACCGAGGGTCTGATTCAGTATGAAGCAGCTTCATGTGTGTATTGTGTATTCGCCTCACGTTGACAGTGGCAAGCACAGGGAAGGCCAAAGTGCCCAGACAGATGTGTTGCCAGTGTGATTAATGTAATACGCCGTTAGCACTGGTCCTTACCAGCTCATTGCTCCCAGATGATGGGTCAATGAAAAGGCACGCTTGAGGAATGGGAAAGAGGGGGGTTTCTGCTTATGTTGTCCGCCAGCAGCTTCTCTCACGCTCCATTACCTCTCCTACAGTTGTCCCGAGGCTCGCAGGCGACCTGCCTTTTTGTTCGTATTCTGAGGAGATCCGATGGTTCAGCCGCTGCTGTCAGAGCCCTTCTGTGGCTTATCAGAGAACTCTTCATTCCTTTTATTAAAAATATCCCGACCGGCTGCCTAATTGGGAGATGACAGGGAGGCAAAAAGTTGACGTTTCCTTGTGGCTTTCTTGTAACGCTCTCGCTACACTCAGGAGCTGAACGGTGTGTGTGTTTCAGACTAGGATCTGTAAGATCCACATTCAGATCTCCGTTTGGCCATGGAAGCTCACTGGGGGATCTCCGGCCAGTCAATCTCAGCGTAGCCTACTGTGCAGTAGAACAAATTTAGAGTCCCAAGGGCACCTTTAAGACCAACAAAGGTTTATGCAAGGTATGAGCTTCTGTGTGCAGGCACACTTTATCAAATACACTGGAATGTCAGGTAAGGTTCAAACGTATAGCCAAACCTGCCATTCCAATGTATTTGAAGAACTGCGCTTGCACACAAAAGCTCATACCTTGAATAAACCTTTGTTGGTCTCAAAGGTGCCACTGGACTCTAACTTTGTTCTACTGCTTCAGACCAACATGGCTGACCAACTGGATGTGTCTACTGTGCAGGGTTGTTGTTGGAAATATTTTTTTTAATTTAAAGATTTTTATTGTTTTTAGACAAAAGGTTAACAGTAAAATCGAGAACAGTGTAAAATTATGCTTAAATACACACATCTTAACATATGTAAATGTTGCATATTTTCAAGTAATTATGTTCAGAACTGCTTCTTTTTAGAGCTTTGGACAACTTACAATGTAACAAACCTCAAAACTTGTTGTTGTCCGGTATCTAATATATATAAAATAT
>NW_015165836.1:692952-699166 GCF_001447785.1 Gekko japonicus | reverse complement strand
ATAATAATAATAATAATAATAATAATGTATAATATTAAAACATATATACAGTGAAGTAGCTAAACAAGGAAAATAAATAATAATAATAACAGTGCAACATACACTTGAAAAACACACTACAGGAATTCAGGATAATGTTACCATATTTGTGTACAGAAGATATGTATTCATGAGACTTCGGTTCAATAGGGGAAAAAAAAACTTTTTAAATCCACTTATAAAATTGGGACCATTCAGAGGAGATAAATTGTTGTTGAGATAGATAATCTAAAATTGGATACCACTTTTCAACGAGAAGGAAGTCGTAAACCATTTTGGGCCCTGATTCGGGCCCAAATATCTAAATAAACCTGAGAATGGCTGTTAACGATAGGCTACTTTGGAGGACATGAATTAATAGGGTCGCCATAAGTCAAAAGCGAATTGAGGGCATTTAACACACACACACACACAAAGTAAAACTGTATCTCATTGTTGCGAGGTTGCCCCGATTCCTTGACCTTTTAATTTTTGGGATGCTGCAGATTCAAGTTTCTGTTTTCTAGTTGCCTGCACACCTACCTGTTCAGTACTCAGCCGTCTGCATAGAAAGATACAGGGCTTCATCGTCTGGCCTTTCGGAAAACGTGCCTTGTCTCTCATGATGGTCATAAGCAAGGATCCCTCTAAGCTGTGGAGTCTTGTGAGCAAAAATTCTACTTTGTGAGCTGCTGGCATCAAAGTTGTGAGCGAGCCATTTGTCTGCTGCCTAAATTAGTTTGCATCCTTCCTAAGCTAAGACAAAAAGGTGTGAGCCGTAGGCTAAAAAACTGTGAGCTAGCTCACACTAACTCAGCTTAGAGGGAACACTGGGACTCATAAGTCAATCAGATTTCCTCCTCCTCCTCCATTCAGCCCACCCCACCCCATTCTGAATTCTGGGGCCCTTCCTTGCTCTCCCATCATAAGGCCGCAAGTGAGCATCGCATCTGGTTTCTGTGTACCATGCCCAGCTGTTGCAGACGCTTGATAAATATGAAGTATTATTAAGAATAATAACATGTGTTGTTTGGCACGATTCTTCCCCTGATAGTCCTTTCCCCCCCACCCGGCCCTGGAAGGCGGCTTCATCGAGATTAATCAAGCGGTCATCCCATCACGCTTCTCTCCGCCTCTGTCACAAGCCCCATTTTATTCCGGGTTTCTCTTCTCTTTCACACCACTCACGCCCTAAGGGTGGCTTCACCTCTCCTGCTTCAGCCGGCAGCCGTGGGAGCACCTGTGAGGAAAGTTAATTGGAGCCAATTACCTGTTCAGGTTTATGAGGGGGGGGCACCTGAGCAGGCCCAAGCAATTACCGTCCTCAGAAGGCAACCTCTGGAGGAGGAAGGGGGGGCCCTTCAGGTAAAAGTGCTCTGTGGTTTGGAGAAGGAGGGAGAAAAAGCATCCTTTAATGGGTCGGGGAGTCTTCAAAGGCGATGACAACGGAGGCGCTGGGGAATTAGAGGTGACCTTTGAAGAGAGTAATCGGGCTACAGGCCCTTTCCTTACTTCAAGGCCTGTCATCAAGTGAGAGGGTGGGGCCGACCTACCGTTTCCTTTCATGACAAGAAGCTACTGTAGGTCTTTGACTAGAGGCTGAGCTTGGCCTGATTCATCCCTCTTTCCGAAAACCCTCCTCAGAGCTTAGGGGATGAGCAGGGTCGGCCATGGTTGGTAGAATCACAGACTCATAGAATCACAGAGTTGGAAGGGGTCCTCCGGGGTCATCTAGTCCAACCCCCTGCACAATGCGGGGAGTCTACAAATACCTCCCCCACACACGCACCCAGTGACCCCTGCTCCACGCCCAGAAGATGACAAAAAAACCTCCAGGATCCCAAAGCCAGAATGGCCTGGAGAACAATAGCTTCCTTACCCCAAAGTGGGGAATCAGCATTTCCCTGGGCGTGTAAGAAAGGGCCACGAGAACTAAGCCCTGAGGCAACCCTTCCTGCCCTCCCTCTCACGATCTGCCTAAGTTCACAGAATCAGCATTGCCGTCAAAGGGCCATCCAGCCTCTGTTTGAAAACCTCCAAAGAAGGAGAGCCCTTTGACGGGAGACCACCAAGAAAGATCAGGGTTTGCTATGCGGAGGAACCCAGTGGCAAACACCTCCTGTGTCTCTCTCGCCTTGAAAACCCCATGAGGAGCTACCATGTGTCAGTTGTGACGTGACTGTTAAATAACGGGTTTAACACGGCAGAGGCGAAGGCAGAGTGATTTCAGCAAGCAGCCGTTTATTGCATCTCAGCAGCTCCTGCCACACACCTCACACGGAGGAGGGTGCCCCCTGCCACCTAAGGGCAGGTACCCATGTATCTACTTGCTATATTTTTGCTATATTTTTACTGCTATATTTTTACTGCATACTCCAGGATACTCCAGGATCCTGCATACTCCAGGATCCTGCCTGCCTTTGTTCTGGGGCTTCAAGCTCCAACTCGGTGGCCTGCCCAGATAAGCCCAGGCATGCCTCCTTATGTCTAGACATAACACCGACGGCACACAGTTATTTCCCCTGACCTGGATGGCCCAGGCGGGCCCAGTCTCGTCAGGTCTTGGAAGCTACATGGGGTCAGACCTGGTTAGTACTTGGATGGGAGACCCCCAAGGAAGTCCAGGGTCGCTATGCAGAACGAGGCAGTGACCAATCACCTCTGCCCCTCTATTGCCTTGAAAACCCCGTGGTCCTTGGTGTCACCGTGAGTCAGTTGAACCTCGACAGCATGCAATTATTATTAAATAGCCCTCGACCCTCTGTGAATGTCTCTAACACCCCCTTTTTAAAGCTATCTTCCGACCGGGCGAGGGGTTGAAACTGAGCGCGCGCCTCGTGTTCCGAGCTGGCGGGAAGCTGGCATGGCTTGCGAAGTGCCACTCTGCCGCACACTTGTTGTGCATGCAAAACTATGCAAAAGGCATACTGTGAAGCTCCACATGTAAGCTGACACAGTTTTTGGAAGGGATCAGAAAAGCTTCGCAGCTGCACATTTCATGGAACCGAGTGTTTCCCTGTCTTGTTGTCATCTAACGAACCACAGGTGGTGGCAGACATTGGAAAAAACCCAAATTGTTGCGCAGATGGTTTATTTAACATTCAACTTTATATCCCGCTCCAACCCCTGTCAGAGGGTCTCTGAGCGGCTTACAGGTCGGTGCTAGTCACCATTTCATTCCCTAACTAGGGCCACACATATTTGTACGGGGTGGGGGCAACCTACCGGCACCCCTATGGTGGTGGTTGGTGCTGTTCTTCTTTTTCTCCGGTGGCTCAGGTATTGGCGGTTTCCTGGCGGGGTGCTCTCTTCGGTGCTTTGGTGGTGACTCTCTCCCGCCTCCTTCCGGCTCCTGCCACACACCTCACACGGAGGAGGGTGCCCCCTGCCACCTAAGGGCAGGTACCCATGTATCTACTTGCTATATTTTTGCTATATTTTTACTGCTATATTTTTACTGCATACTCCAGGATACTCCAGGATCCTGCATACTCCAGGATCCTGCCTGCCTTTGTTCTGGGGCTTCAAGCTCCAACTCGGTGGCCCGCCCAGATAAGCCCAGGCATGCCTCCTTATGTCTAGACATAACACTGACGGCACACAATTATCTCCCCTGACCTGGATGGCCCAGGCGGGCCCAGTCTCGTCAGGTCTTGGAAGCTACATGGGGTCAGACCTGGTTAGTACTTGGATGGGAGACCCCCAAGGAAGTCCAGGGTCGCTATGCAGAACGAGGCAGTGACCAATCACCTCTGCCCCTCTATTGCCTTGAAAACCCCGTGGTCCTTGGTGTCACCGTGAGTCAGTTGAACCTCGACAGCATGCAATTATTATTAAATAGCCCTCGACCCTCTGTGAATGTCTCTAACACCCCCTTTTTAAAGCTATCTTCCGACCGGGCGAGGGGTTGAAACTGAGCGCGCGCCTCGTGTTCCGAGCTGGCGGGAAGCTGGCATGGCTTCCGAAGTGCCACTCTGCCGCACACTTGTTGTGCATGCAAAACTATGCAAAAGGCATACTGTGAAGCTCCACATGTAAGCTGACACAGTTTTTGGAAGGGATCAGAAAAGCTTCGCAGCTGCACATTTCATGGAACCGAGTGTTTCCCTGTCTTGTTGTCATCTAACGAACCACAGGTGGTGGCAGACATTGGAAAAAACCCAAATTGTTGCGCAGATGGGGGGAAAGGGAACGGTGGGGGGGGGGAGAAGCTCTGCGTACATTGTTTCCAGACTCCAAAAGGCATGGGCGGGGTCTCTGGCAGCTGCAACCCATCACGTCAGAGGCTGCGCTATGTCGCTCAGGAAAACGCTGGATTTCGCCTGAAGCCTGGCACATTTCCTTCGCTGACGATGGAACTAAGACGAAGCAGAAGAATGTTAGGTGAGCGGACCTGAGATGGATGGGCAGCCAGCCAGTGGCTCTGACGTCAGCCTAACCTATCAGGCTGCCTTTTACAGAGTCAGGCCTTTGGTCCATCTAGCCCAGTGCTTTCTACTCTGGGCGGCTTCAGTTCTTAGGAAGGGAAGGTCCCAGAGAGAGAACATTTCAGAGGGTACCTGTGTTGGTCCGCAGTAGGAAGGTCTTTCCTAAAAAGCCAGTTTGGTGTAGTGATTAGGAGCGTGGACTCTAATCTGGGAGAACCGGGTTTGACTCCCCACTCCTCCATGTGCAGCTGCTGGTGTGACCTTGGGTCAGTCACAAGTTTTCTCGGAGCGGTCCTTGGAAGGGCAGTTCTCAAGAGAGCTCTCTCAGCCCCACCTACCTCACAGGGTGTCTGTTGTGGGGAGGGGAAGGGGAAGGTGATTATAAACAGCTCTGAGACTCCTTCGGGTAGTGAAGGGTGGGGAATAAACCCAATCTCTTCTTCTAAAACCTGCCACGCCAGACCCTTTTAACTGGTGATGCAAGGAACGTAGGGTTCCCAGCCATCAGCAGGAGCCTGGCGATCTCCCAGAATTACAACTGATTTCCAGACTACTGAGATCAGTTCCCCTGGAGAAAATGGCTGCTTTGGAGGGTGGAGTCTATGGCAATATGCCCAGCTGTGGACCCTCCCCTCCCCAAACCCTGCCTTTCTCGGGGCTCCACCCTCAAATTTCCAGGTATTTACTGGCCAAGAGTTGGCGGCCCTAGGAAGGGGCCATAACTCAGTGGGTAGGTACCCATGCATCATTGCATGGGCTCTTTTTGGAGCAGGAACTCCTTTGCATATTAGGCCATACACCCCTGATGTAGCCAATCCTCCAAGAGCTTACAGAGCTCTTCTGACAGGAGCTACTGTAAGCTCTTGGAGGATTGGCTACATTAGGGGTGTGACGCTTAATATGCATATGAGTACCTGCTACAAAAAGAGCCCTGCGGGATGGGGGAGATTTCAGTGTTGGTCCCCACTGAAGGATCTCCGGGAGCAGATGTTGAAGAAGACCTTTCTTTCCCCAAGAGCCACTGTCCATCAAGCAGACAGTAGAGGTGTAGATGAGCCGCTGGTCTGATGTAGAGTTGCCCGGGCCCCGCTAGGGGCAGGGGATCACCTGTCCGCAGTGGGCACTCCCCACTGCGAAGAAGAGGAGGAGGAGGAGGAGATTGGATTTATACCCCGCCCTTCACTACCCGAAGGAGTCTCAGAGTGGCTTACGATCTCCTTTCCCTCCCCCTCCCCACAAGACACCCTGTGAGGTAGGTGGGGCTGAGAGAGCTCTTTCGAGGACTGCTCTTGAGAGAACAGCTCTGACAGAACTTGTGACTGGCCCAAGGTCACACCAGCAGCTGCGTGTGGAGGAGTAGGGAATCAAACCCGGTTCTCCCAGATTAGAGTCCACCACTCTTAACCACTACACCAAACTTGCTCCCGGGAAGCTGCCGGCTCATCGACCCTTTTAGAGGAGTTTGGGGGACCCCAAACTCAAGTGAGCTCTCTGCAGAAGAACACACCGGCAAGGGACTCGATCCTGGTGCCCCGCGAGTGATGGCGAGTGGTTAGAAGCCCTGGACCGTCCCCAGGAAGGATCGACAGAGAGCATTCTATGGCAGCCATGAATGCGCAGCCACGACTGCCCGACTAAGAGGGAACCTGAGAACTCTGAGCAACGAAAGTGGTGCTCCTAACCACTACACCAAGCTGGCTCAGCAGTGGGATGGGAAAAAATCATGCCAACCTGGGGGGGGGGGGGGGTCCGGTGTTCCTTCAAGGCGT
>NW_015165836.1:691154-692140 GCF_001447785.1 Gekko japonicus | reverse complement strand
TTCCTCCAAAGCCTCCCTTCGCTCAGGGTATAATGTGAGTAAGTAGCTCTGCAGATGCTAACCAGATGCTAACGTCTTACTACACTCCAGCATGTTTCTCAATAATAATACTACGGTGTTACTATGGTGATAACAGATTCACTGGAGGGCTGAATTAATCGAGCAGGGTTGCCTATTAGGATCTGTAGCGTTGCCATAGCGTTCATTCAAACAAATGCTCCACCAGACTCCGTTTTTTATGACCGAACGGATGGCTTTACCACTGGGCTTCCCTTCTCCGCAGGGAGAGTGTGGGTTTCGCTGCCTAAGCAGCTCCTAATCAAATTAGCTGAACTCTGTTTCTGTAAACCCCCCAAGGAACAAAGGCCCCCCCCCACTCCACGCACAGGACACAACTCTAAAGGAGCTGCGGGTTTTGCCATTGGGGAGTTCGAATGACAAGGCCGTTCTGTATTTTTCTCAGCTCTGGTCTTTGGGGGTGCGTGCTGATGCCACTCCTCGTGAGCCTCAAAATGACAGGGGACACCGAGGATGCCATGACGTTCAGGCTAAAATCTGTGGTTACACTGTAGAAGTTCTGTATTTTTCTCAGCTCTGGTCTTTGGGGGGATGGTGGCCAGCAGTGCTCCTTCTAAGCTGAGTTAGTGTGAGCTGGCTCACTGTTTTTCAGCCTCCGGCTCACACATTTCTGTCTTCGCTCAGGAAGGTTGTGGCTCCAGAGCAAACTGATTTACGCAGCGGCCAAATCGCTCGCTCACAACTTTAATGCCAGGAGCTCACAAAGTAGAATTTCTGCTCACAGGACTCCACAGCTTAGAGGGAGCCTTGGTGGTCAGGTCAGCAATGGGCACCTGGAGCTCTCCCGCTATTACAACTTATCTCCGGACCACCAAGATCAGTTTTTCTGGAGAAAATGGCTGTTCGGAGGATGGACTGTATGGCATTATATAGCCTCCTGAGGTCCCTCCCCTCCCCCACCCCCCCAA
>NW_015165836.1:686902-690614 GCF_001447785.1 Gekko japonicus | reverse complement strand
GCTCACAACTTTAATGCCAGGAGCTCACAAAGTAGAATTTCTGCTCACAGGACTCCACAGCTTAGAGGGAGCCTTGGTGGTCAGGTCAGCAATGGGCACCTGGAGCTCTCCCGCTATTACAACTTATCTCCGGACCACCAAGATCAGTTTTTCTGGAGAAAATGGCTGTTCGGAGGATGGACTGTATGGCATTATATAGCCTCCTGAGGTCCCTCCCCCCCCCCACCCCCCCAATCTCGAGAGAGCTCTCCCAGCCCCACCTACCTCAAAGGGTGTCTGTTGTGGGCAGGGCTATTTTTGGGCAGGAACGCACAGGAACGGAGTTCCAGCTGGCTCCTGAGTTAGCCACGTCCAGCAGGAACTCATTAGCATAATAGGCCACACCCAACAGCAGGAACTCATTAGGATTGGCTACGTTAGGGTGTGTGGCCTAACATGCAAAGGAGTTCCTGCTGCAAGAAAAGCCCTGGGTTTTGACAACAAACAAGGTAAACAGAATAAGAAGCAAAAGGTGGGTGTGGATGGATGACTACACTTCTGGTAACATGGGGGTGCGGCCTAATATGCTAATGAGCTGTATTGTCAGGGGTGTGGCCTAATATGCTTATGAGTTTATGCTGTTGGGTGTGGTCTATTATGCTAATGAGTTCCTGCTGGACTTTTTCTACAAAAAGAGCCCTGCTGGTAACCCTAGTGACGGGGTGCAGGTAGGGATGAATTAGTGCACCCCTCCCACCCTTTTATTTCTTACTTTTCACGTTGATTTACATTTGCTGTCAGTGCACTCGGCGCTATGCTTTCTGCGGCTGTTTTTTTGTCTGTTTGTGTTGTGTCGTGTCTGCACGTTGTGCTGCTTTTATGCGCCATGTATGTGTACGGTGTTTGTCGTCGTATGTACAAGTGTCGAATAATGTGTAATACTGGTTTATCAAGGCACAGGTAATGGTAAGAATGAATAATTTCTACCAGGACGCTTGCGTGTGAAGAAATGGAAAATGGCAGGTAAAACACACACACACACACACAAAGTTGACTCACACAAAACTGAATCACTGATTTTCAGGCAAAACTGCAGAGACGAGCGATTCAAAGTCACCCTTACCTGTGACTCTGGATGGACGTGGTGCAGGGAGTCACAGATTCTTAGGATTTGAATTCAGAATTTGGTGGGCAGGGGCCTGCCTAGCTGGGACTTTGCTGTGTTGTCCTCACAAGCAGAATGAAACTGTCATATCCATCGCCTGGAGATCGGTCGTAATCCCAGGAGATCTCCAGCCACCCCCTGGAGTCTGGCAACCCTAGGGAAGGGCCAAGACAATACTTCAGAGCAGCAGTAGCTTCCCTCCACCCCAAGCTTACCATTGGAGTATCCTTCTGTTGGGTATTACAAGTTGAAAACACTCAGTATATCTGGGGATAAATGTTTGTTTATGTTACTCACAGGAAGTCACATGTTTCTCATGTAACCAATGTTCTTTAGATACAGAATGCCCGGGAATTTTCTCCCTGATCTAGGAATTTGATTGGGACTAAAGTGTCAAGGTGTATTACCATTTTATGGCTTCTCTTCCCGTCTTTGTTTGGTGTTCTGAAGAACAAGAAGAGTAGCCATACTCTCTCTCTTCTAGTTTTGTCTTTGTAGAGTAAGGATGTAGCCGATTTAGCTCTGCTGTTATGTTCATCCCAGTTACCCTTCCCATGCTAGAATTTAGTAAAAACTTTATATTTTAATCACACATGGACTCTGAGTCTGAATTATTTTACTCTGGCTCTGCTGGACTATCTTATCTCTGCTAAATACCATTTTTCAATATCTCACTATCACCCAACACCTTCCCAATCCTTTTTACAGCTATCTTACAATTGTCTCTTTGGTGTCGTGGTTAGGAGCAGGAACTCTAATCTGGGAGAAGTGGGTTTGATTCCCCACTCCTCCACATGCAGCTGCTGGAGTGACCTTCGGTCAGTCAACAAGTTCTCTCAGAGCTGTTCTCTCAAGGGCAGTTCTCGAGAGAGCTCTCTCAGCCCCACCTACCTCACAGGCAGTCTTCTCTCAAAGCTGAGTTAGTGTGAGCTAGCTCACAGTTTTTTGGCCTCCACCTCACACATTTTTGTCTCAGCTCAGGAAGGGTGGCTCCAGAGCAAACTAATTGATGCAGTAGCCAAATGGCGTGCTCACAACTTTAAGGCCAGCAGCACACAAAGTAGAATTTTTGCTCACAAGACTCCACAGCTTAGAGGGAGCATTGCTCACAGGGTGTCTGTTGTGGGGAGGGGAAGGGGAAGGAGATCGTAAACTGCTCTGAGGCTCTGAATGAAGGGCGGGGTATAAAGCCAATCTCCTCCTCCTCCTCCTCCTCCTCTTCTTCTTCGTTTTCTTCCTCATCTTCTTTGTCTTCTTCCCCTTTGTTGTCTTCATCTTCTTCATGTTCTTCATCTCCCTCTTTGTTGTCTTCTTCGTCTTCTTTTTCTTCATCTTTGTCTTTTTCATCTTCTTTGCCTTCTTTTTCTTCATCTTTGTCTTCTTCATCTTCTTTGCCTTTATCCTCTTCATCTTCTTCATCTTTGCCTTCTTCTTTGTCTTCTTCAACGTCTTCTTCTTCTCCTCCTCCTCCTCTTCTTCCTCCTCCTCCTCCTCTTCTTCTTCTTTCCAGTTGCTCAAACTGGTCACCGGCTGCCCAAGCTCTGCCGTGTGTGTGTATTTGTGTGTAGCCACCAGCCATCCTAAGCAAGCATATCCCTTTGGTAACTCTACTAAAAGAGAGTCGTTCCTAAACCCACCCACCCCCCAACGTGCGTGTGTGACGATATCTAATCGCTGGGGCAGCCCCTTGTGGCAAACCCCCGGGATGGAGTGATGCCTAAGATCCAGTATTGGCACCTGGCCCTTGCAGCACCGAAGGATGCTCCTATCCCCCCCTCTCACTTCTGCACCAGCGCCCTGCTTTGAACCACCAGGATCCCCCTGGCTTTCCAGACGCGCGCCCTGTCAACTTGGGATGCCCATCCAGCCGAGCTAAAGCGCCCGTTTTGCGCCTCAGACCTCTTGAATATTGCATGCGGGGAGGGGGGCCCATTGAGCCCTCGCCGGAGCGTTTTAACGATCCCGGCCGGAGCCGTTGTTGCCTCTCCTCCCCCCCCCGCCCCGCCCCGATCCCCTCCCGCAATAACCATAATCGTCCCCCCGCCGGATGCGCGTGATTCATTTCGCCAGACGCAGCCGGCGCTGCTGGCAGCAGACGCTTCATTGGTATTCCGAGCACTGCCGCGTCTGTCGCCGCTCTCTGCGCGCTCCGGGCCTGGGATCCTCGGGGAGCCGTGCAGCTGTCAAATTGACTTCCATCATCCCCTCCCGGAGCCGAGAGACAAATTATCCCGCCAGCTGTCAGGCGAGACTCAGCGATCGAACCTGCAATTTCTAAGTGATTTTTTTTTTTAAAAAAAAAGAGGACCCCCAAAATTAAAATGCCAGGTCTCCAAACAGGGGCAAGGCAGCGCAGGAGGGTGGCACAGGAAGGGGAGGCGGGGAGGGGGGGCAGGTGGCAGGGAAGGGAGAAGGATGTTTTTATCTCCCCCCCCCCCAGCCCACCCTGTTTTCTTCCTCTGCAGAATGATGGCTTTGCAGGAGAGAGAGAGACATAATAGCTTGGCGGAAGGCCCGGCTCTAGAGAAGATAAGAACAGAAATGAAGCCAGTGCTGGATCAGGCCCGA
>NW_015165836.1:685130-686570 GCF_001447785.1 Gekko japonicus | reverse complement strand
TTCTAACCCGACCGCTCAGCAATTTCATGGAGTGCTGTACTTGTACTGTGAGAAAGGGAGAAAAGTCCTTCATTCTCTATCTGCTCTATCCCATGCATCATCTAGTAAACCTCGATCATGTCACCCCTCAGCCGTCGTTTCTCCAAGCTAAAGAGCCCCAAGCACCTTAACCTTTCCTCATAGGGAAAGTGTTCCAACCCTTTGATCATTCTAGTTGCCCTTTTCTGCACTTTTCCCAATGCTATAATAATCTTTTTGAGGTGTGGTGACCAGCATTGCACACGGTATTCCACATGAGGCCATTGATTTATACAGGCGCATTATGATACTGGCTGATTTGTTCTCAGTTCACATCCCAGCAAGGGACTGCAGATTTCCAAGTGGGATGGGAGCCTGAACTGCCCTCGGTTGTCCTCGTGGGGAAGGAAAGGTAGACCTCGTCTCTGTGTGCAGCTGGACAAAGTGGGAGAGTCCTGGGGGTGGGGTTTAAAATGGGCTGTGCAACTTCAAACTGGAGTGACCCGGAAGGTCACGGTTTGGAATGCTCGGCTGTGTAAAAACTCCCTGCTTGTAGAAAACCAGCAGGCAAAGAGGTGGGCTAGAAGCTTTCGGCCTGCAGAGCTAAGTCGTTTGTAACAAATACTGTAAGAACATAAGAGAAGCCATGTTGGATCAGGCCATTGGCCCATCCAGTCCGACATTCTGTGTCACACAGTGGCCAAAACCTAGGTGCCATCAGGAGGTCCACCAGTGGGGCCAGAACTCCAGAAGCCCTCTCACTGTTGCCCCCCCCAAGCACCAAGAACAGAGAGCATCACTGCCCCAGACATAGTGTTCTATCTGTACCTTATAGCTAATAGCCACTGATGGACCTCTGCTCCACATGTTTATCCAACTCCCTCTTGAAGCCATCCATGCTTGTAGCTGCCACCACCTCCTGTGGCAGTGAGTTCCATGTGTGTTAATGACTCTTGGGGTGAAGAAGTACTTTCTTTTATCTATTCTAAACCTACTGCTGATTACTGAGAACTGGTGTGGGGGGGATACTAGTGCATGTCGACTTTCAGTATTTTGTTGCATTTACCAGTTGGGATTCCTTCCAGAATTCAGGCCCAGTTGATTGGGCAAATTGGCCAGTAGCCTGCAAGTTGTAATATTGACACATTTTTTAAAAATGGCTTGGCATCTTAATATGAAGCATACCACATTGGCAAAAATAACCACATTTTTTTTGTATACTAGCAAAGCACCCACAAATAAATGGGGTGCAGATGGCGTAGCTGGCCTGATTTTCGTCCAACTTTATGCTTGGACCACTTTGCCTCCATGCCTGTTAAGGACAATTGCCTTTGCCCCAGTCCTTAATATGAAGTGTGTTGGTTTCTGGGCATGCAAATAGGTCTGAGAAGAGGTCGGGGATTGGCCTCAGTGGCTGCCTTC
>NW_015165836.1:668386-684880 GCF_001447785.1 Gekko japonicus | reverse complement strand
AGCCTGGGAACCCCCCCCCCCCCCCCAGCCGATCTCCCCAGGGACCATCCGCTCCCACAGGCCTGGTGCTCAGCTTGCCTTCCCTGTCACCGGGCCGCCTCGGTCTGCCGCTCACAGCCCTCGCCTTGACAGGGTCCCTGTAATAACGCTGCCTCCCTCTTGTCCTACCACTCTGATGTCATGTGTTCGGGGGGCTTGCGGTTCAGTAGCTCCCAGGTCTGGAAGGCTGAAGACGGCCGATGTTACACAGAGTGGGTTAAGGGCTTATTTACACAATAGGTATCGGCTCGGTCACTGCAGTGCCAGAGCATGCAGAATCATGAGTGCGCGCGCACGAATGTGTGTGCGTGTGGAGAGAGAGCCAGTCAGACAGAAAGAGACAGGGGGCAGGGTCGGCATCAGCATACCTTGAAGGGAGGGCCGGCGTGGTGCAGTGGTTAAGAGTGTTGGCCCGTAATCTGGAGAAACAGGTTTGATTCCCCACTCCTTCTCCACAGGAAGTCTGCTGGGTGACCTTGGGCCAGTCACTGCTCTCTCAGAGCTTTCTCAGCCCCACCTACCTCACAGGGTGTCTGTTGTGGGGAGAGGACGAGAAGGTGATTGTAAGCCTCTCTGAGACTCACTTGGATAGTGAAGGGCAGGGTATAAAACCAGCTCTTCTTCTTCTTCTGCCGTGGCTCAGTAATAGAGCACCTGCTTTACCTACAGAAGGTCCCAGGTTCAATCCCCGGCATCTCCATTTCAGAAGAAGGACCAGACAGTAGATGATGCAAAAGACCTCTTTCCGAGACCCTGGAGAGCCATCGCTAGTCCAAGCAGACAAGACCGACCAGATGAATCCCGGGTCTGATTCAGTGGAAGGCAGCTTCCTGTGTCTGTGTGTCCAAGGAGCAGAGAAAAATCAAATCTTGGTATTTGACAGAAAAGTCCTTGCGCACTCCTAGTGTGTTCCCGGACAACGGAGGCTTGGAGCAGAGGGGGAAAGGAGCTGTGTTAAAATGGGTTCGAGACCGTGCAAAACCTTCGGGACAAATCAAAGAGAGAATGTCTTTACACAATGTTTAACTGACGTGTGGAATTTGCTACCATGGGGTGTTCCGATGGCTGTTTAGCTTAGAAAGGCCACATTGGACTCCTTCATGGAGGACAGGCTCATCAGAGGGAGATTGAAGAGAAGAAGAGATTGGATTTATACCCTGCCTTTCACTACCTGAAGGAGTCTCAGAGCAGCTTACAGTCTCCTTTCCCTTCCCCTCCTCCCCTCAGACACCCTGTGAGGTAGGTGGGGCTGAGAGAGCTCTTTCGAGGACCGCTCTTGAGAGAACAACTCCAAGAGAACTTGTGACTGCCCCAAGGTCACACCAGCTGCTGCATGTGGAGGAGGAGTGGGGAACCAAGCCTGGTTTTCCCAGATTAGAGTACGCGCTCCTAACCACTACACCAAACTGGCTCTCAAACTGACATCTACTGAATCGGACCCTCCGTCCATCAAAGTCAGTATTGGCTGCTCAGACTGGCAGCAGCTCTCTAGGGCCTCAGGAGATGCCGGGGAATGAACCTGGGACCTTCTGCAAACCAAGCAGATGCTCCACCAAAGATGCCACAGCTATTGACCGTGATGGTTAAACGGCACCTCCACGTTTGGAGGCAGAGGACGTGCCTGAATGTCAGTTAGTGGGGGGGGGGGCAATTGGGAAAGGGGTGGGTCGGCCTCTGTACCTTTGCTGTGGGTCTGCCGACACATCCGGACAGCCGGCGTGAAAAACAGGACGCAAGACAGCGCTTCAGTCTGCCACTTATTTAGCTTTCGTGCGGGATAGGCTGTCGGCGTGGAGCATGATGCGCTTTTCATGGCAGCAAGGACGCTGGGAGGGCAAGGAGCAGTCACAGACTATTAAGCTTCGAGAGGCGATAAGGGCGGCAGGGATGGCCGGGTAGGTGCTTGCTGCTCGGTGCGGCCTCCCAACGCCCATATCTCAGCCTCTGATCTTGTCAGCGTCTCTCTGCTGAGCGCCTCTCCTCTGAAGCATCATTATTTTAGCCGCACAAGAACAGGGGCTGCCAATGCCGGTGTCGAGAGCAAGCGGAGCTAGGATGTGTCCCGACTGGCACAACGGTTGCCGGTTTCTGCCTTGCGAGCGTGACTCAGAGCGCTTTCAAATGTGCGACGTTCTCGTATGAGAGTTTTTAATCTTCTTTTCCCTCCCGGTCACCCTGGGAACGGGGAAACGAGCTTGTGAGGCTACCAGGTGGACAGAGTGAAGCTCTGAAACCCACACCTTCCGGTCTGAGCCGACCTGCTGGGTCATGCCTCAGAGGAATCCCAACTGCCAGGACTGGAAGAAACTCACAGAGGGGAAGTGTTAGATCGCCGCTAACAAAGATCCGGAGACTGATTTCAACAAAGTGAACCGCTTTATTGCAGATCCGAACAAGCGCTTGCAATAAGTCATAACCAGAACAGTTCAACATTGGGAGCTAGGCTCCTTTTAAACATTCCCGGGCTAACATAGCCACGCCTCTGTACAATAAGCAACCAATGAGGTTGTGCGGATAACGTCCAATTAGGGTCTTTCCCTCGCAGGGAACTGGTGCAGTCCTGGTTGGTCGCTGTTGTGCAGCGACCAATAGTATGTCGGTTCGGAGGAGCCTTTCTCGGGCTCGAGCTTAACATGGGGAGTCAATACGGCGATTCATGTAAACCTTTTCAATATACTACAGAAAGGTTCAGTAGGAGAAGAAGAGATTGGATTTATACCCTGCCCTTCACTGCTCAAAGGAGTCTCAGAGCGGCTTACAATCCCTTCCCCTTCCCCTCCCCACACAACTGACACCCTGTGAGGTAGGCGGGGCTGAGAGAGCTCTCTCGAGAACTGCCCTTGAGAGAACAGCTCTGAAAGAACTTATGACCGACCCAAGGTCACACCAGCAGCTGCAAGTGGAGGAGTGGGGAATCAAACCCGATTCTCCCAGATTAGAGTCCACGCACTTAATCACTACACCAAACTGAATATCTGCTTGGTATGCGGAAAGTCCCAGGTTCAGTCCCTGACATCTCCAGTTAAAAAATGGTAATATAGTCATGAAGGGCCGTCAAGGCGTGATGGACTGATGGCCACCCCTCAAGGGGTTTTCAAGGCAAGAGCTGAGCAGAAGCGGTGTGCCATGGCCTTCCTCTGCGTAGCTCCCCCGGTCTTCCTTGGTGGTCCCATCCAATATCAACCTAGGCTAGCCCTCCTTAGCTTCCAATGAGCACAGGCTGGTCTGGCCCAGTCAAGCCGTCCCCAGTCAAAAGGTTCACATAATGGGTGATGTGAAAGACCTCTGCCTGAGACCCTGGAGAGCCGCTGCCAATCACTGGGTGTGTGTGTGTGGGGGGAGGTATTTGTGAATGTCCCGCATTGTGCAGGGGGTTGGACTAGATGACCCTGGAGGTCCCTTCCAACCAAGGCTCCCTTCTAAGCTGTGGAGTCTTGTGAGCAAATATTCTACTTTGTGAGTTAACTGGCATTAAAGTTGTGAGTGAGCGATTTGGCCGCTGCATAAATCAGTTTGCTCTGGAGCCACATCCTTCTTGAGCGAAGACAAAAATGTGTGAGGCGGAGGCTAAAAAACTGTGAGCTAGCTCACACTCACTCAGCTTAGAGGAGACACTGCTTCCAACTCTATGATTCTATGATTCTTCTCAACCAGGTTTGTGAGCCGTAAGGGTGTTCCAAAGCCCAGCTAGACGTTCATCCTCTGAGCCCAGTTTCCAGGGAGGGAAGTTGTGGAGAAGGCAGTATGCGTGCCACGGTTTCAGCTGCTTGCGCACATGTGTATCTGGTCATTGTGTATGCATGTTCACTAAGGCGCTACTACAGGGCAATTCCACTTTCAATATAGGTCAAAAGCACACTTGAATCAGGGGAGCCTCTTTCTTTTACAGTGGGGGACTGGAGAACCGAGCAGCTTACCAGGGAAAGGTGTGCTGACTTCGCTCTGAGCTGGAAGGGAAAAGAGGTTGATGGACACCTTTCATAAATTAACTGTACAGTCTAGGAAAAGGCGAAAGCAGTAGGAAAAGAGGAAGACCTGAAATGAGAAGGATTGCTCAGTAAAGGAACCGCCCATGGCCTTCAGTTCGTAAGCCCTGAGCCAGGCTGACGACGATAGGACATTTTCTAGAATCATAGAATTATAGAATCATAGAGTTGGAAGGGACCTCCAGGGTCATCTAGTCCAACCCCCTGCACAATGCAGGAAAGCCACAAATGCCTCCTGCCACATCCACACCCCAGTGACCCCTGCTCTATGCCCAGAAGAGGGGATGAAAAACCCTCCAGGATCCCTGGCCAAACTGCTTGCTGCCGTTCGGAGGTGATAAATGCATTGGGTCGCCGTAAGTTGGAACCAACTTGACGGCGCATGACACAAACGCAACACATTTCTTTTAGGAAAATAACACTTTCTGTTCCCTTTTGGAGGAAACGTGCTCTTTGCATGCCCAGAGGCGGCATGCTTCGAAGGTCTGCTTTCTAAAAGGGTACTTCATTCCCTCTCAAGGGAACGGTTCTTTTACGCTCGCCCAGATGGACTGAGCGCCCAGAGGTTTTGAAAGCCCACACGAAGCTCAGTGCCTTGCATTTAAGAGCTCTGCCTTTTGCAAATGGCAGGAAATATTTTTTCCCCTTCGAAGGAAGCCAGTGGGAAACCAGGGCTATTTTTGGGCAGGAACGCACAGGAACGGAGTTTTGGCTGGCTTCAGAGTTGGCCACGCCCACTACAGTCAAAACCTCTGCGTGCGTGGCTACAGAGAGAAGGCCTGGAGAGTGACCCCCTCAGCAACTCTGAGGTGGGCGGGTGGGCCAGGGGGTCCCTGGAAGGATCGGGGAGGCATTTAAATGCCTTCCCTAGCCTGTCCAAGAGCCGGCTTGCCCGGGTTCCCCACAGCTGCGAGGCGCCCGTGCAAGCCTTCCCTTCCCTTCTAGGGGGGCACACAGCTGCTGGGCGCATGGGCAAGCCAAGGGGTGTGTCCTAATAGGCTAATTAGCTGCATTGTCAGGGGTGTGGCCTAATATGCTAATGAGTTCCTGCTGGGCTTTTTCTACCAAAAAAGCCCTGTGGGAAACACTTTCCCAGAGAAGGGCGAGGGAGATTTTGCAGGTTAGAAAACGATGCGTTGGGGGGGGGGGTATTGTTTCCCTAGAGTAGGATAGCAAGGACACAGACAGCTGGGTTATTTTGGGGACTCCCCCTCCCCGAACCCCTCCCCAGCCTTCTATTCCTACATGGCTTCCCCTCAAGGTTGCTGCTGATGCGCTGGAGGTACTGGAGAGCGCTGCATCTCCCATGAGAGGTGGAAAGCGACGCGTCAGCTGGGAGCGCACACCTGCTCAGTCTTCTGGCTGCTGGTTGCAAACCCCTGAGCCAGAATGAAAAGTGGCCAGAGCTGCTTGTCTGGGCGTGGTGGAGGGGGGGGGATTGAATGCCACGTTATACCTTGAGTCGGTGGGCAGACCCCAAGACCCAGGTCGGTTTCTCAAACGCTCCCAGCCAGCCCTGAAAGGAGCGCGCGCGCACACACAAACACACAAACAGAGATTTTCCAGGAAAGATGATAAGCCCGCGTGTAGGAAAGGTAAGATACAAATGCAATGAGAAGAAGAAGAAGAAGAAGAATTGGATTGATACCCTACTTTTCACTTAGACTCTCAGAGCATCTTACAATCTCCTTTCCCTTCCTCTCCCCACAGCAGACACCCGGTGAGGTAGGTGGGGCTGAGAGAGTTCTGAGACAACTTGTGACTGACCCAAAGTCACCCCGTTGGCTGCATGTGGAGAAGTGGGGGAATCAAGCCTGGTTCTCCAGATCAGAGTCTGCCTCTCTTAACCAGTACACCAAATCTGGCTCTCTTTAGGCACAAACACCATCATAGGAGACCATCTTCCAGCGGTGGATAGTGACACTTTCTTGCTGCCTTGGGATTGGGTCCATGGCATGTCAACGGATAGCACAGCCCAGGGGTGGCCAAACTGTGGCTCAGGAGCCTCATGCGGCTCTTTCACACCTATTTGTGCGGCTCCCAGCAGAGCAGCTGGGGAAGCTAAATATCACTAGCAAACAAATATCACTGGGACAAATAAATATCATTATCAATATCTGCTTTTATCGCTTTTGTTATTTTTGGCAGTCTCGTTTAATGTTAATAAAAAGCAACATTTGCATATTTTCCAGTAAAAACATGTGAAATATTTGTTCATGCCTTGCGGCTCTCAAACATCTGACGTTTCTTCTACGTGGCTCTTGCATTAAGCAAGTTTGGCCACCCCTGGCATGGCACTTTTTCATGTTTCACGGTGGGGGGGGGGAATAGGTAACAGTCCTCTGAAGAGAACATTGCAAGGTCTCAAGTCGTATTCCCGATTTACATTCACAGGAGTCTGTGGTAAGGGTTCAGTTTGGTGTCGTGGTTAAGTGCGCGGACTCTAATCTGGGAGAACCGGGTTTGATTCCCCACTCCTCCGCTTGCACCTGCTGATGTGACCTTGGGTCAGTCACAAGCTCTGGCACAGCTGTCCTTGAAAAAGAGCAGTTTGTGTCAGAGTTCTCTCAGCCCCACCCACCTCACAGGGTGTCTGTTGTGGGGAGGGGAAGGGAGAGGAGTTTGTGAGCCGCTCTGAGACTCCAAGTGAAGGGCGGGGTATAAATCCAATCTCCTCCTCCTCCTCCTCCTCTTCTTCTTCTTCTTCCTCCTCTTCTTCTTCTTCTTCTTCTTCTTCTTCTTCTTCTTCTTCTTCTTCTCCTCCTTCTCCTTCTCCTTCTCCTTCTCCTTCTCCTTCTCCTTCTCCTTCTTCTTCATATCCCTGAGATGCAAAAGGTTAGTTAGGAATGTCTGACTTTTCGCAATATGTGAGCAGTTTGGGAAAGGGGCCATACCTCAGTGGTTGAGCACCTGCTTGGCACGCACCAGTTCCCAGGTTCAGTCCCCGGCATCTCCGCTTACAAGTCATCAAGGATCTTGGTCTGAGACCCTGGAGAGCCGCTGTCAGCCGGAAAAGACAGCACGGAGTCGGGCGGATTTGGAGGAAGACAATTCCATCCGGTCAGACTCATTCGGATGCCTCGTCGTGTCTGAAGGCCGGGACCCATTTTGCAGACAGACTCCCAGAAGACAAATGAAGGAATCCTTTCCTCTCCGAGCCAGAACTGCTTTCCCCTGCTTGTGCGTCCCTTGCCAATTTCGCCTGCACACACAAGGTTTCATGTTCGCCTCCGCTGCCCCCAAACTTTTCATTCCAGCCATTAAACAGAGAGGTTGCAGCTCACAATGCAATACGTTTTTTCAAGGTCGATGCCCAGGTTGGGTCAGCAGATGTGATGGTTCTTCTTGAAGTATATGAAGGGCTGTCACTTAGAGGAGGGCAGGGAGCGGTTCCTGTTGTCCGCAGAGGAGAGGACGCACAAGAATGGGTTTAAATTAAGGGTAGGAAGGTACCAGGTAGATATTAGGATTTTTTTTTTTCTTTTTACAGTAAGAGCAGTTCAGCAGTGGAATCAGCTGCCTAGGGAGGTGGTGAGCTCCCCTCGCTGGCAGTCTTTAAGCAGCACCTGGACAAATGCTTATCGGGGGATGCTTCAGAGGTGTCAAACTCATTTGAGAAGAGGAGGAGGAGGAGGGGATTGGACTTATACCCCGCTCTTCACTCGGAGTCTCAAAGCAGAGTCTTGGAGTCTCTCCCCACAACAGACACCCTGTGAGGTAGGTGGGGCTGAGAGAGCTCTGAGAGAACTGCCCAAGGTCACCCAGCTGGCTGCATGCGGAAGAGGGGGGAATCAAACCCAGTTCTCCCAGTTTAGAGTCCGCGCACTTAACCACGACACCAAACTGAGGGCCAGATCTGACATAAATGTCCCTTTGTTGGGCCGGGCTATGTGTGCCATAAAACGTAACACCAGTCCCGGAGATTTATAAAGGACACTGGCAAACCCAATTAACAATATCATTTTTTAAACTCAAAATACAAACAAAACATTGACGCTCTTACACTATTTCCTCACAGCATCTCCCTGATGCCCACACTTCTACCACCCATTACTCATTATGGCAGTATACAGGGACATAATGCACAGCCTCTGTCATCCAGCAATAAAGATAATGACCAGTTGCTCACGAGCCGAATAAGAGCCCTGGACGGGCCTGTTCTGGCCCGCGGGCCGTGTGTTTGACACCCCTGCTTCAGGCTGATCCTGTCCTGAGCAGCAGGTTGGACTGGATGGCCTAGATGGCCCCTTCCAGCTCTATGATTCTGTGACTTGTTTTCGGCATCTGCGCCTCCAAGCCTCACATGGGCCCAATCTGGACTGGGACCAAGGCATGTGGGGAGAGGGTCCTTAAGCTTTGCCCCTAGGGTTGTCACCTCCAGGTGAGGCCTGGAGTTCAGATGGAGTTATGAGCGATCTCCAGACTCCAGCAATCTGTTCCCCTGAGAAAATGGCAGCTTCAGAGGGGAGACTCGATGCTAGGCCGTAATGCCTAGGAAAAACAGAAGTGCTACATCGATGCCACACTCCGGTTGAGCTCCCTCCCCTACCCAAACTCCACACTCCCCAGACACCACCAGTGTTCCCTCTAAGCTGAGTTAGTGCGAGCCAGCTCAGTCTTTTAGCCCCCGGCTCACACATTTTTGTCTTCGCTCAAGAAGGATGGCTCTAGAGCAAATGAACTTATGTAGTGGCCAAATCGCTCGCTCACAACTTTAATGCCAGTAGCCAGGGGTCGTTTCGTAGAAAAAGAGCTAGGGGAACTCATTAGCATAACTCATTAGCATATGCCACACCCCCTGACATCAGGGGCCCGGCGGTGGACCTGCAAGGCCGGCGGGAGTGCGAGGAAGCCCCGCCAAGGCCCTCCCTGGCTCCAGGCAGGCAGGGGTGGGGAGAGGCAGGGAGGAAGCAACTTACCCTCCCTCTTCTCCTGCCTCCTCCTGGCTGAATGAGGGCCGGAAGCGGGGGGCGGGGCTTCGTCATGTGCCCCGCCCCCCGTACCTCACTCGGGGGAACTGCGATCCCCCACAATCCTCTGCCAGTAGCTCACAAAGTAGAATTTTTGCTCACAAGACTTTGCAGCTTAGAGGGAGCATTGGACACCACCCCTAAATCTCCAGGAATTTTCCCAAATGGAATTGGCAACGCTTCTCCTCTGGTGCTGTTTTCCTGAGCTTGTGAACCACCCCCACCCCCACCCAGGGATGAACACATGCAGCTGCCTTATACTGAATCAGACCTTTGGTCCATCAAGGTCAGCATTGTCTACTCAGGCTGGCAGCCGCTCTCCGGGGCCCCAGGCTGAGGTCTTTCACATCACTTCCTACCTGATCCTTTCGACTGGAGATGCTAAGGATTGAAAATGGGACCTTGGGCCATCCAAAGGTTTCCTGCTGCGTTTAGCAACGCTGCCCTCTCTCCCTTGCTTGTTACTGTCCCCGAAACACCCAATGAGATGCTGTTGGCCCTGTTGGAGAGGCCTATGCTTTATGTGGCAGCCCTCTTTGCCCAGGGCATAGCAGTATTACTCTGGTGTCTGTTGCTGCAAAGCAGAGCGTAGACAACAGATGTGTGTCCTAAAAAGCCTGTGAACCAGGGGTCATTTCCTGCAGGAGCGCACAGGAGCGGAGCTCCGGCAGTAAAGAGCCCAGGGGGCGGGCACATGCAACAAGCCCCACCCCCTGCTCCCAGCAGCCCTCAGTCAGAGCAAGAAGCAGCCAGGTACGTTGCAGAGCCTCCCACCGGCCCCCCGGTTTAAAACAGTCCAGTGGCACCTCTAAGACCAAGTCTCATTCAGGTACAAGCTCTCCCTCCTCTGTGAGGGCAGATCTGCATGTCCCCCACCCCCAATAGCTAGGGATCCGAAACAGTCCAGTGGATCCTGAGTGGTGGGTGTTGCCTTCTGATACACTTCCGGTGAGGTCAGGGGGTGTGACATATGCAAATAAGTCATGCTAATGAGTTATGCTAATGAGCTCCTCCACCTCTTTTTCTACAAAATGACCCCTGCTGTGAACAAACACCAGGGCCGGCTCACGCACTAGGCGAATTAGTTGATCGCCTAGAGCGGGACGGCCCTTAGGGGCACCAAACTGC
Organism: Gekko japonicus; assembly: GCF_001447785.1. Classification (NCBI taxonomy): domain Eukaryota; kingdom Metazoa; phylum Chordata; class Lepidosauria; order Squamata; family Gekkonidae; genus Gekko; species Gekko japonicus. Next base: position 674,757 of record NW_015165836.1, on the reverse strand, counting down.
ACCCGGCCCCATACTCTGGGAGTTTCTTGATTATTTGTGTTTTTCATTCTTCCTAAAATGCATTTATTTTTGAAAATTGGTGGGCGCACGGGGGGGGGGGCAGAAGGGATTCTTGCCTAGGGGGCAAAATAAGCTGGAGCCGGCCCTGACAAACACCCTGTGTGTGTATGTTTTTTAGCCTCCGGCTCACACATTTTTTGCCTTAGCTCGGGAAGGATGGCTCCAGAGCAAACTGATTTATGCCATAGCCAAATGGCTCGCTCACAACTTTCATGCCGGTAGCTCACAAAGTAGGATTTTTGCTGACAAAACTCCGCAGCTTAGAGGGACCATTGGTTGTGAGTGAGTGAAATGGGGAAGTGCCTCCTTCAGCCGCACGCGCTTCATCTTTCCCTAGAGCCGCCACTGAGCCCTTAGCCACCCACGGAATATTCTGCTGGGAATGAATTAAAACGGGAACGCATCAATGTGCGTACAACGTCCTGGACCGAAACTCATTTTCCTGTTGGATCCTTGGCAGCCTCTTCCAGATAAATCATACCCCAAAATCATTTTGTTGGATCTTCATGTTCTCAAGGCAGAGACTGCGATAGGACAAATTGCAGAGCCGTTTTCAAAAGCGGGTACAAATGATGAGTAAATTAAGGCTTTCCTGCGCTGCAGTCAATAACAATTCAATACCACCTATCAAGTTATAAACTGGTTTATTACCCATTGATTTTTGACCCCCACCCCGGTGTGAATTATACCATTTTTAGGTCAAGAATTAATTAAGGAAGCCCATTTTCTCCCAGCACCGTGTTCTTCAAATAAGTGCATTGGTGGAAGCCAGGTGATAAATTGCAAAGTTTTACAAGCAGCTTTTCAGAAATAGTAATATCCTTTTAAATAATTCTTTAATAATTCTTTCCTCTATATTTTAAAAATCGGTTCACTCCCATTGTGACATCATGGGTTCTTAACAAGGGTCGTGACCTTTGCTTGGGGTCATGACCAGAATTCGGTGGGTCACAGACCCTATTGCTAAATGAGAGAGTGGGGTTAAAAATTAACTGATGGGGAGATGGCTTTGGAGAGGAAAATAGGAAAAGAGGTTGCAGTCAGTGTTCCCTCGAAACTGAGTGAGTGTGAGCTAGCTCACAGTTTTTTAGCCTCTGGCTCACACATTTTTGTCTTAGCTCAGGCAGGATTGCTCCAGAGAAAACTAATTTATGCAGTAGCCAAATTGCTCGCTCACAACTTTAATGCCAGTAGCTCACAAAGTAGAATATTGGCTGCAGTATTAAAAAACTAAACAAAGGAGTACAGCTGTGCTTGGGTAGTTGTATATAGGTTTCTCTTGCTCGAAAGCCAGTCGAACCTGACTATAGGGGGCAGTGCTCATCTCCGTTTCCAAGTCGAAGAGCCCGCACTGCCTGAAGACTACTCCATGGTCACGTGGCCGGCATGACTAAACGCCAAGGTGCATGGAACACTGTTACCTTCCCACCGAAGCGGTACCTATGTATCTACTCACAATTTCTTGCTTTCAAACGGCACTGCTAGGTTGGCAGGAGCTGGGGCCAGTCACACTGCTCTATAGTGAAGGCACATTGGCTCTGATTGGGTGGTTTCACCTGTACTTTCTGGGCCAAAATTGGAAGGCAGACACATGCAACATTACTCAGTTTGTATGCATCTATCCTTGACACAAGGCTAGTTTCAAGGAGGCCTCACAAATAATATTTTTCGTGTGTCGATTCCATACTGAAAAATTCCTTTTCTGGTCCTATACCAACTTGTTAATTGCCTTTTGATCATAACAGGAGCCCATATGTACCTTTTAATGTTTGACCTCTGAGGAAGGCCCTTCTGGGCTGAAATGTGTGAGGTCATAAGAGCTTCCTCTTCATTCATTCATTCATTCATTCATTATTTCAATTTATATCCCGTCCTTCCCGCCAACAGGCTCAGGGTAGCTAACAACAGTAAATAATACAATCTAAAATAATACAGTCAAATAATGCAATAAAACCACTTGAAGACATTTAAAATGGGCAGTGCAATGCATTTAATTCCAGTTTCTACAGCTTTTATCATGTTATGAGGCTTGACTTGGGCCCTTGTATGTTTTTTAAAGTCTTTGCAATAAATACATGTATTTTTCCTAATACTTATTCTACATTTAAGTTTCAACTATTGACCTCTTACTTGTTTTCTAACTTACCTTCGAGGTTCTTGATTCCATTTAATGGGGTTGAGTTTTACCCCCACTCTTTTTCTTCACTGCATAAAAAACTAAACCAGAGAGTAAAGGTAAAGGTTTCCCTTACTCGAAAGTCAGTCGAATCTGACTCTAGGGTTGTGGTGCTCATCTCCATTTCCAAGCCAAAGAGCCAGAGCTGTCCGAAGACGTTTCCGTGGTCATGTGACCGGCATGACTAAACACCAAGGCGCACGGAACGCTTGTTACCTTCCCACCGAAGCAGTACCTATTTATCTACTTGCAATTTCTTGCTTTCGAACTGCTAGATTGGCAGGAGCTGGGGCCAGAGACGGGAGCTCACTCCGTCATGCGGCAACCCGGGTCTCGAACTGCTGAACTACCGACCTTCCACAGCCTGCAGTTCAGCGTTTTAGCCACTTGAGCCACCGCAGCTCCAGAAACCAGAGAGTACAACCCTCTAAAATTTCACAGAGGAAAATGAGCCCTGGGGGGGGGGGGGCAGGTTCAGATAACCACTCTGCTCTGGATCTCACTGGGTGACCTTGAACCAGTCACACATTCTCAGCCATCCAAATTAAGAGGAGGGTTAAAACCAGCAATAAACGGCATGCTAACGCTGGAACATCTGGAGTCAGAACAAAGTTTTCAACTTGACACCTGTAGCTTTAAAGAGAAGTGACTAGTGAGACTCTGAGTGAAGGGTGAGGTATAAAGCCAATCTCCTCCTCCTCCTCCTCCTCCTCCTCCTCCTCCTCCTCCTCTTCTTCTTCTTCTTCTTCTTCTTCTCTGATTATAAAACAAGGGTCAGATGCCAACAGTTTTCACAGCAGAGGGAACTAAGCAATGATCCTAAGGCCCCCCCCCCCAATATTTGCGTTGGGACTGGTCCTATTTTTTCATACATGACCAAGATTCATGGGAGGCAAGGTGGCCAATTCTGTTCATGGTTATGAAAACTCAGGTGAACTCTAAAGATCTCCAAGTGGACTTCTCCAAACTGGAAGAACAGGCCACAGCACAGCAAAAGACACGCTGTGCAAAATTAGTTTGTAAGTGATTCTCCCCCCACCCCTGCCACCCAATCTGAATTGGCCGCAGCTAGAGAGACCCGAGTGTGCCACAAGACAGAGTGAGCTCCTGTCTCTAGTTCCAGCTCCTGCCAACCTAGCAGTTCGAAAGCAAGAAATCGCAAGTAGATAAATAGGTACCACTTTGGTGGGAAGGTAACAGCGTTCCGTGCGCCTTGGCGTTTAGTCATGCCGGCCACATGACCTCGGAAACGTCTTCGGACAGCGCTGGCTCTTCGGCTTTGAAACGGAGATGAGCACTGCAACCCTAGAGTCGGATTCGACTGGCTTTCAAGCAAGGAAACCTTTACCTTTACCTTTACTTTTAGAGAAACCTTGGGGTCATGGTAGATGGTTTGATGAAAATGTCAAGTCAGTGAGCAGTGGTGCTGAAAAAGACTTTATGCTAGTGATTATTAGTAAAGGGACTGAAAAGCCCATAGTGATACTCATAATACAAGCATTCCAGGGCACCCGATGACAGGCAAAAGATTCAGGAAACACACACAAAAGAGGTTCTTTACCCATTGAGTGGAATTAAATTAAAGGATTCTCTGCCAGAGGACATAGTGATGGCCAAGAAGCATAGGTGGCTTTAAAAGGAGGGTAGACAAGTTAATGGTGTATGGTTATGGGACCAAATGGTACCTCTATGTTCAGAGGCAGTTCACCTGTAAATACCAGTGACTTACTGATGGGTGGTTGCTTTCAAACCCATGGCTGACCACTGTTGGAAACAGGATTCTGGGCTTGATGAGGTGGGTTGCCAGCTCCAGGTTGGGAAATCCCTGGAGATTTTGGGGGTGGAGCCTGAGGAGGGCGGGGTTTGAGGAGGGGGCGGGACTTCAGTGGGGTACAATGCCATAGAGGCCACCTTCCAAAGTGGTCATTTCATCCAGAGGAACTCATCTCCGTCCCCTGAAGCTCAGTTGCAATAGCGGAAGATTTCCAGCCTCCACTCAGAGGTTGGCAACTCTATTGATGAGCTGTTGATCTGATTCCCCAAGGCTTCTTTCTCACTCCGGAAGTCTTGCATGAGACAGAAAGGGGCAGAGAATTGCTGTAGACCAGCACACCGACTGAAGCACGCAGGTCCGAGAACCTAAACATCATGGATCAGAACTTCTCCAGAGGCTCCAGGAGTCCTGGTAGGGTGGAGAAATGGGACAGTATGAATTTTTAAAATAAATGTAAAAATCCTTAAGAAGAGGCCAAGTGTTCCTCCCCCAAAGGCTTTAACGGTTGAGAACAACACCTTGGATTGCATGCAGAAGTCTGCTGGCAGCCCTATATTAACTTCTCGTCTTCCTTCCGCTCCAAAGAACAGCATGATGGCATTTACAGATTCCTCGTTCCCCCTTTTATCCTCACAGCAACCTAGGGTTGCCAACTTCAGGTTGGGAATTTCCTGGAGATTTGTGGGTAGAGCCTGGGGAGGGCAGAGGGAGAGAAGAAGAAGAATCATAGAATGCTAGAGTTGGAAGGGACCTTGCAGGTCATCTAGTCCAACCCCCTGCACTCTGCAGGAGCATAGCCAAAAGATGGCCCTACAACATACCCGAAAGATGGTTGTCCAGCCTCCGCTTGAAAACATCCAGTGAAGGAGCATCCACCACCTCCCGAGGCGGTCTGTTCCACTGCTCAACCACTCGAAGAAGAAGAAAAAGAAGAAGAAGAGATTGGATTTATACCCCGCCCTTCACTTGGAGTCTCAGAGTGGCTTACAAACTCCTTTCCCTTCCCCTCCCCACAACAGACACCCTGTGAGGTAGGCGGGGCTGAGAGAGCTCTTTCCAGAACTGTCCTTGAGAGAACAGCTCTGACAGAACTTTGACTTGCCCAAGGTCACACCAGCAGCTGCATGTGGAGGAGTGGGGAAATCAAACCCTGTTCTTCCAGATTGGAGTCCGCGCTCCTAACCACGACACCAGACTGGCTCATCAGGGATGGCACAGAGACCGCCCTCCAAAGCTGCCATTTCCTCCAGGGGAACTGATCCCTCCAGTCTGGAGCTCAGTCGTGATTGTAGGAGATCTCCAGGCCTCACCTGGAAGTTGGGAGCCCCGCAGCATCCCCGTGAGACTGGCTAGGCTGAGAAATAGTAACTGACCCAAAGTCACCCAGCAGGCATTCGGGTGGCACGGAGATCGGAACCCAAGTCTCCCCAGTCCCAGGATAGCGCTTTGACTGCTATACCAAATACGGCTTTAGATGGACGGCGCTTGCTCCGTCAGGCTCCCTTAATCCCTGCTCCGGTCAAAGGGGGAAAGCAGCAGCATTTCGCGAGAACCGTTCTTTCCGAAGGGCCATCCAATGGGGTTTTCGCAGGGCTATTTTTGGGCAGGAACGCACAGGAACGGAGTTCCGGCTGGCTCCCAAGTTGGCCACGCCCAGCAGGAACTCATTAGCATAACAGGCCACACCCAACAGCAGAAACTCATTAGGACTGGCTACGTTAGGGGTGTGTGGCCTAACATGCAAAGGAGTTCCTGCTACAAAAAAGCCCTGGGTTTTGACAACAAAAAGGGTAAACAGAATAAGAAGCAAAAGGTGGGTGTGGATGGATGACTACACTTCTGGTAACATGGGGGTGTGGCCTAATATGCTAATGAGCTGTGTTGTCAGGGGTGTGGCCTAATATGCTTATGTGTTTCTGCTGTTGGGTGTGGTCTATTATGCTAATGAGTTCCTGCTGGACTTTTTCTACAAAAAGAGCCCTGGGACTCAGTTTTGTAAGTGCTTCACATCACAGGGATTACCACGGAGCGGATAACTTTGCCGAGAACTTTCCCGTTCAAGATGGGGACCCAACGGTGTGGATGCGTTTCTTCCCTTTCTGGGGCCTGCCCCCCCCCTTCCTTCCTTCCTGGGGCTGTTTCAGCCTCTCCGGTTACATAAACGCTCCCGTCGCATTATGTAAAAACAATTTGATGTCATTGCTTCCCACCGCCAACAAGAGCGATCGTCTCCCAAATCCGAGAAGCCAAAGAACATTGGTTTTGTTTCTCTCTGCCGGCTATCCTTTCCGTTGCCTTGATCTTCCGCGGCTTGGCTGGCCTCGAACGACACTGTCCCCCCACCCCACCCCGGCCCAGCCC
>NW_015165836.1:666849-668363 GCF_001447785.1 Gekko japonicus | reverse complement strand
TCTTCCCCCGCCCCCCCCCCCCCCTTGGCATTCCGCCTCCGTGCCTGGAGTCTTCATGCCAAAGTTTTCGAGTCATTTTTTCCTGGCAGCATCTCCTTGGCAGACAACTCTGCTTGTTACAGCTCCGGGTTTGTCTGTGGTAGACGGTTTTCGGTCTTCCTTTGGTTGAAAGCTGCAAGCTTGTTCCGCCCTGCGGAGGGCCAGGGAAGGAGCTGCTGTATAACTGAAACGGTGTCTTCTCCATGTGTGAATCAAGGCTCTTTTTTTTAAGGTTGTCATGGCCCGGAAGCCAGGGGTACGTTTCCCAGGCACTGGTTACGGCCAATGCTCCCTCTAAGCTGTGGAGTCTTGTGAACAAAAATGCTACTTTGTGAGCTACTGGCATTAAAGTTGTGAGTGAGCAATTTGGCTACGGCATAAATTAGTTTGCTCTGGAGCCCTCCTTCCTGAGCGAAGACAGAAATGTGTGTTCTGAAGGCTAAAAACTGGTGAGCTAGCTCACACTAACTCAGCTTAGAGGGAACACTGGTTATGGCACTTTCCACCAACCAACCAGTTTGGTGTAGTGTTTAGGAGCGCGGACTCTAATCTGGGAGAACCAGGTTTGATTCCCCACTCATCCACATGAAGAAGAAGAGATTGGATTTATACCCCGCCCTTCACTACCCAAAGGAGTCTCAGAGCGGCTTACAAACTCCTTTCCCTTCCCCTCCCCACAACAGACACCCTGTGAGGTAGGTGGGGCTGAGAGAGCTCTGACAGAAACTGCTCTTTTTCAAGAACAGCTGTGCCAGAACTATGGCTTGCCCAAGGTCATCCAGCCAGGTGCAAGTGGAGGAGTGGGGAATCAAACCTGGTTCTCCCAGATTAGAGTCCGCGCACTTAACCGCTACACCAAACCGCTACACCACATGAAGCCAGCTAGGTGACCTTGGGTCATTCACAACTTCTCTCAGAGCTGTTCTCTCAAGGGCAGTTCTCGAAAGAGCTCTCTCAGTCCCACCTACCTCACAGAGTGTTTGTTATGGGGAGGGGAAGGGAAAGGAGATTGTAAGCTGCTCTGAAACTCTGACTGAAGGGTAGGATATAAATCCAATCTCCTCCTCCTCCTTCATTCTTTTGCGTGTTTAAAGCATTTCAGAAACATTGTCAGTACTTAAAAGAACCCTGGGAGATAGGCTAGTTTTATCCCTATATAAACTACCTAATGAGTTCATGGGCAGAGGTGAGTTTTGAACCAGGGATCGTACCCCTTAAATCTAGGAGATCCAGGTTGAATCCTCCCACTCCCACTGAAGATCGCTGGGTGACTTTGGGCCTCTCTGTCTGTCTGTCTCTCTGCCTAACCTACTTCACAGGGTTGTTGTTACGTGGAAGACAGAAGAATGATGTTGTAAGGTGCTCTGGGCCATAGATCAACAAGTACACGACACAAGCCGCTCTCCTTTCATTGTTCCATCTTCTGCCGGAATATATCACTGGCTTATCTTGGAAGGGTGTTGTAAGAGTTGCTG
>NW_015165836.1:656353-666791 GCF_001447785.1 Gekko japonicus | reverse complement strand
GTGCACACTATATATGTTGCTGTGTCCCCCCTTGTAGCCTCTGTTTTTGGAAATCCAAGCCCGAGCATGGTGTCACTGGGACACTTTATGGCCTGTTACCTGTCTCCCCACATATCAAATTGATCTTCACAGGATATACACATAAAACCCAGTGCAGTCATTCTTGGCGAAGAAATGTCACACAGTAAGAGTTGCCAACTCCGGGTGGGGGAATTCCTGGAGATTTAGGGGTGGAGCCTGGGGAGGGCGGGGTTTGGAGGGGGAGGGGCCTCCGCTGGGTACAGCGCCATACAGTCCACCCTCGAAAGCAGCCATTTTCTCCAGGGGAACTGATTTTTGTAGTCTGGAGATTAGTTGTATTGCCAGGAGATTGTCACTGCTAGCCAAAATGCACCCCTCTGCTGGTATGGTCTGCGTGGATCCCAGTTTGGCCAGGGATCCTGGAGGCAGGGGTCATTTCGTAGAAAAAGAGGCGCAGGAGCTCATTAGCATAACTCATTTGCATATGCCACACCCCCTGACATCACCGGAAGCGTGTCAGAAGGCAACACCCACCGCTCAGGCTCCACTGGACTGTTTTGGATTACTAGCTATTGGGGGGGGGGGAGGGCAGATCTCACAGAGGAGAGGGGGCTTGTACCTGAACAAAACTTGGTCTCAAATGTGCCATTGGACTGTTTTAGACCGGGGGACTGGGGGGGCTCTGCAGCTTACCTGGCTGCTTCTTGCTCTGACTGAGGGCTGCTGGGAGCAGGGGGTGGGGCTTGGTGCATGTGCCCGCCCCCTGGGCTCTTTACTGCCGGAGCTCCGCTCCTGTGCACTCCTGCAGGAAATGACCCCTGCCTGGAGGCTTTTTTGCCATCTTCTGGGCGTAGAACAGCGGTCACTGCGGGTGTGGAGGGGGAGGTATATTGCACATTCCCTTCATTGCGCAGGGGGTCGGACGAGATGACGCTGGAGGTCCCTTCCAACTCTACGATTCTATGACCCAAGCAGTGAAAGCTTCCCTTTTTTGAATGCCCCAGATTAGTGAGTCGGACTGTGAGGGACCTCTGTAGCCACCCACGCAGGCTGTACCAGCAGAGGGCTCTGTACCAGCAGCGAAAGGCACTGTGACGTCTAGAAGGCAGGATACGGCCCCCTTGGGGAAGGGAGAGGTGGGGGGGGGAACAGTGCGAGGGAAACGATGCCATGAGAGCCAGGAAAGCAGAAACGCCCTTAATTTGCTCTGCGGCTGGAGGTCTCAGACCAGCTGTTTGAGGGTCTGCCTCCCCCTCCTCCCCCCCCTCCAGAAGAAGAGAAGCCAGGCCTCTGCCTCCCGATAACTCCGCCTGGTTACCAAAGGGCTTCAGCGCCTTCTGCAAAAACTGCTGCAGTGAAGCAAATGTCCGGGTTATCAGTGGACATAATGCTGGATCGGTGTGGATGTGTCAGTCTCGTGACACTTAAAATTGGATTAAATCATTCTGACCAACGCTCCCTCTAAGCTGTGGAGTCTCGTGAGCAAAAATTCTACTTTGTGAGCGACTGGCATTAAAGTTGCAAGCGAGCGATTTGGCCACTGCGTAAATTAGTTCGCTCTGGAGCCACATCCTTCCCGAGCTGAGACATAAATGTGTGGGCCGGAGGCTAAAAAACTGTGAGCTAGCTCACACTGACTCAGCTTAGAGGGAACACTGGGGGTGTTTGTTTTTTATTTGTATGTTATGGATGCCAACTGTGGGTTGGGCAATTCCAGGAGATTTGGGGGGGGGACCTGGGGAGGGAGGGACCTCAGCAGGGTGTCGAACTCATTTGTTACGAGGGCCGGATCTGACATAAAATGTACTTTGTCGGGCCGGGCCGTGTACACCATAAAACGTAACACCAGGTACAGAAGATATAAACTTGATAAAGGACACAGGCAAACCCAATTAACGATATCACTTTGCCCTCAAAATACAAACAAAAGCAATGGATTCCTAGCAGTGAAAGCAGTTGATTTATTGGAGAGCCTACAAAAGCCCCAATAAAAGTATGTGTGTATTTATTGATTTTTATTTATTTATTGCGTTTATATCCCGCCCTATTCCATGATGGGCTCGGGGGGGCTCACAACAGAGCCTGTGCGGTGGCTCAAGTGGTTATGACACTGAACTGCAGGCTGTGGAAGGTCAGTAGTTCAGCAGTTTGAGACCCAAGTTGCCGCATGACGGAGTGAGCTCCCGTCTCCAGTTCCAGCTCCTGCCAACCTAGCAGTTCGAAAGCAAGAAATCACAAGTAGATAAATAGGTACCACTTCGGTGGGAAGGTAACAGCGTTCCGTGCGCCTTGGTATTTAGTCATGCCGGCCACATGACCACGGAAACGTCTTCGGACAGCGCTGGCTCTTCGGCTTTGAAACGGAGATGAGCACCGCAACCCTAGAGTCGGATGCGACTGGCTTTCGAGCAAGGGAACCTTTACCTTTACCATAAAAGGGGGAGTGACTTATATTTCCATACAAGCCAGTCGCTTGCAGACTGGGTTAGAGCCAGGCCCATAGCTACAGTGGGGCATCTCAGGGCTATGCTCCCCGACTTGGTGGCAAGGCCCCCTGACTTCCCGTCTAGCACAGGGTGTCATGGCCTTCTACCCCAGATTAAATTGATTAGCCAGTGCCCCCTAAGAAATTTAAATGCCCCCTGACTTTAAAAAATCCTGACTATGGGCCGGGTTAGAGCCCTGAGCGGGCTGGTTCTGGCCCATGGGCCTTATATTTGACACCCCTGCCCTAGAGTCTACCCTCTAAAGCAGCCGTTTCCTACAGGGGAGGACCTGGCCTCTGTAGTAGGGTTCCCAACCTCCTCCAGGTGGCACCTGGCGATCTCCTACTATTACAGCTGATCTGCAGGCAATCAAGAGCAGTTCCCCTGGTGAATATGGGTCATTTGCAGGGTTGGAACTAGGGCACTACAACCTGCTGAGGTCCCTCCCCGTCCCAAACCCTGCCTTCGCCAGCCTCCACCCCCCTGTGTCTCCAGGTATTGCCCAACCCAGAGCCAGCAACTCTCCTTTTAGATGCTTAGTCCGAGCTAATAGACCCCTGTGCTGTGTCGGGCTGCCAGCTGCCGTAGAGTCTGTAGACTGCCTTGGTCGGGCCGCACCTGGAGTACTGTGTGCAGTTCTGGAGGCTGTGGGCAAAATCGAGAGGGTGCAGAAGAGAGTGAGGAGGATGATCAGAGGTCTGGAGACTGAGCCCTGTGAGGAAAGGCTAAGGGCCTTGGGAATGTTTAGTTTGGAGAAAAGGAGACTGAGGGTTTTTTAGCAGAGATAAAATAGCTTAGCAGTGCCAGAGTAAAATAATTCAGACTCAGAGTCCATGTGTGTTTAAAATAGAAAGTTTTTACTACATTCTAGCATGGGGAAGGGTAACTGGGATGAAAATAACAACGGAGCTAAATCTCCTACATCCTTACACTACAAAAAACAAGACTAGAAGAGAGATAATGGCTGCTCTTCTTCCTTCTTGAGAACTCTAAATAAAGACGGGAAGAGAAGCCATAAAATGCTAAAACACTTTGACACTTTACTTCCAATGAAACTCCTAGATCAGGGAGAATTTTCACGGGCTTCCAGCATCTAAACTAACATTGGTTACATGAGACATGTGATTTCCTGTGAGCAACACAAACAAACATTTAACCCCAGATATACTGAGTGTAATTTAACTTGTAATACCCAACAGGGGGCACACGATTGCTCTCTTTAAATATCTGAAAGGCTGCCATTTGGAGGAGGGCAAGGAGCTGTTCCAGTTGGCAGCAGAGGAGAGGACCCGAAGCAACAGGTTTAAATTACACGCAGAAGGGTATCGGCTGGATATTAGGAAAAACCTTTTCACCGTCAGGGTGGTTCAAAGGTGGAATCAGCTGCCTAGGGAGGTGGATGAAGAGGCTGGATGAATATTTGTCAGGGACGCTTTAGGCTGGTCCTGCATTGGGCAGGGGGTTGGACTAGATGGCCCGTAGGACCCCTTCGAACTCTGGGATTCAATGAGCCCCCCTTCCAAAGTGGCCGTGTTCTCTCGGCGAAGTGATCTCTGCAGCCCTGCAGCCAGACATTTTTGTGGAGGGGCAAATTTGGGGCAGCCCCGTCTGCATGGCTGCTCGCACCAGAGCACTCCGATGGTGGCTTAAGCCGTGGGGGGATCTGAGCCCCCCATGGCTCAGGCTCCCATCAGAGGGGAGGGAGGGGGCAGCCACTGGGTGGCCTCGCTCTCTTCCTGCTTCCGCAGCCAGCTACCCAAACTTTGAGAAGCCAGCTGCAGAAGCAGGAAGACCTGGCAAGTCCACACCTTTCCCTCCCTTGAGAGGGCTGGGCAGATTCATGGGGGGGCATTGCCAGTTTGGTGTAGTGGTTAAGTGCACGGACTCTAATCTGGGAGAACCAGATTTGATTCCCCACTCCTCCACTTGTGACTGCTGGATGACCTTGGGCAAGCCATAGTTCTGTCAGAGCTGTTCTCTCAAGGACAGTTCTCTCAGAGCTCTCTCAGCCCCACCTACCTCACAGGGTGTTTGTTGTGGGGAGGGGGAGAGAAAGGAGTCTGTAAGCCGCTCTGAGACGCCAAGTGAAGGGCGGGGTATAAATCCAATCTCCTCCTCCTCCTCCTCCTCTTCTTCTTCTGATCAGCCCCCCCCCCCCCGCCCCAACATTGGGCCTGTATCTCTGCCACCTATAAATCAGTTCAAATTCCAGTCGATCTCCAGCCACCATTTGGAGGTTGGCAACCCACCATAGGGCTGCGGTGGCTCAAGTGGTTAAAACGCTGAACTGCAGGCTGTGGAAGGTCAATAGTTCAGCCCGGGTGCCGCAAGACGGGGTGAGCTCCTGTCTCTAGTTCCAGCTCCTGCCAACCTAGCAGTTCGAAAGCAAGAAATTGCAAGTAGATAAATAGGGACCACTTCGGTGGGAAGGTAACAGCGTTCCGTGCGCCTTGGTGTTTAGTCATGCCGGCCACATGACCACGGAAACGTCTTCGGACAGCGCTGGCTCTTCGGCTTTGAAACGGAGATGAGCACTGCAACCCCAGAGTCGGATTCGACTGGCTTTCGAGCAAGGGAACCTTTACCTTTACTAAACCCACCATGGACACAGGCCTGAAGCCCTTGTGGAACTAGCCAGCCTGAATTTAAAAGCAAAAAACCCAGACAGGTGAGAACCCTGTATGGGATGGCTGTTCAGAGTGGGGTGGAACGGCCAGTTACCCACAAGGCTTACAGCCCTTTCAGCAGGTCTGCCTTCTCCACTGGATTTCCTTCCGTCAAAGGCAAGGCCTCTCTCTCTCTTGCAGCAGAGAGAATTTGGCAGGAATGGAGCGCTGCTCGTGCCAGGTCCCGTCCCCCCACTTCCCTAGGAGACTGACACAAACCGAACGGGTGGGTTTTTCTTCCTCTGTCTTGATTCTCCACCCCCCCCCCCCCCCCCCCCCCACGGGACTGTATGAGGAGCAGTGTTTAAAATGGAAAGATTTGCAGCGAGCTATCAATCACGGCGCTGGCGGGATATATCTCCTGGTGAATTTTTTTTTTCTGGGGCTTTCATAAATCAACATAGCTGGAATAGTTGTGGTTTTCCCTGTGAGATTTATGCAGGTGGGAGATTAGAACCAGTCTGTCAAACCCCCCCCCTTTGCCGGCGGGTGGGAGGCAAACACGGAAAGAGAGAAAGGGGGTAGAGAGGGAGGCGGGTGGGCCGGGCGCTGGCTCTTAGAGGAAGGGGGGAAGAATCCCGTAATAATATCAAAAGGGTATTTAGAGATTTCGAGGAGGAATAATTGGGGGGGGGGGGGGAACATACCGCCAAGTTCTCCTCTTTAATTTGGAGTTGGAGGCTCTCTCCTTTGCAAATGGGCCTCCCTCAGGGGCAGAGGCTTGCGAGGAGGTGGGTTGCCTGTTGGCACCCTTTCCCTTCACCTAATGAGGCCCTCCTTGCACATTGCCTTACGGGCAGAGTTGCCAACTCCGGGAGGCAGAATTCCTGGAGGTTTGGATATGAAGCCTGGGGAGCGGAGCGGAGGGACAGACGAAAGGAAACGCAGAGTTTTCTGCTCAGTGTTAGGCAGGGCTTTTTTTTGTAGAAAAAGCCCAGCAGGAACTCATTAGCATGATAGGCCACACCCAACAACAGAAACTCATTAGCATATCCAGCCACACCCCTGACAGCATAGCTCATTAGCATGCTAGGCCACACCCCCACATTACCAGAACTGTGATTATCCAGCCACACCCACCTTTTGCTTCTTATTCTGTTTACCTTGTTTGTTGTCAACACCCAGGGCCTTTTTTTGTAGCAGGAACCCCTTTGCATGTTAGGCCACACACCCCTAATGTGGCCAATCCTAAAGAGTTTCTGCTGTTGGGTGTGGCCTATTATGCTAATGAGTCCCTACGGGGCGTGGCCAACTCGGGAGCCAGCCAGAACTCCGTTCCTGTGTGTTCCTGCCCCAAAATAGCCCTGATGTTAGGAAGGACTTCCTGGCAGCGAGAGTGGAACGGGCTTCCTCGGGAGGTGGCGGGCTCTCCTTCTCGGGAGGCTCTCCAACAGAGGCCAGATGGCCCTCTGACAGCAATGGCTGAGTCCGTGAACTTAGGCAGATCACGAGAGGGAGGGCAGGGAGGGTTGCCTCAGGGCTTAGTTCTCATGGCCCTTTCTGACACGCCCAGGGAAATACCGGTCGCCACTTTGGGGTCAGGAAGCCATTGTTCTCCTGGTCACTTCGCCTGGGGATCCCGGAGGTTCTTTTTGTCAACTTCTGGGCACGGAGCAGGGGTCACTGGGGGGGGGGGTTATTTGTGAATTTCCTGCCTTGTGCAGGGGATTGGACTGGATGGCCCCGGAGGGCTCTTTGGACACTATGATTCTATGGTCAGCTGGACTAGATGGTCTGTATGGCCCCTTCCAACTCTATGATTCTATGACTTCTAGAAGATCTCCAGGCCCCACCTGGAGATTGGCAGCCCTAGTTTCCTCCAGAAGAGGAAGGGGCAAATTGCAAGGGGGGGGCTGAGGAGCCCTTAAAAACAGCCACAGTGCTTGCTATATTGCTGTACCCTTCTAGCACTATAGCAATATTGCGAGTACCAATTTTTTGAAAGGGAAAAAGCCACCCGTCCCTACAGGGAGCAGGTGATGCGTGAAAGGAGTTAACTTGGGAGAACATGGAGATTCTTCCCCATGTGGATGCTTCAGAGCCGCTGTGAATGAAGATGCGTTTTAAGCAGGAACGAGTTTCCTGCGGGGGAATTGTTTCCGTGTGGAAGCAGAGAGCTCATCTGCAGGATTCCCAGCCTCTTGGGCAGGTGCTGAAACTTGGGCGGTGGGTGTGGAGAGCACAGAGCTCTGGCCAGGAGCATGGAACTAAGAATGAAGAAAGGGAGTGTCTCTGGGCATGTAAAAAGTGTTCACCCCTTTCCACGAACTAACAAACAGCTGGGCCTCACAAATGACCGAGACACAGGGTCACCAGCTCTGGGTTGGGAAATACCTGGAGACTTTGGGCCAGTTTGGTGTAGAACCAGTTTGGGGTAGTGGTTAAGTGCGCAGACTCTAATCTGGGAGAACCGGGTTTGGTTCCCCACTCCTCCACTTGCAAGCCATAGTTATGTCAGAGCTGTTCTTTCAAGGGCAGTCCTCGAAAGAGCTCTCTCAGCCCTACCTACCTTTACAGGGTGTCTGTTGTGGGGAGAAGAAGGGAAAGGAGTTTGTAGGCCGCTCTGAGACTCCGAGTGAAGGGCGGGGTATAAATCAAATCTCCTCCTCCTCCTCTTCCTTCTTCGGAGTGGAGCCTGGGGAGGGCGGGGTTTGGGGAGGGGAGGGGCTTCAATGGGGTACCATGCCACAGAGCCCACCTTCCAAAGCAGCCATTTTCTCCAGGTGAACTGAACTCTGTTGCCTGGAGATCGGTTGCAGCCCCAGGAGCTCTCCAGCCACCACCTGGAGGTTGGCACCCATAACAGCGGGAGGGAGGAGTCGGGGGGGAGCCCTGTATGCACCGGGGGAGGGGGTCCTCCTCATTGCAATTATTTTTGCATTTTTCCTCCTGCCAAAAACCCGAATCAAGACAAGCCCTAACACGGGTCCGTCGAGGGCTTTGCTCTTCGGCGCAGCTCTTCATCGGCTAAGAGGGCAGCTACTCTGCCGTGCCGTTTGCGTGGTTGGTCGGCTGGGAAGAGAGTGCTGTTAATCTTTTATGGCCGTGGGCAAAAGGCTGGGCCCAGCCACGTGGAGGTCAGGGCCCCGTCACCTCCTTATTAATGAGATCAGCCCTGATCCTCCTGAACTTAACCGGGGCTGGGAGCTACCAGGGGAGCCCGAAAATCTTCGGCCGCCAGTAAACTATAGTTTGTGGTGGCAATGTTTTTTTTGTTGTTGTTTTTAAAGACAACTCAGAAGAAGAATTAAAGAAGAAGGGGGGGGGAAACCCTCCAGACTACTTGCTTTCATCTTTCTCCCTCGGGATGAGCAAAATATGCCGTCTTTTATTTCTTTTTAAAATATTTGTGTATATTTTGAACAAAGTCTGAGTCCAGGGGCACCTTTAAGACCAACGACGTTTAATTCTGTGTATAAGCTTTTCTGTGCATGCGCACTTCTTCAGATACATTGTTGGTCTTGAAGGTGCCAACTGGACCCAGACTTTGTTCTATTGCTTCAGACCCAACACGGCTACCAGAATCTCTGTCTATTTCAGTTATTAGTTTTGACCCTCTGCCTTTTGTTCTTTGTTTCAGAGGTTTGCTTCCATTGCTTCCATCTACCGTAGAGTTTTTATGCACACCGTATATCGTTTGGTATAGTGGTTAGGAGAGCCAGTTGGGTGCAGTGGTTAGGAGCGTGGACGCCAATCTGGGAGAACTGGGCTTGATTCCCCACTCCCACACATGCAGCAGCTGGTGTGACCTTGGGTCAGTTAGAAATTCTTTCAGAGCCGTTCTCTCAGGAGCAGTCCTCGAAAGAGCTCTCTCAGCCCCACCTACCTCACAGGGTGTCTGTCTTGGGGCGGGGAAGGGAAAGAAGATTGTAAGCCCCTCTGAGACTCCTTCGGGTAGTGAAGGGTGGGGTATAAATCCAATCTCTTCTCTTCTCTTCTTTTTAGATTGTCTGACAATGGCTGCGGTCACTCGGAGCATTAGGCACGCTAGAGAGACAGAAGATAGGCGGATTTTCTGGGCGCGATCTCACTGCCACATCTGGGAAGCGTAGAGCTTCCGTGGCTCACCCGAGGCTTCACTCTGAAGATGCGCTGTAAAAAACTAGTACCTCCGAGGTACTAGTTTCCAGAAACCGCAGGGCATGGGCGGGCGTCTGATCGCGTTTCCGGTGGTAGTTCCAGCGCCCGCCCATGTCCCCTCGCAAAAAGATTCCCCCCCCCAAGTCTCCACGGATGCGCACAAGCACCCAATGGAGCATGCACACACTTTAGTTTTTAAAAAACCCACACAACCCCGTTTGCCCCGCGGCCCCGCTTCTTTGCAGCGCCACAGGATTCTCCTGTGATTGGCACCTCCCCCCTAACCACGGGACATCCATGGGACGTCTGCGGGCGTCTTCCCACCCAACCGCGCATTATTTTGCCCCGGGGCAAACACCCACCCCCCCCCCCCCCCGCGCATTTTCCGGCCCGTATAACCGGGGCCCTATATCGTTTATACCTTTCACACACATATAGAGTTGCCAGACCTGGGTTAGGAAATTCCCAGAGATCTTGGGCGTGGAGCACAGGAAGAGCAGGATTTGGGGATTGGACGGACCTCAGTGGAGTACAATGCCATAGAGTCCGCTTTCCGACGCAGCCCTTTTCTCCAGGGGATCTGATCTCTGTAACCCGAAGAGCTGTCATAATTCCAGATCTCCAGCCACCACCTGGAGACTAAAGTCAAGGACGGGAGATCACGGGACAGGCAGAACTTTGTAAGGAAAAACAACCATTTTATGATAACGAAACCTTGTTAGAGAAAAATATATATTTAATTATCCAGCGAATAACAAATCATTAAAGGTGTTTTTCTTAAGTAAATTGGTCTCAAGTTTTTCTTTCCCTCTTAGAAAGGAGAAAAATACAAAAAGGGGTAAGGTATCATCCGATGAAACCTTGAGTGAAACGGTCTGTAGAGCGCTGTACCGTCAGAAAAACCTGAGACCAATTTACTTCAAAGAAAAGGCCTTTAATGATTCGTTATTCACTGGATAATTAAAGAAGATATGTTTTTCTCTAACAAGGTTTCGTTATCATATCACAGTTGTTTTTCCTTACAAAGTTCAAGTACCACCTGGAGACTGGTGACTCTGGGTATAACGCTGATGTATCGAAGCAAAAAAAAAATAACTGGGGAAAATGCAAATATTTTAGGAGGAAATTGAAAGGAGGAATTTTCCCAGGGCAGAACAGCAGGGATGAGAAGCTGGAAGTCATGGC
>NW_015165836.1:651075-656231 GCF_001447785.1 Gekko japonicus | reverse complement strand
GCTCTTCCCTACAAGACAGTGTAAGTCCCAGTCGTGAACCTTCGGCTCCGTTTTGAAAGCCAGTTTGGTGTAGTGGTTAGGAATACGGACTCTAGTCTGAGAGAACCAGTTTTGATTCCCCGCTCCTCCGCATGCAGCTGCTGGTGTGACCTTGGGTCAATCACCAGTTCTCTCAGAGCTGTTCTCTCAAGGGCAGTCCTCGAAAGAGCTCTCTCAGCCCCACCTACCTCACAGGGTGTCTGTTGTGGGGAGGGGGAGGGAAAGGAGATTGTAAGCCACTCTGAGACTCCTTCGGGTAGTGAAGGGCGGGGTATAAATCCAGTCTCTCTCTTCTTCTACTTAATCCAGTGCACCCTGCAACTTGACGGCACTTTTCACCACTTGAAGATGAGAAGGCACTGGTCTTTAGGTGCCACAAGGTTCTCTTCTTGATTTTACTGAAGCCAGCCCAATGGGCTGACTCCACTCTGGAGTCTGGTGTAGTGGTTAGCAGCACAGACTCTAATCCATGGGAGAATTGAGTTTGATTCCCCACTCGTCCACATACAGCTGCTGGTGTGACCTTGGGTCAGTCATGAGTTCTCTCAAGAGCAGTTCTCCGAAGAGCTCTCTCAGACCCACCTACCTCACAGGGTGTTTGTCGTGGGGAGGGGAAGGGAAAGAAGATTGTAAGCCCCTCTGAGACTCCCTTGGGTGGAGTATAAATCCAATCTCTTGCTACCTCTCAGGGAGAGTTTCTCAAACTAACATCTGCTCAGACAATTTGGGAGGAAACATCTGTAGGGGAGAATATATGTCTTCATTTCATCGATACCGCCATCCTTTCTCACCAGTGGTTACCCAAAGCAGCCGACATCGTTTTCCTCTCCTCGGTTTTCCCCTCACCACCAACCTGTGAGGTAGGTTAGGCCGGGAGCATGTGACTGGCCCAATGTCACTCAGTGAGCTCGCATGGCAGAATGGGGATTCGAACCCAGACCCTAGTCTAACCACTACACCAGTTGGCAGGCAGACGGGGATATGCCCAAACATAACAACGTTGCCGATCCCCTCTCAGACGCTGCATTTGTCCCAAATAGTTTTACTTCGAGTCGA
Source organism: Gekko japonicus (assembly GCF_001447785.1). Lineage (NCBI taxonomy): Eukaryota > Metazoa > Chordata > Lepidosauria > Squamata > Gekkonidae > Gekko > Gekko japonicus. The sequence goes on along the minus strand of NW_015165836.1, from coordinate 655,136 downwards.
TTTGGGGGGGACCATTTAAAAATCGCGTGTGAGGCTCTCGGCACTGGAGAGCTGGTATCAGGAGGAAAGAGTTCAGCGCCTTTCTCTCCTGCCAGTTCTCCCTTGGGCCTGTCCTCCGTAACACCTGAATTAACAGTACCGCTCTGAGTTTTTATCTTCTAAAACATTGGGTCTTCAGACTGGAATGCTGGCTCGGTTCCCTCTTTTGCAAGCTGTGAGCGCAAGACTAGTGTTGTGAAGGTCAGCTTTCCTTTGGTGGGAAGTGCACTGGGATTCTTGTAAAAAAAAAATCTGTTCAGAGAGGAGGAGGTGTTGACGCAGCGTAAGAACCACCACAGGTGCCGCCCCCCCCCCCCAACCGAACAAATGCAGGCCCGGGGTCCAGGGAGCCTGGAATACTGCAGACGGCTTCTATCACACCTCCGTTCCCCACATCTGACAGCCACAGCCAAATGCATTTCTTCCCCAGTTTTCATTTGGGTAGCATCCATCAAAATCCATCATCTGTCCCTCTGTCTGTCATAAGAACATAAGAACATAAGAGACGCCAATGTTGGATCAGGCCAAAGGCCCATCCAGTCCAACACTCTGTGTCACACAGTGGCTAAAAATACCAGGTGCCATCAGGAGGTCCACCAGTGGGGCCGGGACATTAGAAGCCCTCCCACTGTTGGCCCCCCCAAGCACCAAGAAGACAGAGCATCACTTGCCCCAGAGCCCCTATCTATACCTTGTGGCTAATAGCCACTGATGGACCTCTGCTCCATATGCCTATCTAATTCCCTTTTGAAGCCGTCCATGCTTCTAGCCGCCACCACTTCCTGTGGCAGTGAATTCCAAGTGTTAATCACTCTTTGGGTGAAGAAGTACTTCCTTTTATCCGTTCTAACCCGACCGCTCAGCAGTTTCATGGAGTGCCCACGAGTTCTTGTATTGTGAGAAAGGGAGAAAAGTACCTCTTTCTCTACCTGCTCTTTCCCATGCATAATCTTATAAACCTCGATCATGTCACCACTCAGTCGTCTTTTCTCCAAGCTAAAGAGCCCCAAGCGCCTTAACCTTTCCTCATAGGGAAAGTGTTCCAACCCTTTTATCATTCGAGTTGCTCTTTTCTGCACTTTTTCCAAAGCTATAATATCCGGTTGCCTGTTTCAGTGACCTTATCCACCTTGCCATCTTAAAGAAATTCCTGCCGGAAGCTCAGCAGAAGGAGTAGTTTCCCTTATGCATTGTTTGTTACACCCATGACAAATTATTCCTTGGGAGCACTTTAGCAGCACATGAACACAAGGAGCTGCCTTTTATCGAATCAAGCCATTGGTCTATCAAGGTCAGGCTCCGTCAGCCAGTTTGGTGTCGTGGTTGTGTACACTCCTCGCAGCAACAGTTTAAAATATTTATTAAAAAGAAAATGTCTACAAGCATACTTTCGGCACAACCCCAGACTGGGCAAGGGGGAAAAAAATAAATGGGTAAGAAACACAAATCCTTTGTCCTTCCCTCTCTATATATCCTATCTGATGGTAAAATATAGGGCAGGCTCTTTATTTTAGGTGTCCTAGTTCTCTATAGATCTACCATTACCTTAAAGCTTGCTCTCACCTCTTAAGGCCAGCCGCATGGTCCAAAATGGCGGCCTGCTCCCAACCTCAGATGAGAGGTCTGTTCAGCTCAGCATCCAAAAGAAAAGAGAGCTCAACTTCCCCTTGCAAGGAAGTTTTATTAACTCTCTGTCTCTGCCCCCTTGGCCTGGTCTCGCCAGGTCAAAGAAGCGTTTCCTCCAGCCCATTCTTGAAGATTGTATCCTGGGCTGGTCTAGCCTAAAGCCCTCCAAACACTGTTTCCTGCCTGAGGAAGGGGGGAAGGCTTATCCCTCCCATTGTCTTTCCTGCTGGAGTCATTAGCATTTGTAAGATGGAGAGCTGATGTGCCAGTAAATGGGCTTCGTCCTCTGGCTAGAGAGAGAAAAAACTGGTAAAACCCACAGGGACAGCTTTTGCTGTTTCCCCGCCCTCTGGGAGACAATGCATTTCTCCACACCGTGCGTTGACCTTTGGCTCTTCTGTAAGCAAAGCAGGTGCTCCGCTGTAGAGTTATGTCTCTCCGAATAGGCTCAGGCACACGATTCTTCTTGTCCAAGGGAACCACAGGGTGCAATCCCACAGTGGCGCAGGCACGGTCCTCGAGAGGTGGCTCCTGGAATTATGATCCTTCTGAACCCGAGATCCGTGTGCCAGACCTCGTAAGCGCTAGAATTTGACAAACTGTCAAGCGAGAACGTGGACCTCGAATGTCCCCCTAATGCTAAAGGATGCTTTGACAGTCAGTACGGAGAGGGGACGAGGCCTGTGATCCGTACCAGCAAACATCAAGTCCTTCGTCGTCAGATTTCAGAATAGATTGTCAAGCGTTATCAGAGCCTCTTTGGGGAAACGATCTCCGCCTTGGCCCAAAGAGGCTAATGCGGGTAGACAACGACACTCTTGGTTAGATCAAGATGGGGAGCCGTGTTAGTCTGTCTGTAGCCGTGGAAAAAAGTAAGAGTCCAGTAGCACCTTGAAGACTAACACAATTTGTGGCAGGGGAGGAGCTTCCCTGTGGCACTGCTCACTTCTTCAGAGGCCTACCTTTAGCTTAGTCTTTAAGGTGCTACTGAAGAAGGAGGGATTGGATTTATACCCTGTCCTTCACTTGGAGTCTCAGAGCAGCTTACAAACTCCTTTCCCTTCCCCTCACCACAACAGACACCCAGTGAGGTAGGTGGGGCTGAGAGAGCTCTTTCCAGAACTACTCGTGAGAGAACAGCTCTGAAAGAACTGTTAACTGACCCAAGGTCACACCAGCAGCTGCATGTGGAGGAGCGGGCAATCCAACCTGCTTCTCCCAGATTAAAGTCCGTGCTCCTAACCACTACACCAACCGAACTCTTACTCTTTTATACTCTTGGTTAGGTCGGACTTTCATACATAATTTTCTTCCAGGTCTCTACCTGGCCAAGTCCACAAAGCCCTTTTGGAGAGAGATGTGCTTTAAAAAAACAACAACCATTTACCGCTTTTCCGTGGTTTGAAAGCTGATGAACAGCAATCTGGAGTTTGTGATTGGAATCCTAATAGAGGTGTCGCAAGGAGGAAAGGAGACAGGGAATCGTGCATCCGTAAAACGAATGCTTTTTTGTTTTTTAATTAGGCATGTCTCAGACCCTAGCACTCAAATTACCCATAATTAGGTTTGGGGTAGGAACAGGTACAAGCTCTGGCCCAGGTGTACAGAGAACTTCACCGTGGACGTGCTTTCCAGGCAGTACACACAAGCCAAGATCCTTGACGTTCCCTGGTGAGGTTCTTGGTGGTGGTTTTTGTTGTTGTTCAGTTGCACAGTTGAGTCTGACTCTTTGCGACCCCATGGACCATATCACGACAGGCCCTCCTGTCTTCTGTTGTGCTCCGGAGTTTGCTTAATTTCATGCTCGTTGCCTCGATCACACTGTCTATCCATCTCATCCTTTGCCGTCCCCTTCTTCTTTGACCTTCAGTCTTTCCCAGCATCAGGGTCTTCTCCAGTGAGGGCTCCCTTCTCATTTGGTGGCCAAAGTATTTGAGCTTCAGCTTCAGTATCTGGCCTTCCAGGGAACAGTCAGGGTTGATTTCTTTGAGGATTGACTGATTTGATCTTCTTGCAGTCGAAGGGACTCTCAAGAGTCTTCTCCAGCACCATAGTTCAAAAGAATCTATTCTTCGGCGTTCGGCCTTCCTTATAGTCCAACTCTCGCAGCCATACATGACTACTGGGAATACCATTGCTTTGACCATGCGGACTTTTGTTGGCAGGGAGATGTCTCTACTTTTTATCATGCTGTTTAGGTTCGCCATCGCTTTCCTCCCAAGGAGCAGGCGTCTTTTAATTTCATGACTGCAGTCACCATCTGCAGTGATCTTGGATCCCAGGAACGTGAAGTCTGTCACTGCTTCCATGACTTCCCCTTTTATTTGCCAAGGAGTGATGGGGCCGGATGCCATGATCTCTCCCAAAACACTAGGAGTCAAGGGCATCCAATGAAA
>NW_015165836.1:562070-650771 GCF_001447785.1 Gekko japonicus | reverse complement strand
CTGTGTGAGGCAGGATGCTGGACTAGATGGACCACCGGTCTGATCCAGCAGGGCTCTTTTGATGTTCTTTGAAAGGCCTCAGCCACTATGCCCTGTTGTCGGCCCTCCAGAGGAACTGGTTGGCCACTGTGTGAGGTAGGATGCAGGATGCTGGACTAGATGGACCACTGGTCTGACCCAGCAGGGCTCTTCTGAGGTTCTGGTCTCTGTGCCCTGTTGGTGGACCTCCAGAAGAACTGGTTGGCCACCGTGTGAGACAGGAGCCTGGACTAGATGGACCACCGGTCTGATCCCACAGGGCTCTTCTTATCTTCTTATGCTTTTATTCTTACAGGGGCTGGGCAAGAAGTTGGACTTGGCAGTGCCAAGAAAGAGCCTCTTCCGGCCCTCCTCGGGTTCTTCCGCAGCATGCTAAACAGCTCCCACCCACTCTCCAGCCTTTCCTCCCCTCTCCTTTCAGCGACTACCGTTAAATTACTAGCTGTCAGACAGCTTTTCTCCCCTCATCAGAGGTCATTTGGATCGTGGGGGATCGCAGTTCCCCCGGGTGAGGTGTGGGGGGCGGGGCACACGACGAAGCGCCGCCCCCTGCCTCAAGCCACCCCGCTTCCGGCCCTCATTCAGCCAGAAGGAGGCAGGAGAAGAGGGAGGGTAAGTTGCTTCCTCTCCGCCTCTCCCCACCCCTGCCTGCCTGGGGCCAGGGAGGGCCTTGGTGGGGCTTCCTCGCACTCCCGCCGGCCTTGCAGGTCCACCGCCGGGCCCCTGATGTCAGGGGGTGTGGCATATGCTAATGAGTTATGCTAATGAGTTCCCCTAGCTCTTTTTCTACGAAACGACCCCTGCCCCTCATCATCGTCACACCAAAAGCAGGGGAGATGCGAATGTGAGGAGCTAGTAAGGAGGAAAGAAAGAGCAGGGTGCAAAAGCCCGTAGCCTCTGTTATGGAGGGCTGGCCTGCAGCCCAATCTCAGAGGCTCGGGCTTCGCCACCCGCTTTCAGGTCCTCCGGACCCACAAGCTGAGAAGCACCCGTTTAATAAAACCCCTGCTTTCCATTTAAAAAAGAAAATCTTCAAGGCGACTTCGAAAATCGAAACATAAAAGCGACAAGATCCAATACCAGTCGAGCAATCTAAGAAGGACGCAAGCGCGATAAAAAGCAGCCCAGCTGCAAATGAAGGCATTAGTAACACAAATTAGATAACAGATTTCTTGAAAGTCAATGAAACAAATTCTAATTTCAATGAAAACTGCAAGTGTCTAATGGGCCGTTTGTGTTATCGGTTAAAGCACTGAAACAGACGAAAGCAGTGACGCAACACTGAATAATGGAAAACCCCGAGAAAATGGTGCACTTTTTAGCTGGCATCTGAAGATTAGTAAATCAGGCGCTGGTGAACTGTTGTGGGAAAGGAAGTCCACCATTGGGGGGGGGCAGCCTGCAGAAGGCCCTGTCTCTGATTGCTTGCCTGGAAGGTGGGGCCACTCAAAACAGGGCCTTCGATGTTGATCTCAGCTGACCAGTGTGGCATGTCGATAAGGGAACAGGTGGTCTCCTTTCCTTTGTACGTCTCTGGGTTGAGCTGGGCCTATGGCTTGTATTTTGGGGGACTTGGTTGTCTTGTATGTCTCAGGGTTGAGATGGGCCTATGGCTTGTATTTTGGGGGACTTGGTTGTCTTGTACATCTCAGGGTTGAGATGGGCCTATGGCTTGTATTTTGGGGGACTTGGTTGTCTTGTATGTCTCTGGGTTGAGATGGGCCTATGGCTTGTATTTTGGGGGACTTGGTTGTCTTGTACGTCTCAGGGTTGAGATGGGCCTATGGCTTGTATTTTGGGGGACTTGGTTGTCTTGTACGTCTCAGGGTTGAGATGGGCCTATGGCTTGTATTTTGGGGGACTTGGTTGTCTTGTACGTCTCAGGGTTGAGATGGGCCTATGGCTTGTATTTTGGGGGAGTTGGTTATCTTGCCCGAAAGGAGGTGCACAAATGTCTCATTCAGACATTCTATCTGGAAGCACGAAACGTCTCTCTTTCCATTAAGATTTATGAATTGCGATGTACACATAGGTCTTCCATAGATCTTTCAGGTTTCTGAATGAGAGCTAGAGAATGTCACTAATGCTGTAGTATCTGATACTTCCCACCCATTCACTGCCTCCAAAGAACCTCTTTCCCAATAAATCTTGGATCCCAGGCAGGGGCTCGTAAGGAAGGGAGGAGCTTCACGTTCAAGCGCTTAGAAGCCCTTAGAAGCATAGAATCACAGAGTCGGAAGGGGCCACACAGGCCATCTAGTCCAACCCCCTGCTCAGTGCAGGATCCGCCTACAGCCTCCCTGACAGGTGTTTGTCCAGCCGCTGCTTAAAGACTGCCAGGGAGGGGTAGCTCACCACCTCCCTGGACAGCTGATCCCGGTGTCAAACAAGTCTTACTTTTGCAACTACTTTGCATTTACATGGTGCTTTCAGCATCCTCCCCTTACCACCTATATATCTCTGGCCAGTTTCTTCATACCCTCCATGCATCTGACGAAGAGAGCTGTGTTTCTCGAAAGCTTATGCTACAATAAAGTTTGTTAATCTTAAAGGGGCTACTGGGCTTTTTACTATTTCACAGCAACAGACTAACATGGGTAACTCCTCTGGATGTAAAAAAGTTTTTTCCTCACATCCAGACAGCACCTTCCTGCCCTTAATTTAAGCCCATTATTGCGAGTCCTATCCTTCCTCAGTTCAGTCCTCACCTTGGGCAGGTAATGGGCAGTTAAGAGAATGAGCTATGATCCTAGGAGGTCCCCCTCCTTCAACTCTCAACTATTGGATGGCCTTAGCCAAGCCATGTAGGGTTGGATCCAGACAATGTTTTCCGCTGATGGAAGGCACTTCTGGAACAACAGAACAGTCCTGGTTCTGCCCCGTGCCATGTGAAAACAGGAATACAAAGTAAGGAAGAAGAAGATATTGGATTTATACCCTGCCCACTACCTGAAGGTGTCTCAGAGCAGCTTACAAACTCCTTTCCCTTCCCCTCCCCACAACAGACACCCTGTGAGGTAGGTGGGGCTGAGAGAGCTCTGACAGAAACTGCTCTTTTTCAAGAACAGCTCTTATCAGAACTACGGCTTGCCCAAGTGGAGGCGGGGGGAATCAAAACCGATTCTCCCAGATTAGAGTCCGTGCACTTAACCACTACCCCAAACTGGCTCTGATGTGATAATGTGTGTGCAGTGTCTTAAACGCTGAGAGATGCGGAAATATTATTATTATTGATAGCTCTGAAGGCCCCAAGATATAGTTGCCACCAATCCTGTATCTTGGAAGTCGAGTCTTTCTTTCTTTCATGCTTGTAACAGGGCGCAAGAGGAGAGTCCTGAAATTCTTTTTTAATGCAGGAAAATGCATTATTCTTTTTTAATGCAGGAAAAAGTCAGAAGAGAAACCATAATTACATCAGTTGTTGTTATTAATATTTATCTCCCTTTTCCAAAGTGAATTGAATCTAGCAGAAATCACTTGGAATGTCAGCAGGTCTGAGAATTAGTTGATTAGCCATCCATTTAAATAAATTGACTTTTAATAAGTTTGCGTATTGCCAAAACCTTTATAAGGTGCTCTTCTGTGCGTGTTCGTGTAAATATTGAAAGGGGTGCGAAATAACAGCATATTAAGCCAAAGCTTGCACTCGTTGCTGGAAATAGAATCCCCCCCCCTTTTCATCACTAGTTGCAGTAATATTGCAAATAACCTCTCTGCCTGCCGCCATATAAACTTACCCATCTGTTAAAATCTGCAGCAAAGGCTCTTCTCTGTCGCTACTCACCTGCAGACAACAGATGGGTATCAACTTGAGGCAGGGCCTTTTTTGGGATGGCCCCTTGACTCTGGAATAATATCCTTCCCACAGTTTTCCCCCTGGTGCCTAGCTTTTTAAAATTTTCAGGTGCCAGGTGAAACCGCTTTGATTTGGCCAGGCCTTTTGCGGAATGTTTTGCCTTCCTTCTGACCGGTGGCACTTTTCATTCCAGCTCTCTCTGTCTTTCATGCAATCACTGCACTTTGAACTAAGGTGCTATTATATGATTAGCCTTTAGTAAATACCCTTGGAGAGGCTGCTTGATTCTGCGGCTGTTTTAACAAGGAAATGTAGCCTGCCTGCTGCTTTTAGCAGTTGCTTGTTTGCTACTGTTTAATTGTCCATATTAAATTAGTGGGGGGTTGAGCCCTTGGCCTGTGTTTTCATGATCCTTTGAGCTGTCTCAATTGTTTCCGAAGGTGAGAGCATCTAGCTTAATAAATAAATAAATAAATCATGAAAATATATATATACGAGCGTGCCCTTAGGTTTCAATGTCACTGCTAAAATCTAGCCTCCCCCCCCCCAATGGATCAAGTAAAGCTTTAGTTGATTAATCCAGCAATTAAAGCCTATGGCCCTTTAAATCATCATGCTAAAATAAAGAGAACGGTAGTCCATAAAACAGGCCGGCCTATTCCAGCCGGCGGAAGACCCCTCTTTTATTAGCTCTTGCAGTGCCTTTTATTTTATTTTATTTCATTTCATATGAGGAACTTCTGCCATCTCTCCTTCACGCCCCGCCAGGGGAGCCCCAGCAATTAGCCAAACCGATTGGTCTCCATAAAGCTGATAGATGCGGCCAAGGGGCTGGGGGGGGGGGGAGAGCCCAGCAGAACGTATTAACTCCTGACCCTTAGCGAGAAGACTCCTCAAATTGTGTAGCAGCTAGACAGGCCTTGTCATGGCCAGCAGGCCTGATTAATTGGCCGCTCTCATGTGGACGGGTGCCTCCCGTGGCAATTAGCAGGTGGACCGGGCAAACCGCAGGAGACCGGGGAAGGCCAGGCATTTCTATAAGGTGTGTGTGGGGGGGAGTAGAGAACAGGTTGCAAAAAAAAGGGATGCCAGCCTCCCGGTGGGACCTGGGGACCCCCAGAATTACAGTTCCTCACTAGACTACAGAGAAGAAGGAGGAGGAGGAAGAGATTGGATTTATACTCTGCCTTTCACTCGGAGTCTCAGAGCGGCTTACCATCTCCTTTCCCTTCCCCTCCCCACAACAGACACCCTGTGAGGTAGGTGGGGCTGAGAGAGAGCTCTTTCAAAGACTGCTCTTGAGAGAACAGCTCTGAGAGAACTTGTGACTGACCCAAGGTCACACCAGCAGCTGCATGTGGAGGAGCGGGGAATCAGACCTGGTTCTCCCACCTCTACACCAAACTGGCTTACTTCCCCTGGAGATCAGTCCCCCTGGGGGAAACGGGTGCTTTGGAGGATGGACTCTGGGGCCATTGTACCGCCCCGAGGTCCCTGTCCTCCCCAGGCTCCACCCTCCAAATCTCTAGGAGTTTCCCAGCCTGGATCCGGCGACCCTTCCCCCCCCCATCCTCCGCTGGTGGCCAGAGTGGAAGCTCTGCGCCCTCCGTTGCTGTCTCTGTGCAGCTGTTGTCTGGAGTCTCCCTAGAGTGGCTGACTGACTCTGGGTTGAGAAATTCCTGGAGAATGGGCAAGGTCGCCATCTCCAAGCTCTTGCAGATTCGGGGGCAGTGCATGGAGAGGGCGGAGTCTGGGGAGGGGATGCTCAGCAGGGATGTGATCAGGGGTCATTTCCTAGAAAAAGAGGTACAGGAGCTCATTAGCACAACTCGTTTGCATATGCCACACCCCCTGGCATCACCGGAAGTGTGTCAGAAGGCAACACCCACCGCTCAAACTCCACTGGACTGTTTTGGATTGCTAGCTATTGGCGGGGGGGGACGTGCAGCTCTGTCCTCGCAGAGGAGGGAGAGCTTGTACCTGAATAAAACGTGGTCTTAAAGATGCCACTACACTGTTTTGGACCGGGGGGCCGGGGGGAGCTTTGCAACTTACCTGGCTGCTTCTTGCTCTGACTGAGGGCTGCTGGGAGCAGGGGGTGGGGGCTTGCTGCATGTGCCCGCCCCCTGGGCTCTTTACTGCCGGAGCTCCGCTCCTCTGTGCTCCAACAGGAAATGACCCCTGATAACAAGCTATATATAAGCTATATGTAAGATGCCATAAAGCCCTCCAAAGCTGACGGGGTCTCCAAAACAAATGCAGAGTCCAGCAGCACCTTTGAGACCAACAAAGGTTTTTTCAAGTTATGAGCTTTCGTGTGCAAGGCACACTTTTTCAAATACACTGGAATGAAAGATGAGACTAGGTGTTTCCACGGTCACAGAGATTTTCCCAGCTTCTTCTGCAGTGGTAGTCCACGATGTTCCCTGGAATCCTGTTGGCAAGGAATACCAGGGTTGTGACGTGGAGGCAAGCAATAAGAACATAAGAGAGGACTTGTTGGATCAGGCCAGTGGCCCATCCAGGCTAACACTCTGTGTCACACAGTGGCCAAAACCGAGGCGCCGTCAGGAGGTCCCCCAGTGGGGCCAGAACTCCAGAAGCCCTCTCACTGTTGCCCCCCAAGCACCAAGAATACAGAGCATCACTGCCCCAGACATAAGAACATAAGAGAAGCCATGTTGGATCAGGCCAGTGGCCCATCCAGGCTAACACACTCTGTGTCACACAGTGGCCAAAACCCAGGTGCCACCAGGAGGTCCACCAGTGGGGCCAGAACTCCAGAAGCCCTCCCACTGTGGCCCCCCAAGCACCAAGAATACAGAGCATCACTGCCCCAGACATAAGAACATAAGAGAAGCCATGTTGGATCAGGCCAGTGGCCCATCCAGGCTAACACACTCTGTGTCACACAGTGGCCAAAACCCAGGTGCCACCAGGAGGTCCACCAGTGGGGCCAGAACTCCAGAAGCCCTCCCACTGTAGCCCCCCAAGCCCCAAGAATACAGAGCATCACTGCCCCAGACCGTATTCCTTGTGGCTGATAGCCACCAGTGGACCTCTGCTCCATACGTTTATCCAGTCCCCTCTTGAAGCAGTGGCGAACCACCTCCGAATGTCTCTTTGTCTTGGAAACCCTACAGGGAAGGCCGTGGCTCAGTGGAACAGCCCCGGGACCATCTGCACGCCAAGCAGATGTTCTGCCACTGGGCCAGGAGGTTTATCCGGTGCCAAGCTTTTCCTCGGGCAGGCCAGCTTGTTTTCAAGGCACACCTGCGTTTCCAGGCAGGTGATCCAGTGCCCTGCCCCCCCCCTGCGCGCTTTACTCCGCCCAGTTCCTTCACAGCAGGAAGCCATGAATGCCTCCTTATCGGCAGCGCTTGCAGATCGTTTACATTTTAAATATTGCAAGACAATAAACCTTAATTGCCTCATCATCGTTTGTTTGTTTGTTTTGCAAATGTTACCACAATGACTCTTTTCTTTTTCCTTTTGGGGTATTTCGGTTACAAGAAGGAAGCTTCTTATGGAACAGGTGTCCCAAAAGACACCCGGTGCCTTTGGGGGGTCAGGCTTCACACGTAATGCGCGCGTGTGTAAGTAAAGGTAAAGGTTCCCTTGCTCGAAAGCCAGTCGAGTCCAACTCTAGGGTTGCAGTGCTCATCTCCATTTCCAAGCCGAAGAGCCAGCACTGTCCGAAGACGTTTCCGTGGTCATGTGGCCGGCATGACTAAACACCGAGGCGCACGGAACGCTGTGACCTTCCCACCGAAGTGGTCCCTATTTATCTACTTGCAATTTCTTGCTTTTGAACTGCTAGGTTGGCAGGAGCTGGAACTAGAGACGGGAGCTCACTCCGTCATGCGGCAACTCGGGCCTCGAACTGCTGAACTACTGACCTTCCACAGCCTGCAGTTCAGCAACTTAACCACTTGAGCCACCGCAGCTCCGTAAAGTCTCAGAGTCAGTGTAAAGTCGCTTCCATCTTATGGTGACCCTGCGAATTAATGACCTCAAAAAACGTCCTCTCGTGAACAGCCCTGCCCAGGTCTCGCAAACTGAGGGCCGCGGCTTCCTTGCCTGGGTCAATCCACCATCTGACCCTGCTGCCTTCAACTTTTCCTGGAGGCTTTAGGGGTGGATCTGGGAGAGGGTGGGGTTTGGGGAGGGGCCTCTGTATGGTACCATGCCCTTCCAAGCAGCCATTTCCTCTTGGGAAGCCGATCTCTGTCAGCTGGAGATCCGTTGCAAACGTGGGGGATCCCCAGGCCCCACCTGGAGGCTGGCAACCCTACATGATTGTCTGTTGAGCTGCTGTTTCCTCTATTGCAGCAAGCATACAAATCCTGTTCAGGACCTGTATGTTTACCTCAGTGGGAGAATCGCAGCTCCACAGGCCCCTTCGGCTCAGGAAAACGGAGCGAAGGAAGATTTAAACCTTCCTTTCCTCACACTGTGGTCCCACGGGAACTGGGTCCACAGACACCTGATTTATTCGGGGGAGGGGGAATAACCTCTGGGAGATTCATTCACCAGTCACCAGTTCTCTCAGAGCTGTTCTCTCGAGGGCAGTCCTCGAGAGAGCTCTCTCAGCCCCACCTACCTCACTGGGTGTCCGTTGTGGGGAGCGGAAGGGAAAGGAGATCGTAAGCGGCTCTGAGACTCCTTTGGGTAGTGGAGGGCGGGGTATAAATCCAATCTCCTCCTCCTCCTCCTCCTTCTCTTCTTCTTCCCCTCACTTTGTGATGTAGTTGGGACGAGATTATATGACAGGGCATTTCCCAATGCAGAAATACTGATCTTTCATGATGTATTTTTAATTGGTGTTTTCCTGGGGACCTGTGAAAAGGAAAATCTCAAGATGACATTCTGTTTTCCTTTCTTTTTTAAAAAAAAAACCCTTTGTTTTGCTTTTTTTACAGGAAAAGTTATAACAGAGACGAAAGGAGTCAAACTGTACCGCATGTTGCCATTCTGAAAGGTAAACAAATGGATTTTTAAAAACTTGGAAGCTCATGAATTTCAAATGTAATGTCAAAATGTGAATTTTTCTGCAAGGGAAAATGTTTCCATCAACGTCCATCAAGGTAAATACTGTCTACTCAGACTGGCAGCCGCTCTGTAGGGCAGGAGTGTCGAACTCATTTGTTATGAGGGCCGGATCTGACATAAATGAGACTTTGTTGGGCTGGGCCACGAGTGTCATAAAATCTAATGCCAGGTAGCGGAGATATAAACTTTGTAAAGGACACAAACACAAAGGGTTTTTTTTACTTAAAATAAAAACATGCTTAAAACATGAGCACTCTTGCAATATTTGGTTTATTTAACAGTGTCTGATAACTGACACCTCTTGCTATGAATTATTGCATCAAAATGTCTGCTGTTGCAATCTTGAGTATGCTGTTCAGGTGTGTATCAGTAAGCTGCAAACCTACGATGACGCAGGAGCAGCAGCAGAACTGGAAGAAGAAGCAGAAAAGAGCCAGTTCCACTGCGGGCCTGATAGAAGCCCTCCAGGGGCCTGATCTGGCCCCCGGGCTGCATGTTTGACACCCCTGCTCTAGGGTCTCAGGCAGAGGTTTTTCATGTCACCTACAACCTGATCCCTTTAACTAGGAGACTTGTTTGGAAATTTCTCCAGGTTCAGAATATGACAACTGGGCAATTTACCAGGGCTCATGGTCACGATCAAGAACATATTACTCTAATCATTATTAATCTGCATACGTTTTTTGCTTTGTTTCCATTTTTATAAAATTGAATTTTACAATTAAAATAAAAGGTGGTATTGCTGTGTTTCCCCTTATTTGGTTGTCTTGCTTTTATGACTTAAAGCATGAATGGTGTACAGAAAGAATAAAGAGAAGTGATTTCTCTGTATAGTTCGAGGTATAATTAGGAGTCTTCATTCCTTTACATTGCAATGAAATTTTATCTATGGCCATAATTTCAGATTTTGACAGATCATTCTGAAATAATGAATAGAGTGTTTTCTTTTTTCATTTTCTAGTAATTCGAAGTTTGGGCGCTTCCAATAAATTAATGGGCTTCTTTCTCATTGGAGGGATTTGTAAAAATCATCTATATGGTTCAGTAAAATCTGTGACTGTAAAAGGGCTAAATAGCCTATTACTTTTTTGTATATGGATTTTAATCAGGTTTCCAAAACACTGAATTTTAATGCATGTCCGCCATGTGTGGTGAAAGGAACTAATTTTGCTGCATTTCCTTCAGCAAATAGCAGAATATTATTTATGGATGTGTTGTGATCTATCAGATGTCAAATGCCACTAGGGATGCCAGCCTCCAGGTGGGACCTGGGGATCCCCTGGAATCACAGCTCATCTCCAGACTACAGAGATCAGTTCCCCTGGGGGGAAAATTGATGCTTTGAAGAAGAAGAAGAGATTGGATTTATACCCCGCCCTTCACTTAGAGTCTCAGAATGGCTTACAAATTCCTTTCCCTTCCCCTCCCCACAACAGGCACCCTGTGAGGTAGGTGGGGCTGAGAGAACTCTGACGCAAACTGCTCTTTTTCAGGAACAGCTGTGCCAGAGCTTGTGACTGACCCAAGGTCACATCAGCAGGTGCAAGTGGAGGAGTGGGGAATCAAACCCGGTTCTCCCAGATTTGGAGGATGTACTCTATGGCATGGTACTCCATTGAGGCCTCCGTCCTCCCCAGGCTGCATCCCAAAATCTCCAGGTGTTTCCCAACCTGGATCTGGCAACCTTACCCCCCCCCCCCGGTGGCCAGGGAGAATCGGGCAGCTCTGTTCCCTACCAGGATCTGGAAACCCTGTCCCCTATCCCCTACCGGTGGCGGGAGGGACCCAGCAATCCCAAATACCACTGTATAAAAACATCGAATGGATGTTCTTGTGTATTTATGGACGATGACGTGAACAGAGGGGAAGGCCAAATCCCGGGCCACAATTTCACCTCAGAGGCTGAACCCAAATCTCTGTATCCCAAGTAATTGTTGGTTTTTATACCCCACTTTTCTCTACCTTTTAAGGAGTTTAAAAACTGCTTACAATCTGCTCCCCCTCCCCTTCCTCTCCCCACACACCTTGTGACGTAAGGTGGGGCTGAGAGAGTTCTGGGAGAGCTGTGCCTGGCCCAGCAGGCTGCATGTGGAGGAGTGGGGAATGAAACCCAGTCCTCCAGATTAGAATCCGCTGTTCTTAACCGCTACACCATGCCGTCTCTCTAGTAATTGTGTATCTCAGAGTTGTTTTCCATAAACAGGGACTAAGTCTCTCTGATATTTATTATTTATCCATTTCGATTTATATCCCACCTTGCCTGATACATCTCTTTGGATCTGTTTTTTAATCTTAGGGTGTTCACAAAACATGGCACTTGTACACAGTTCTCCCTCTAAGCTGTGGAGTCTTGTGAGGAAAAATCCTACTTTGTGAGCGACTGGCATTAAAGTTGTGAGCGAGCCATTTAGCTACTGCATAAATCAGTATGCTCTGGAGCCCTCCTTCCTGAGCTGAGACAAAAATGTGTGAGCCGGAGGCTAAGAAACTGTGAGCTGGCTCGCACTAACTCTAAGCTGAGGGAACACTGCTTGTCCATACTAGAACCATGGGGCGTAAGGACTGCTGGTTTTCAATTGCCCAATGTCTTTCACCCTCATTAATCTCTTTTCTAGCACGTCACTTACTCTATATGATTGAAATTTTCTGCATATCTGAAATGAAGCACATGCCTTTTCTGAGGGAAACTTTTCCTGCCCTGCCTTCGAATGTGAATAGGAGTAGTACTGGGTGCCGGCTATCCCAGATAGTCAGGTGCAAATCAAATAAGAGCCGTCCAGGGGTCGTTTCATAGAAAAAGAGCTAGGGGAACTCATTAGCATAACTCATTAGCATATGCCACACCCCCTGGCATCACCGGAAGTGTGTCATAAGGCCACACCCACCACTCAGTTAGTCTTAGTCTTAAAGGTTAGTCTTAAAGGTGCTATTTAGTTAGTCTTAGTCTTAAAGGTTAGTCTTAAAGGTGCTATTTCTTAGTCTTAAAGGTGCTATTTGAACTCTTGGACTATTTTGCAGCAACAGACTAACACAGCTACCTCGGGGAAGCTCCTGGATGGGGCTGGGAGTCCTTGCGGGGGCCACATGGAGTGGCCTCGGCCAGGCAGAGGGGGAGGACGCCAACTTACCCTCCTGCTTCTTCCTCCTTCTGCAACAGAATGAGGCTGGAGGAAGGGGGCGGCCGGGAGAAGGGGCGGGGCTTCATCGTGTGCCCCGCCCCCTGCACCTCACCCGGGGGAACTGCGTTCCCCTGCGTTCCCCCCGAAATGACCTCTGGAGCCGTCTAATGCAGATTTAGGTCATTTCCTCTTAGGCGTCCATCATTTCCTCTTATGCATCCATATCGTTTCATCTATCATGTATCCTTCTACATGTCATCTTCCTGTGTTTACCCAGTATTTCCAAGAGCCCTCATAAAAATGGCAGCAGAAAGAGCCATCAAGCCATGGCTGATTTATGGAGACCCCCTGGGGTTGTCCGGGCAAGAGATCTTCAGAGGTGGTTTGCCATCACCTGCCTCTGCGTAGCAACCCTGGTCTTCCTTGGAGGTCTCCCTTCCGAGTACTAAGCAGGGCCCTGCTAAGAAGAAGAAGAGGAGGAGGAGGAGGAAAAGCTTGGAGAAAAGATGACTGAGGGGTGACATGATTGAGGTTTACAAGATTATGCATGGGAAAGAACAGGTAGAGAAAGAGGTACTTTTCTCCCTTTCTCACAATACGAGAACTCGTGGGCACTCCATGAAATTGCTGAGCGGTCGGGTTAGAACGGATAAAAGGAAGTACTTCTTCACCCAAAGAGTGATTAACACTTGGAATGCACTGCCACAGGAGGTGGTGGCGGCTACAAGCATGGACGGCTTCAAAAGGGAATTAGATAGGCATATGGAGCAGAGGTCTATCAGTGGCTATTAGCCACAAGGTATAGATAGGGAATCCGGGGCAAGGGATGCTCTGTCTTCTTGGTGCTTGGAGGGGGGGGTCAACAGTGGGAGGGCTTCTACTGTCCTGGCCCCACTGTTGGACCTCCTGATGGAGCCTGGTATTTTTGGCCACTGTGTGACAGAGTGTTGGACTAGATGGGCCTTTGGCCTGATCCAACATTGGCGTCTCTTATGTTCTTAGGAGGAGGAGGAGATTGGATTTATACCCCGCCCTTCACTACCTGTAAAAATGAAGATCTAGGACTTCTGCAGCTCTGTGATCTGGAGGGCTTTCTGAGTATTGGTGAAGAAAATTTAGCTCTTTCCCCATTCCAAATGAATTTACCTGTAAGCTTTTGCCGGTCTTCTGTTTTGGCAGAAGAGAGACCCATTGGTCAGTTTTGAAAACGTATAGAATTGTTGGGGAAACAGATCAGTTTCGTTTAGCTAAGTGAATTCTAAAGGTAAAGGTTTCCCTTGCTCGAAAGCCAGTCAAATCCGACTCTAGGGGGCGGTGCTCATCTCCATTTCCAAGCCGAAGAGCCAGCGCTGTCCAAAGACATTTTCATGGTCATGTGGTTGGCATTGACTAAACGCCGAGGCACACGGAACGCTGTTACCTTCCCACTGAAGCGGTACCTATTTGTCTACTTGCAGTTTCTTGCTTTCGAACTGCTAGGTTGGCAGGAGCTGGGGCCAGAGATGGGAGCTCACTCGGTCACGCGGCACTGGGGTCTCAAACTGCCGCTCAGCAGCTCAGCATCCTAACCTCTGAGCCACCGCGGCACCTAAGTGAATTCTAGTAAACCATGAAAGGCTCCCCACCACCCCCGCCCAGAATAAGGCAAATATCTGTTTGAATCTTGATTTGTAAGCTGCTGTGGTTAACTTTAAAGACAGTTGCCAATATTTCTAAAGTTATCGTATGCGCATGCATGTTTCCATTAGCGTTTGTTGCCGTTCTAAGACGCTTTCGTGCACTCACTCTGAGCACTTCAGGCTCTTTGTCGCTTCTCTGTGCTTGTGAATTACTGTAATGTGCGGCATCTTGGACCGCCAGCCAGCTTGCCATTTTATGGCTCGCTCAGCTGGAAGGCAGAATTATGTCTGCATTTAAAGCACCGAGCGCTGCTTCTGCCACCAAATGTGAACTGATGCGGTCTGGAACATGTGCATAAAGCACTGGTGGTTCAAACGAAGCTGTTAGACGTATTTACACTTCATTCTCTTAGGCTGATTCTGCATTGGCTTTTACCTCCGTTGTTTTATGAAACCCACATTGGAACAGAAATTCCCCTTTGCATTGCATGTTGCTTTCACGTCCTTTGATTATCGGATTTTATGGTAGCCTCCACACTCCATGCCAGTTTCGCTTCCTTTGATCATCAGATTTTATGGTACCTTCTGCATAGATTTATGGCCGTTTTATGGCCATTCAGGGGTGACTTTGCAATCAGGACGGTGTTGCCCCAAGGTAATTGGATGTGGTTTTGAGCTGCACTTTTTCGTCCCAGTTGAGAAAATGTGGAGCGAATGCTAGATGCAGAATCGCCCTCAAACTGGTTTCATATTCGTTCGTCCCCAGAGAATGCTGGGAACCGTAGTTCTGTGAGGCAGGTGCGGAATCTTTGCATTCTCTGCCCTCTCGCCAAACTTCAAGTCCCAAGATTCTTTTAAAGAAGCTAGGAGTGGCTAGAGCCAAGGGACTTTTAAAGGGAATTTTAAAGGCAAAAGTAACCAACACTGCAGCCCTTAGAAGAGTTTACACCGTTCGAAGTTAGTTGAAGTCAGTCGGCTTATACCCAAAAAAGTCTTGCAGTCACACACACGAAATAATCCACTTTCAATCCACTTTCAGTGGTGTAGTGGTTTCAGTTTGGTGTAGTGGTTAAGTGCGTGGACTCTAATCTGAGAGAACCGGGTTTGATTCCCCACTCCTCCACATGCAGCTGCTGGAGGACCTTGGGCAAGCCATAGTTCTGGCAATTTCTGTCAGAGCTCTCTCAGCCCCACCTACCTCAGAGGGTTCTGTTGTGGGGAGGGGGAGGGGGAGGAGTTTGTAAGCCGCTCTGAGGCGCCCTTGGGTAGTGAAGGGCGGGGTATAATTCAAATCTCTTCTTCTTCTCTATCCAACTGGATTTTACTGTCTGAACTGGCAAAATCCAGTTGGAAAGTGGATCAAAGGTGGATTATTTAGTGTGTGTGACTGCAGGTCTCTAAGGCACTACCGAACTCGAATTCAGCTGGCACAGAAGGATAAAACTGGGTTTAGGATTGCAACCCAAGTCACCCGGACATGACTTGAGATAGCCTTTGTTCTGTGGAAGCAAGGAGGCCTTTATAAAAAGTTTAGGTCTTCTGCATGCCTTTTCCTTTTTCCATCAAGTCGCAGCCAATTTAGGATGACCCTGTAGGGTTTTCAAGGCAAGAGACATTCAGAGGAGCTGGCAGTGCTAGGTCAGGATACATGTAGAATACCCAGTTATAAATCTGTCCATGACAATAGGAACCTCACCATCCAGAAGCAGTCTGTCTTAGAGTATTGGGTCCGCAGGAGAGGGAAGCTGTTGTCGTCACGCCTTGTCAGCCATGGTTCAACCCAGAATGGTGGATTAGACGACCCTTGGTGTCTTTGATTAAGATGTTTCATATGTTCTTCTTAGGGGGGTGGGTGGGCATTTTGTGTGTGTGTTTCTGTGTGTTTGTATGTGTGTATGCCTGGAAGTCATGGTTGACTTCTGGCAACCCCTAGGGAGGCTTGGACATTTCAGGGAAGAGCCAGTTTGGTGTAGTGGTTAAGAGTGCAGACTGTAATCTGGGAGAATCGGGTTTGATTCCCCACGCCTCCACATGCAGCTGCCGGGTGACCTTGGGCCAGTCACAAGTTCTCTCTGAGCTGTTCTCTTAGAAGCAGTCCTTGAAAGAGCTCTCTCGGCCCCATCCACCTCACAGGGCGTCTGTTGTGGGGAGAGGAAGGGAAAGGAGATTGTAAGCCACTCTGAGACCCCGAGTGAAGGGCAGGGTATAAATCCAATCTTCTTCTTCTTCTTCCTATTGCCTGCCTCCGTGTCCCAGCCCTGGTATTCCTTGGAGGTCTCCCTTCCAAGTACTTGCCAGGGTCGGCCCTGCTTAACTTCCAAGACCTGATGAGATCAGGCTTGCTTGGGCTATCCAGGTCAGGGCGATAGTTTGTATATTCTTATGTCGGAGAGGACTCTTATTTTTTTTGGGTCCCAGGACGGAGAAGTCAGGCCTTTGGCGTTGTGACTGCACATGCAAAACATGTTAGTCAGGCAGTCCTGGATTCCTCTGTGTCATTTCTACCAGGGCATCTCTGACTGATAGCCCAAGAGCCCAGGGGGCTTTCTCAAATTTCAGGAAGCCGATTGTATGAAACACACCCTTTGGATTGTGTCTGCCGATCTTCTTCGGTTGGTGCTGCAGGAGCTATTAGTAAAGCAAGTAATTTGAGAGGCACGCCGAGAACTCCAGGGAAATAGTTTGGGAGGAGCCAGGGGAGCTGCTTCCATGCCAACAGACAGAGATTTTTGGCGGGTCTACAACACAGACTTCCACTGGTTTGAGAAGAAGAGAAGAGATTGGATTTATACCCCCGCCCTTCACTCGGAGTCTCAGAGCGGCTTACAATCTCCTTCCCTTTTTCTCCAAACAACAGACACCCTGTGAGGTAGGTGGGGCTGAGAGAACACTGAGCAAACTGCTCGTGAGAGAACAGCTCTGAGAGAACTTGTGACTGACCCAAGGTCACCCAGCTGGCTGCACGTGGAGGCGTCAGGAATCTACCCTGGTTCTCCCAAATTAGAGTCCGCTGCTCTTAACTGCTACACCAAATAGTCATTCCCACCTTAGAAATGGCGGTTCTGAGAAAGGTATGGGTGGGCTAGTAAAGGTAAAGGTTTCCCTTGCTTGAAAGCCAGTCAAATCAGACTCTAGGGGGCAGTGCTCATCTCCATTTCCAAGCCAAAGAGCCAGCGCTGCCCAGAGACCTCCACGGTCACGTGGCTGGCATGACTAAATGCCGAGGTGCACGGAACGCTGTTCCCTTCCCACCGAAGCGGTCCCTATTTATCTACTTGCAATTTTTGCTTTCGAACTGCTAGGTTGGCAGGAGCTGGAGCCAGAGACGGGAGCTCACTCCGTCACGCAGCACTCGGGTCTCGAACTGCCGAGCTACAGACCTTCCGGTCTGCAGCTCAGCGTCTTAACCTTTGAGCCACCGCAGCTCTGTGGATGGGAGAGGGGGGTCTACAACAAAGCATTCCTCTCACCAAACGAAAATTCCCAGGATTCAACGGGAGAAGAGTTTCTTGTGAAATTGTTGTTGTTCAGTCGCATAGTCAAGTCCGACTCTTTGCGACCCCATGGACCAGATCACGCCAGGCCTTCCGGTCTTCCGCCGTCCTCTGAAGTTTGCTCAATTCCATGTTCATTGCATCTGTAACACTGTCTAACCATCTCATCCTTTGCCGTCCCCATCTTCTTTGACCTTCAATCTTTCCCAGCATCAGGTCTTCTCCAGTGAGTGCTCCCTTCTCATTGGGTGGCCAAAGTCTTTGAGCTTCAGTTTCATTATCTGGCCTTCCAGGGAACAGTCAGGGTTGATTTCTTTGAGGATTGACTGATTTGATCTCCTTGCAGTCCAGGGGACTCTCAAGAGTCTTCTCCAGCACCATAGTTCAAAAGAATCTATTCTTCGGCGCTCAGCCTTCCTTATAGTCCAACTCTCATCCAAGCTAAGCAGGGTCAGCCCTGGCTAGTGTTTGGATGGCCAGCCACCAAGGAAAACCAGGGTTGCCGCGCAGAGGCAGGCAAGGGCAAACCACCTTCAAACGTCTCTTGCCTTGAAAACCCTACAGGGTTGCCATAAGTCAGCTGTGACTTGACGTCACTTCCCAGAAACAGCAATTTAAATGGACAAATACTTAAGGAAGGACAGCTTTTCAGAGGAGCTTGAACCCTAGTTATATATTATAAAAACAAAAGGTCATATATTAGTTTGCCTGAGCTGAAGGGGACCCATTTGTGAAACTCCTCTCCTTAGCCCATGTGCATACACACAAAAGCCCCCCCCCAATTTGGCATAGTTTTTTGGGGGGCGGATGACTGGGGCCAAAGCATTGCATCTGCAGTTCCATGTGGGGTGTCTTAAACCTTCCCCTCTCGAGACCACGAAGGACCCCAATTTTGCAACGAGAGGCTGTTGTTTTCTAGCCTAGCATTGCTGTTTGGGAACAAACTGAAACGTCTTAAAAACCAGAATTGGGCTAAGCCCTGTTCATTGGCAAATAAAAAGTTAAGCAAGTGCAAATTAACCAAAGAGATGCTAGATATATTGTTTGCGATCGTCTCCTCCTTTTGTAGCCCAAATGTCCTGGCAGTGAGATCTTATTGTTCAGCTTCTGCAGGCTACCCAGTTCTTTTGCTTGTTTGTCTGTTGGCCTGTCGCGTCCCAGCTGACTTATGGCAACTCCTCCCGGAGTTTTCAAGGGAGGAAGACGAAGAGGAGGAGGAGGAGGAGGAGGAGGAGGAGATTGGATCTATACCCGGCCTTCACTACCCAAAGGAGTCTCAGAGTAGTTTATAATCTCCTTTCCTTTCCCCTCCCCACAACAAACACCCTGTGAGGTTGATGGGGCTGAGAGAGCTCTTTCGAGGACTGCTCTTGTGAGAACAGCTCTGAGAGAACTGTGACTGACCCAAGTTCACGCCAGCAGCTGCAAGTGGAGGAGTGGGTAATCAAACCTGGTTCTCCCAGATTAGAGTCCACACACTTAACCACTACACCAAGCTGGCTATGTACCGCAGTCTAGTACCTACCGAACCAGGGTCTGGCTGTCAGCTGTGGTGGGGTAAAAGACTGAAATTTTGGAGGGGCTTCAAAATACCTGGAAGCCCAGGCCATGGGTTCATACGGCCCTCGTCCACAACCATCCCCACAAGAGTTTTCTAACAAATACATTCCCTTGACCTCCCATCTCTGCCGATCGTCTGGGTTTTCACCCACTTCTGACTCACGGGCAAAGCGTTTGGCGGGACCGTCTGACAAGGGCAGTGGGGGTGAAGTGTGCAGCCGCATGCCTTTCATTTCTCCCGAGTCACTTTTCCTGTCTCCGACCGCAAGCTCTGATGTGCTTCGGCTGTGACTCACATCCCGGCGCAGCGGGAAGAAAATATCCGCTTGGTGAGAAGAGCATCTCTTCCCTGGCAAGCTGGCAATTAAGCGCTCGGTGCCCCTTGCCCGCTTCACAGGGGTCGATAATGGCACAACCGGGCTTTGTGTCGAAGATCTGGAGAAGATGGCCCGTCCCCCCTCCTTTCTCTCCGAGCCACAGGCATGACAAATTAAGTCCCCATTGCACAGACTGAAGAAAGCTGTTTTCCGACTGATTCACCTCTCCCGCTGCGTGGTGTCCAAGGCAAAGGAGCCCTGCTGGTTTTATGAAAAAGGGGGAGGTTTAACTTGGCAGTCGGAGATCACATCTTGCGTGCCGTGGAGAGCCATGCTGAAAGTGGATCTTGCATGGCCGGGGTTCTTGCAGCGCCTGACTGAAGATGCCCCGGTTCGTCTGGGATCCACCGGGAATCAAGATGCCAAGTATAAAGTAACGTCTGAAACCAAACAGAGGCAGGCGATGCTGAAAACGAGAGAGTCCCAGACAGTCCTGCACTTCCTAGAAGGATGATAGCTTAAGGAATGTGTTTTCCCCCCTCCCTGCTATGTACATAACTGGTTCTTACAGACACAAACAGGCTCACATTCAATGGTGTTGACGTATCCCAGAATCCTCCTTGCTTTTGCCTCTGCTACATAAAAAGCAAGTCAAATAATTCATTGTCCTGCATCAGGCCAGCATAAAAACAATGAAAGCAATCATTTGGAGCAATTTATAAAAATAATCCGTCCCCTGAATTTTAAAGTCTTTATAAAAAAGAGCTTTTTCTCCAAACCGCCAAGCATTCTGCTGTCTGTGCCAGGAAGATCAAGAATAAACTCGACCTGAGTAATGTTTTATGGACTAGCATATGATGCTGCTTTATACTTGGTCCATAAACTCAGTATGCTCTGCTCTGCCTGGTGGTTGGTTGACACACTGTGCGTCAGCTGTAGGCCCATTCAGTATTGTTCGGGGAAATATTCTCAAGATGACAAACTCGATTCACTCTGGTGGTGGGTGGGTCTGTAGAACTGGAGAGCGAGTTTGGTGTAGTGGTTAAAAGTGGCGGATTCTAATCCAGAGAAGAAGAAAAAGAAGAAGAGGAGGAGGAGGAGGAGATTGGATTTATACCCTGCCCTTCACTCAGAGTCTCAGAGTGGCTTACAAACTCCTTTCCCTTCCCCTCCCCACAACAGACACCCTGTGAGGTAGGTGGGGCTGAGATAGCTCTTTTTAGAACTGTCCTTGAGAGAACAGCTCTGACCAGAACTATGGCTTGCCCAAGGTCATCCAGCAGCTGCATGTGGAGGAGTGGGGAATCAAACCCGGTTCTCCCAGATTAGAGTCCACGCACTTAACCATTACACCAAACAGGGTTTGATTCCCCACTCCTCCTCCACATGAAACTGGCTGGGTAACCTTGGGTCAGACAGAGTTCTCTCAGAGCTGTTCTCTCGTTCTCGAAAGAGCTCTTTCAGCCCCACCTACCTCAGAGGGTGTCTGTTGTGGGGAGGGAAAGGGAAAGGAGTTTGTAAGCCGCTCTGAGACTCCAAGTGAAGGGCGG
Organism: Gekko japonicus; assembly: GCF_001447785.1. NCBI lineage: Eukaryota > Metazoa > Chordata > Lepidosauria > Squamata > Gekkonidae > Gekko > Gekko japonicus. Next base: position 630,225 of record NW_015165836.1, on the reverse strand, counting down.
GGTATAAATCCAATCTCCTCCTCCTCCTCTTCCTCCTCCTTGAATACATTTTCACAGACTTCTTTGGTGGTCTCCCATACAAATCCTAGCCTGGGCCATCCAGGTCAGGGTTTCTCTACCTGAAGGAGTCTCAGAGCAGCTTACAATCACATTCCCTTCCTCTCCCTGCAACAGGTACCTTGTGGGGTTGAGAAAGTTTGGAGGGAACTGTGACTGACCCAAGGTCACCCAGCAGGCTTCATGTGGAGGCGTGGGGAAGCAAACCCGGTTCTCCAGATTAGAGTCTGCCGCTGTTAACTGCTACACCATGCTGGCTCTCCAGAATGCTGGACTAGATGGACCACTGGCCTGGGTCAAACTGGGTTGCCCTCACACTTGTGGTATAGTTGAAGAACGCCCTGTTATGCATATATGGAATGCCAGGTTTCTGTGGGAAACCATTTTGAAATCTTTGCTTGACGGGCACGGTTTGGGCTGGGGAAGTATTGCAAGAATTGGAGGCAAGCCAGTTCTTTTAATCTCACCGGCTGTGGAGAAACGCCTTGTCTCCTGGAGGGCTGGCAAGGAGCAAAAGACTTCCTTGTGCGTTTTAACCATTTTTTTCCCCTCTGAGCTAAGAACAAGCGGGGAGAGGGGGGGTTAGCCCATGGCCTTCCAGATGGATCTCTTAAGAAATGTCAATGGGTCTTGCTAGAGACAATGGGATGGGCCAGTTCACATACCCCCCTTCTCCAAGCAGGGAATAGAGGTGGAGGTATTAATGGCTAGACAGGTTACAGGACTTCCTGGAGACAACAGGAAAAGAAGCCTTGATCTGGGCTGATTGGGGTCAAGGGGGAGAAGACACAGATTTGTTAGAACTGCCTTGCAAGGGGAAAGGCAGTCTGTCTCTTTTTCCTTGGGATGCTGCGCCGAACAGACCTCTTGCCAGAGGTGGGGAGCAGGCAGCCATTTTGGACCATGCGGCTGGCCCAAAGAGCTGGTAGTCATCGTTAAGAAGAAGAAGAAGAAGAAGAGAGGGAGAAAGAGAAGAGATTGGATTTATACCCCGCCCTTCACTACCCAAAGGTGTCTCAGAGCGGCTTACAAACTCCTTTCCCTTCCCCTCCCCACAACAGACACCCTGTGATGTCGGTGGGGCTGAGAGAGCTCTGACAGAAACTGCACTTTTTCAAGAACAGCTGCGCCAGAACTATGGCTTGCCCAAGGTCATCCAGCAGGTGCAAGTGGAGGAGTGGGGAATCAAACCCGGTTCTTCAAGATTAGAGTCCGCGCACTTAACCACTACACCAAACTGGAAATGGAAGATCTTTAGCGAACTAGGACACCTGAGATACAGAGCCCACCTTAATTTGAACATCTTGTTAGGGCATGTTTTAGAGAGATTTGTTTTTTACCAATCTCTTTTGTTCCTCCTTGCTTCAGTCTGGCGTGGTGCTAAGAATATGCTTGTAAACATTTTCTTTTTAATAAATACTTTAAACCTCTGATGCTGGAGGTGGCTCTCTGTACCACATAGATCCCCAGGGGAGCCCCAGGAGGGGGGAAGGCAAGCAGTTGGCAACTGACTATTCCCCCAAAGGGCACACAAGGCATTAATCCATCCCCACGGTAGCCAGCTGTTGGGCTAGCAGGAGACACTGAGGCAAGACCTCTGAGCTTAGAAGGGGAGCTGAGGGTCCTGATCCCTTTAGCGGGAAATCCCTACATTGATCAGATGGTCGTGGCGGCCACTGGAGAGTAAGAGCCCCTCCAGGGAGTTGGGAAACCCCCTAGGAGGGCAGGGGGGAGCAGGGCCTGCAGGCACATTCTACCACGCCGGCCTACGGAAGTGGTTTTTGGTTTTTTTTGCATTGTGCCTACCTTGCTGCAGTGGGAGTGAAACCGCTTGGATGAGTTAGGAGCCGGCACTTTCATGGGCTGGTTTACAATATGACAAATCCCTCGGATCATCCTCATCCCGCGCGGGGAGCCAGGAGTGTTTCTTGGCCTCTGGTGCAGTTTGCTTCACACCTATGCAAGATTTAGCATTATTTCTCTCTAAATCTTCGCACGTTGCTGAAGGGCCAGAATGTCGTAAAGGTGTCTGCTAAACAGATGTTAGATCCTCGGGAAGTGCCGGGGAAGCTGTGCATCATCTCCTAGCAGATAACAGAATCGAGCAGACGGCGGCCGTCTGCATCGAGAAGCAGCAGCAAGAGAACAGAGCGGAGTGGAGGGCCGGGAGGGATGACGGGCCGCTGTCCGGTCTAACACTTGTCAGAAGATCACCGTCAAATACCCAGGAGGAGTCAAGTATGCCTTTGTGCCAATTTTTGCCAGCTCTGATGGGAGACCTCCTGCCCCCACTGGCTCTTCCTATTGCTACTCAGCTAGGCAGTGGAGGGAGGAATGATGGGAAAAACGGGGAGCCATCAATGGTTGCCGGACACCATTAAATAACTTTTAGCATGGCCCAGAAGATAGAAGGAGGAGGAGGAGATTGGATTTACACCCCGCCCTTCACTACCTGAAGGAGTCTCAGAGCGGCTTACAATCTCCTTTCCCTCCCCCTCCCCACAACAGACACCCTCTGAGGTAGGTGGGGCTGAGAGAACTCTTACGGGGACTGCTCATGAGAGAACAGCTCTGGGAGAACTTGTAACTGACCCAAGGTCACTCCAGCAGCTGCATGTGAAGGACGAGTGGGGAATCAAACCTGGTTCTCCCAGATTAGAGTCTGCGCACTTAACCACTACACCAAACTAGCTGGAGGAGGAGGAGATTGGATTTATACACTGCCTTTCACATGGTGTCTCAGAGGGGTCACAATCTCCTTTCTCTTCCCCTCCCCACAACAGACACCCTGTGAGGCAGGTGGGGCTGAGAGAGCTCTTTCGAGGACTGCTCGTGAGAGAACAGCTCTGAGTGAACTTGTGACTGACCCAAGGTCACCCAGCCAGCTTCATGTGGAGGATGAGTGGGAAGTCAAACCTGGTTCTTCCAGATTAGAGTCCGCGCTCCCAACCACTACACCAAACTGGCTTTCATTGCATATCATTGCATGAGGCGACACTCTAGCATCCACCCGAAACTCTATGGTTAAGCCCTATACCCGCCCCATACAGTGAGTCTCCTGCTGTCTGCCAGCCCTGTACTGCACTGGTAACCTTACTTTGTCTTAAGTAGCAAATTCTCTCTTTCTTTCTGTTTAAAAATGTAATTGTTGGCGGGGGTGTGTGTGTCACATGCTAGCAACAGCAGAAGTGAGGGTCAATGGGGCGGGAAGGACGGTTGCCAGCTCTGGGTTGGGAAATACCTGGAGATTTGGGGGGTGGAGCCTGAGGAGGGCGGGGTTTGAGGAGGGGAGGGACCTCAGCAGGGCATGATGCCACAGAGTCCACCCTCCAAAGCAGCCATTTTCTCCAGGGGAACTCATCTTGGTTGTCTGGAGACCAATTGTAATCAGGGCTTTTTTTGAAGAAAAAGCCCAGCAGGAACTCATTAGCATAATAGGCCACACCCAACAGCAGAAACTCATGAGCATATTAGGCCACACCTCTGACAGCACAGCTCCTTAGCATATTAGGCCACACCCCCATGCCTTCCTTTGGCTTGCCCGGGTGCCCCGCAGCTGCAGGAAGCCTGGGCAAGCCGGCTCTTGGACAGGCCGGGGAAGGCATGGGGAGGCATTTAAATGCCTCTCCGATCCTTCCAGGGGGCGCCCTGGCCCGCCCACCCCGAAGTTGCGGGGGGGGGGGTGTTCTCCAGGCTTTCCCTCTGTAGCCACACACACAGAGGTTTTGGCTGTAGTGGGCGTGGCCAACTCTGAAGCCAGCCGGAACTCCGTTCCTGTGCGTTCCTGCCCAAAAATAGCCCTGAGTGTAATAGTGGGAGGTCTCCAGGTGCCACCTGGAGGTTGGCAGCCCTATTGGGAACCCAAGATCAGGGGAGGAGCTGAATCCCTTTCCTTTCGAAAGTGACTTTCTCCCTGCCAGCATTTGCAAGGGTTATCCTTGTGTGCCTCAGTGCTTAGTCCTCGTGGCCCTTTCTTACACGCCCAGGGAAATCCTGATCGCCACGTTGGGGGTCAGGAAGCAATTTTTCTCCAGGCCAGTTTGGCTGGGGATCCTGGAGGGTTTTTGTCATGGAAAAGGGGTCACTGTGTGTGTGTGTGTGGGGGAGGTATTTGTGAATTTCCTGCATTGTGCAAGGGGTTGGACTAGATGACCCTGGAGGTCTTTTCCAACTCTGTCATTCTATGGGTCTCTGTTCTGGGGGGGGGGAGTGACCTACAAGACACTAATCCAGATTCACCCCACAGCAGTCAGGCCGGTTAAAGGCCAGGCTGCATTGACTCGGGCTGGTTTTATTCAAAAGGCCTCGCTCTGGCTCAGTGCTTCAGAGGGCCTACGGCACAATGACAGCCCTGCAAAGGAGAGACGGGAAGTCCATTTGTCGCCTCAATCAGATAGGAATCAGTCAAGTTTCTACATCTCCCCCCCCCCTTTTTTGCAGTGGCTTTTCCTTCCTCGGAGTTAGATTGACAGCGCTTCAGCTGTCCCGCTGGGTGTCAGCTACGCTCTTCTGTGCCCGTCTCGCACTTCAGTTGTGAAAAAGGGTCCAGCGCTTATGCATTTGGAACAACCTTAAAGTATAAAGTTCTTCTTCACACACCCCTGGAAAAAAAAACACCGCCACCCGCCGCAGTCTATATGATAAAAAGGCACATTTGTTGGAAATGTGACGCGTCAAGAGCATCGCTCAAAAGCCTTGGCTCAAACATCCATGCGGGGTTTGAATTTGGCATTGGTTTTGCAACGAAGGTTTGTGAAATGTTGTTAGCAGGGATGAGTGTACGCAAAGGAATGATGCTAACACAATTTGTTATGAACTGGTTCAACATATGGATCTATCCAGCTTGTGATGTTTGGCTGTATTATTTGTCAAGTACCACTCAAGTGGCTCAAGTGGTTAAGACACTGAACTGCAGGCTGCGGAAGGTCAGTAGTTCAGCAGTTCGAGCCCCGGGTGCCGCAAGACGGAGTGAGCTCCCGCCTCTAGTTCCAGCTCCTGCCAACCTAGCGGTTCAAAAGCAAGAAATTGCAAGTAGATAAATAGGGACCGCTTCGGTGGGAAGGTAACAGCGTTCCGTGCGCCTCGGTGTTTAGTCATGCCGGCCACATGACCACGGAAACGTCTTCGGACAGCGCTGGCTCTTCGGCTTCGAAACGGAGATGAGCACCGCAACCTTAGAGTCAGATTCGACTGGCTTTTGAGCAAGGGAACCTTTACCTTTACCAATTTGTTGCCCCCCCCAAGTCATTTTCCAACTCGGATTATGCAATGTCCTGCCCTGGATGGCCCAGGCTAGTCTGACCTCATCAGATCTCGGAAGCTAAGCAGGCTTAGCCCTGGGAAGTATTTGGATGGGAGATACCAGGGGCGTGATGCAGAGGCAGACAATGGCAAACCACCTCTGAACGCCTCTTACCTTGAAAACCCTATGGGGTCACTGTAAGTCAGCTGTGACTCGATGCTACTTTCCACCACCAATGTGAAATAAGAGTCTTTAGGTGCATGGTCAGACCAGGCACCTACAGCGAGCTGCTGTCTAGGTACAGGAGAAGGAGAAGGAGAAGAAGAGGAGGAGGAAATTGGATTTATACCCGCCCTTCACTACCCAAAGATGTCTCAGAGCAGCTTACAATCTCCTTTCCCTTCCCCTCCCCACAACAGACACCCTGTGAGGTAGGTGAGGCTGAGAGAGCTCTTTCCAGGACTGTCCTTGAGAGAATGGCTCTGAAAGAACTTGTGATGGACCCAAGGTCACACCAGCAGCTGCATGTGAAGGCGTGGGGAATCAAACCCGGTTCTCCCAGATTAGAGTCCGCTGCTCTTAACCACTATACCACACTGGCTGTCTACTCTTGAAACTCTGCGGAGAAGGAGAAGGTGTGTCTACGGAGGTGTCTCACTGGCTATCAGCCACGACACTTAAAATGCAACCTCCATGTTCAGAGGCAGTGTACCACTATACAGGTTACTCAGGCACAAAGAACAGAGGAGGGACGTTGCCAGCATGGTTGTGGATTTCCCAGAAACGTCCGCTTAGCTAATCCGGGGAAACGGGATGCTAGCCTAGAAGGACCCCTGATCCATCTCCCACCCTGGTCCATCTCGTCTTAGGGGTCTTAGGGGCGCTGGGGGGATCCATAGTTCCAGTTGCACGTGGCAAAGCGGGTTCTAGCCCAGGAAATGTGTCACAAGCCTCTCTCTTTTTTATGGAGCAGGGTGGGGTGGGTGCCACAAGCACGGGGCTGAAACACGGTGGATTTTCTCTGGCAGGGTGTGTTTATAGATTGGCGGGGTGGTTATCTCAGGGCGATGTCCTCGGAGGCTCGGTTGTGTAAGCAAAGCCAGGGGTAACCTCCAGAGAGAGCCCTGGCTGTGGCAGCAAGCCTCGAGTTCTAAATGGCACCGGAAGAAAAATGGGTCACATCACCGACAAGCCGGTGCCCTTCTCGCCCCTTCCCCGCTTCTGCTCCTGAGGCATGGCTATCCTGTGGGTGTCCCTGCTTGGGACCACTTGGGGGGGTTCAGTATTTGGGCCGTGCAAATATATGATTCCTCCCCCCGCCCCAAGGTGAACACTGCCCCATGGTGAAAGACTACGTCTTCCGTAGCTCTGTTAAACATTCATCGGATTCCTTTGGAGGAAAGAATCGACTCCGGGAACATAAAATGTGATCCTCAGCAGCGGCAGTGCTGGGGGGGGGGGAGAGGGGACAAAGGCCAGCGCTTTAAATCTTTCAACCTCTGGCAAGTCATCTCCCATCTACCCAGCGGAGGCTCCGTGTGAGGACCTCGTAAATCTCTCCTTCCCCAAAATAACGCCTCCTGATCTTTCACCTACAGTAGATTAAAAATAGCCTGGGAGCGACAGCCTTTGCCATTTCAACCCCCTCCCCCCCTCTCCCATCTGAGTTTCTCCATCAAGTATGATAGATAACCAGCCATACTGGAGGGGAAGGGATGGAGAGAAGGGGAGGCCGAAGGCACCCCAGAATTAATCGGCGCTCTTGTGCTGACTTGGCTTCTCTCCCCCCCACCCCCCAATCAGCATGAGTTTGGGGCCTATTTCCTCGGCTAGCAAAGTCCATTGTCGTGATGAAAGCGATTATTTTACAGGCACCCTTTCCGAAGAAAAGGAGTCCAGGATAATGGCTGTTAGCCGTAATGGGTAACTGTGCCAGGGTGGCTGTTAAATAGTGGGTTCCAAGGATGATCAGGCTCAAGTCTAGCCAGGGGTCATTTCGGGCAGGAGTGCACAGGAGCGGAGCTCCGGCAGTAAGACGCTCAGGGGGCGGGCACATGCAACCAGCCACGCCCCCCCACTCCCAGCAGCCCTCAGTCGGGCCATGAGGAGCAAGAAGCAGCCAGGTAAGTTGCAGAGCCCCCCCCCGGCCCGCCTTCAGGTACAAGCTCTCCCTTCTCTATGAGAGCAGATCTGCATGTCCCCCCCCCTATTGCTAGCAATCCAAAACAGTCCAGTGGAGCCTGAGCGATGGGTGTTGCCATCTGACATACTTCCGGTGATGTCAGGGTGTGTGGCATATGCAAATAAGTTATGCTAATGAGCTCCTGCACCTCTTTTTCTACAAAATGACCCCTGAGTCTAGTGATCAGCTCAACTTCATTTGTGATTCAGCAAGAGCCAGACGAGACCCCAGAGCCTCAGCTCTGTTAAACAGCATGCAATTGCCACACCCAAACACACCCCACTCCCAATGATAGGCTATTTACATAACATTACTCCTTGGATGGTTACTTCTAGGGTCCTGGTGGGCTATTGTTCTTGTGCTCCAAGCTCAGCCAGTCTCGGGTGTGACATACCTGGAATGAGTCAGTCCCAATACATAACAGTTGCCTGACAGTGTTCCCTCTAAGCTGAGTTAGTGTGAGCTGGCTCACAGTTTCTTAGCCTCCAGCACACACATTTTTGTCATAGCTCAGGAAGGATGGCTCAGGAAGCAAACTGATTTATGCAGCAGCCGAATCGCTCGCTCACAACTTTAAGGCCAGTTGCTCACCAAGTAGAATTTTTGCTCACAAGACTCCACAGCTTAGAGGGAGCACCTCCGTGTGTGTGTGGGGGGGGGAGCTGGTGAACTCTTGGAATTACAGATCCAGGTGGGTAGCCGGGTTGGTCCGAAGCCGCAGAACATTGAGTCCAGCGGCACCGTTAAGACCAACGAAGCTTTATTCGAGGTTTGAGCTTTTGTGTGCAGACACAGACACACATGCACACTCAGAATGTATCTGAGGGAGTGTGCCTGCACACGAACGCTCATACCCAGAATTAAACTTCGTTGGTCTTAAAGGCGCCGCTGGACTCGAACTTTGCTCTCCTGGAATGACAATTGCTCTCCAAGCTGCAGAGATCCGTTCCCCTGCAGAAAACGGCTGCGTCAGAGGATGGATTCTCTGGTATCATATCCCTAAGGAGTTCCCTCCCGGCTCCAAACCCCGCCTTCCACAGGCTCCACCCCCCTGCCCAAATCGCTGGAGTGATCCAATCCAGAGTTGGGGGGGTGTTCTGTGCCTGGGAGCACCTTGCCTCCTCAGGTCACCAGGGTGTCAGCATTAGGCACAGGCCTGTGGCCTAGCAGAGGGCCTAACCCCATGCCGGCTGTGGGAAAGTCCTTGGAGGTTGTGGGGGGAAGGAGACCACAAGAGAATGTCGCCCTGACGGAGGGAGAAGGAGGCGCCAGGAGAGTTCTTGTTGGGGTTGCCAGCCTCCAGGTTGAGCCTGGAGACCTCACCTAGAGTATCGTGTTCAGTTTGGGGCACCACAGTTTAAGGAGGATCTAGACAAGCTGGAACGTGTCCAGAGGAGGGCAACGAAGATGGTGAAGGGCCTGGAGACCAAGTCCTGTGAGGGAAGGCTGAAGGAGCTGGGTATGTTTAGCCTGGAGAGGAGAGGACTGAGAGACGATAACGTTAACCATCTTCAAGTACTTGAAGGGCTGTCATCTAGAGGATGGCACGGAGTTGTTTTCTGTTGCCCCAGAAGGTCGGACCAGAACCAATGGGTGGAAATTAAAAAAGAAGAATTTTCGGCTAAACCTTAGGAAGAACTTTGTGGTGGGCTCTCTTTCTTTGTAGGTTTTCAAACAGAGGCTAGATTGCCCTCAGCAATGCGGATTCTGTGAACTCAGGCAGATCATGAGAGGGAGGGCAGGAACGGTTGTATCAATGCTTAGTTCTTGTAGCCCTTTCTTACATGCCCAGGGAAATGCTGATTGCCCACTTTGGGGTCAGGAAACAATCCTGGAGGGTTTTTTGTCATCTTCTGGGCATGGAACAGCAGTCATTGCAGGTGTGGAGGGGGAGGTATTTGTGAATTTCCTGCCTTGTGCCGGGGGTTGGACTAGATGACCTTGGAGGTCCCTTCCAACTCTATGATTCTATGATTCTATCTCCTGGAATTACAGTGTATCTCTAGACAACAAAGATCATTTCCCCCTGGAGAAAATGGCCGCTTTGGAGAGTGGACTCCGTGACATTTGAATGTGTTCTCTCCCTCCACAAACCCCAGTCCAGGAATTTCCCAACCTGAAGCTGCCTGCCCTATTTCAAGGCAAGTGAGAAGCATTTGCCATTGCCTTCCTCTGCAAGAGTCCTCTTTGGCGGTCTCCCATCCTAGCGCTGACCCACTGAGCTTCTGAGAGCTGAGGAGATCGGGCCATACCGTGCCACCTTCTGTCCCCGAGCAGATTTACACCATTCTAACTCCACTGAAATCCGGGACCTTAAGAAGGGTGTAACTGTTTAGGGTTACACTGTATGTGTAGAGATCTATGGAGAGATATGATAATTAAAGCATGAAAGTACTGTGTAAAGTATTGCAGCAGCGTTTTAAGGGCAGCGCTGCTGTTGACACCGGTTTCTCTTCTTCCCCCCTCCCTTTGAAATCTGGAGCCGGTGTGAGTTGATTGGCTGGCCAACTGGGGAGGGTACGGTAAGGTTGCTTCCCATTGAGGGAGGTGGCGAAATCCAGATGCTAGGTGTTGAGTAAAGGTATTTGACTCTCGTAGGGGAATTGCCCTCTGTAAAACAGAACGTTCCTTGGCTTGATCCTCAAGTCAACAGAGGAGGGAAAGGCCATCCGTTTGCAATCGGGTCACGCTGCCTGGCGCTGGGTACAAGGCACGGAGAGATCCAGTGCGGCGGTAGATAACCGGGTCCTAATTCAGGGACTCGGCAGAGAGGGAAGGAACAGACGTGGTCAGCTGAAGATATGGATGTGCCCTGTAGGGTTACCAACTCCAGGCTGGGGAATACCTGGAGAGTTTGGGGGTGGAGTCTGAGGATGGCAACGTTTGGGGAGGGGAGGGATGCCAGTGGGGCGCAATGTCACAGGGTCCACCTTCCAAAGTGTCCACTTTCTCCAAGCGAGCTGATCTCTGTCACCTGGAGATCAGTTGTAATCCCAGGAGATCTCCAGCCACCACCTGGAGGTTGGCTACCCTAGCTGCTCCACCAGGGCCGCCTTCCCGGAGTAAACCGGGCTGGCATCGCAGGACCTGCTCAAGCAAACTGTAGGCTATGGCCCTTTTGTAACCAGGGCTATTTTTGGGCAGGAACGCACAGGAACGGAGTTGGCTACGCCCAGTAGGAACTCATTAGCATAACAGGCCACACCCAACAGCAGGAACTCATTGGGATTGGCTACATTAGGGGTGTGTGGCCTAACATGCAAAGAAGTTCCTGCTACAAAAAAAGGCCCTGGGTTTTGACAACAAACAAGGTAAACAGAATAAGAAGCAAAAGGTGGGTATGGCTGGATGAGCACACTTCTGGCAACATGGGGGTGCGGCCTAATGTGCTAATGAGCTGTGCTGTCAGGGGTGTGGCCTAATATGCTAATGGGTTTCTGCTGTTGGGTGTGGCCTATTATGCTAATGAGTTCCTGCTGGGCTTTTTCTACAAAAGGTGGCCTGAATATGCCTGTATTTACTTGAAAGGAAGGCAGCCCTGAGCAAGACTCCCTCTAAGCTGCGGAGTCTTGTGAGCAGAAATTCTACTTTGCGAGCTACTGGCATCAAAATTGTGAGCACGCCATTTGGCTACTGCATAAAATGGTTTTCTCTGGAGCCATCTGTCCTGAGTGAAGACAAAAATGTGTGAGCCGGAGGCTAAAATACTGTGAGCTAGGCTCACACTAACTCAACTTAGAGGGAACACTGGCCCTGAGTACCAGACAAATCCCCCTTCTAGAAGGTTATAGAACTTTTATAACTATCACTTAAAATACTGTGAGCTAGGCTCACACTAACACAACTTAGAGGGAACACTGGCCCTGAGTACCAGACAAATCCCCCTTCTAGAAGGTTATAGAACTTTTATAACTGTCACTTGCATGCAGGGGTCATTTCGTAGAAAAAGAGGTGCAGGAGCTCATTAGCATAACTCATTTGCATAGGCCACACCCCCTGACATCACCGGAAGTGTGTCAGAAGGCAACACCCACTGCTCAGGCTCCACTGGACTGTTTTGGATTGCTAGCTATTGTGGGGGGGGGGATGTGCAGATCTGTCCTCACAGAGGAGGGAGAGCTTGTACCTGAATAAAACTTGGTCTTAGAGGTGCCACTGGACTGTTTTGGAGGGGGCGTGGGGGGGGCTCTGCAGCTTACCTGGCTGCTTCTTGCTCTGACTGGGGGCTGCTGGGAGCAGGGGGTGGGGCTTGTTGCATGGGCCCGCCCCCTGGGCTCTTTACTGCCGGAGCTCCACTCCCGTGTGCTCCTGCAGGAAATGACCACTGCTTGCATGCCACTTTTAGGTGGCTGTCTCTTTTTCTTGAGGGCATACATGCAGGGGGTGGACTCTGGTCTTCCTTTCACATAAATAAGGCAGGGGTCTCCAACTCTTTTCAGCCTGTGGGCACCTTTGAAATTCTGGCACAGGGTGGTAGACTCAACCACAAAATGGCTGCCACAGGAGGCAGGGCTAGACACACACAGAGAGGGAGTCCAAGTGCTGCTTTTTCACTGCCTTGCATGCAGAAGGTCCCAGGTTGGATCTCCGGCATCTCTGGTTTGAAAAGATCGGGTGGAAGGTGACGGGCCCAGATCTAGATAGTGCAGGCTAGTCCGATCTTGTCAGATCTCAGGATCTTAGCGGCGCCAGCCATTGTTAGTATGTGGATGGGAGTTGCTGTCCAGAGGCAGACAATGGCAAACCACCTCTGAGAGCCGGCTCGGTATAGTGGTAAAGAGTAGCGGACTCTAACCTGCGAGAGCCGGGTTTGATTCCCCAGTCTTTCACATAAAGCCTTCTGGGTGACCTCGGGCCAGTCAGACTTCCCTTAGAGCTGTTCCCTCAGGAACAGTTCTCAAAAGAGCTCTCTCAGCCCCAACAGGGTGTCTGTTGTGGGGAAAGGAGATGGTAAGCTGCTCTGAGACTCCTTCAGGTGATGAAGTTGTTGGTATTCAGCCACACAGTCGAGTCCGACTCTTCGCGACCCCATGGACCAGATCACGCCAGGCCTTCCTGTCTTCCGCCGTCCTCTGAAGCTTGCTCAATTTCATGTTCGTTGCATCTATGACACTGTCTAACCATCTCATCCTTTGCCGTCCCCGTCTTCTTTGACCTTCAATCTTTCCCAGCATCAGGGTCTTCTCCAGGGAGTGCTCCCTTCTCATTTGGTGGCCAAAGTATTTGAGCTTCGGCTTCAGTCTCTGGCCTTCCAGGGAACAGTCAGGGTTGATTTCTTTTAGGATTGACTGATTGGATCTTCTTGCAGTCCAAGGGACTCTCAAGAGTCTTCTCCAGCACCATAGTTCAAAAGAATCTATTCTTCGGCGCTCGGCCTTCCTTATAGTCCAACTCTCGCAGCCATACATGACTACTGGGAATACCATTGCTTTGACCATGCGGACTTTTGTTGGCAGGGTGATGTCTCTACTTTTTATCATGCTGTTTAGGTTCGCCATCGCTTTCCTCCCAAGGAGCAGGCGTCTTTTAATTTCATGGCTGCTGTCACAGTCTGCGGTCTGTCACTAGTGAAGAGTGGGGTATAAAACCAACTCCTCCTCCTCCTCCTTCTCTTCTTTTTCTTCGGAAAGCCCAAGCCCAGAATGGCAGTGATGTCGCCGGTAATACGCCACCATTTCCATTGTGCACCAGTAGTGACACAATTGTGTCACTGGCGGCACAGGATGTGCTGCCAATTTGGGCAAAAACTTGACGATAAAAACAATTTCTACCATTAACTTTTTGCCCAGATACCAGTGTCCCATGTTGGAGACGATGCAATGATGTCATTTCCTTTGTGCACAGGAAGTGACATGGCTGCATTGCCGGCAATGTTGCTGCAATGCCAGGCTTGGCCTTTCCCCTCTGCTGTTGAGTACCCCCCAACCCTCCATGGGGGGGAAATGGTAACCCCACATCTCAAAACAGGAAGGATGCGTGATTTTAACCTACAGTCTCGCAGACGTAAACTGTGGAGACGGCACCATTTAAACTGTAAGGACAAAGTGGTGTTCAGGAGGAAAATGTGCTGGAGAAATTCCTCAGTCCAGCCCCTAACAACCCCCCTCTCCACAAATAACCACTCAGCATTTCTCTAGCTAACAGAGAAATCTGCGGAAGAGAGATCAGATTAAATCCATCTTGCCCAAATGAAGTCTTCTGAAAAACCTGTCTCCCTAAATGCAAGTCGGCGGGAATTAGCATTACAGTCAGGTATTCTTATAGCATGCCTAAGCCAATCCCATAAAAAAATTCCGCCGTGTCGTACGTCATCCAGTTGGGGTTTTATTAAACGTGCACTCCCCTTCATTCTGACAGCACCTTTAGAAGTGGATTACTCACATTAACTATGACAACCCTTGAACATTTTAAAATTTTATTTTATTTTTTTCTGCACCTTTCTGTGTGTTTTTTATTTTAAAGCGCTCATTCCTATCACCTTCAGCAAGTTTTATCTCTTCTCTGCAGATGTGCTTCAGATGAGTTTTGCTTAAAATCCCGACAGGGCTGGTGGTGTGGGACACATGGAGGTAGAAAGAGAAGGCGTGGCTGACTGCTCTGGTGGTCTCTGTCAGCCCAGCGTTTAGGTCTGCGTTTGACTAATTCTGTTTGTCCTTATTGACAGTCCTCATTGAGATTTTAAATTGTGGACTTGTAGGGGTGTGTGTGTGTTTTAAAATAACTGTTGTTTTATTTGCATTGTAAGCTGCGGTGGCTCAGTGGTTAAGATGCTGAACTGCAGACCAGAAGGTCAGTAGTTCGACAGTTCGAGACCCTGGTGCCGCGTGACCGAGTGAGCTCCCGTCTCTGGCCCCAGCTCCTGCCAGCCTAGCAGTTTGAAAGCAAGAAATTGCAAGTAGATAAATAGGTGCTGCTTCGGTGGGAAGGTAACAGCATTCCGTGTGCCAGCCACATGACCACGGAAACATCTTCGGACAGCGCTGGCTCTTCGGCTTGGAAACGGAGACGAGCACCACCTCCTTGAGTCGGATTTGACTGGGGATTTGGGGATGGAAGCTGGGGAGGGCAGGGGCCTCAGTGGGGTACAATGCCATAGAGTCCACCCTCCAAAGCCTCCCTTTTCTCCAAGGGAACTGATCTTGCTAGTCTGGAGATGGGCTGTAATTCCCGGGGATCCCCAGGTCCCACCTGGAGGCTGGCATCCCCATTTTAACTTTAATTATAAGCCAGCTTGAACTGTCCTGTCCATCTTTCACATCACCTACAACCTGATCTTTTCTGGAGATGCCAGGGATTGAACCTGGGACCTTCTGCGTCCTATGCAGATGCTCTGGCATTGAGCCACAGCTCAGTGGACATGATAACTTGCGAATCAGGATCCTTTAACTGGACTTTCTACTAGAGACACCCGTTCTCTTGCCTTGAAAGCCCCACAAGGCACTTTCCACCCCAGCCATCAGCCATGAAGGCTCAGTGAAACCTCCATAGTCAGAGTCACTGTACCTTTGGACACAGATTGCTGGGTGGGGGGGGAGATGACTGCAGAGGAAGGGTGTCACCTTTTTGCCCTGCTTCGGGACATCCAGTCAGCAGCAGATGTAGGAAACAAGACGCTGGATTAGATGAACTTTTGGTCCAATCCAGCATGACCCGAATGACAAAATGAAAGCCCCCCCAAAACCCAACCTGCTTTTAAGGCTCCAGACTGACCCATCATCACCAGCAGGTCTACAGATAGAAAAGATTGAAAACGTAGTTCCTTACACTTCTTCACCCCAAGAGTCATTAACACACGTGGAATTCATTGCCACAGGACGTGGTGGTGGCCACAAGCATGGACGGCGGCAAGAGGGAGCTGGATAAACAAATGGAGCAGGCGGTCCACCAGTGGCTATGAGCCACAAGGTATATATAGCTGCGGTGGCTCAAGTGGTTAAGACGCTGAACTGCAGGCTGTGGAAGGTCAGTAGTTCAGCAGTTCAAGACTCAAGTTGCCGCATGACGGAGTGAGCTCCCGTCTCCAGTTCCAGCTCCTGCCAACCTAGCAGTTCGAAAGCAAGAAATTGCAAGTAGATAAATAGGTACCACTTTGGTGGGAAGGTAACAGCGTTCCGTGCTCCTTGGTGTTTAGTCATGCCGGCCACATGACCACAGAAACGTCTTCGGACAGCGCTGGCTCTTCGGCTTTGAAACGGAGATGAGCACCGCAACTCTAGAGTCGGACTCGACTGGCTTTCGAGCAAGGGAACCTTTACCTTTTATAGATAGGATATCTCAGTCTGGGGCAAGGGATGCTCTGTCTTCTTGGTGCTTGGGGGGGGCAACAGTGGGAGGGCTTCTAGTGTCCCAGCCCCACTGCTGGACCTCCTGATGGCACCTGGTATTTTTGGCCACTGTGTGACAGAGTGCTGGACTGGATGGGCCACTGGCCTGGTCCAACATTGGCTTCTCTTATGTCCTTATGTCCATATTTTTTTTCTCAGTAGGACAGGCATCCTAGGGAAAACGTTAGATCCACCTCAGAGGATCTGAGGGATTTGTTTATGCGTTTCTTTTAATTTTATCCCCCTCCCCCCCCCATCCCCATATCCTACAAGCAGGCAGTTTAGATCTTGATGGCAGTTGGATCCTTTCCAAGTTCCCAATTTCACCTTCCTCTCAGCAAGGGGGGTGGGTGGGGGGAGCTGAGAGAGAAAGGAACAGGCTCAACTCACTAAGCATCTGTCACTTAACGTCAAGTTTCCAGTTTGCTTCTGAACGATTTAAGTTTAGGAAGCAGTGGGGAGGTGGTAAAGGAGAGGTGCGCGATGGTTACAGAGCGGCGCACAAACGTACTCACGAAACTGGGTCACCAGAATCAAAAGACGAGGGGAAGGCGGCCACAGATGGATAAGAGCAGAGGTCATTTCAGGGGGGATCGCGGGGGATCGCAGTTCCCCCGGGTGAGGTACGGGGAGCGGGGCACATGATGAAACCCCGCCCCCTGCTTCCGGCCGCCCCACTTCCGGCCCTCATTCAGCCAGGAGGAGGCAGGAGAAGAGGGAGGGTAAGTTGCTTCCTCCCTGCCTCTCCCCACCCCTGCCTGCCTGGGGCCAGGGAGGGCCTTTGCGGGGCTTCCTCACACTCCCGCCGGCCTTGCAGGTCCACCGCTGGGCCCCTCATGGGGCTCGGCAGTGGAGCTGCAAGGCCGGCGGCGGCCAGGACCATTGGGGGCGGGGTGTGTGGCCTTATGACACACTTCTGATGATGTCAGGGGGTGTGGCATATGCTAATGAGTTATGCTAATGAGTCCCCCTAGCTCTTTTTCTACGAAACGACCCCTGGATAAGAGTAGCCTAGGAGGAGGCCAGATGTGGCCCGGTCACCAGAGCGCATGCGCATCAAGGGGCGCGCATAAACACACCCATCAGAATGTATCCATGCCTTTTTGGAGCGGGTGCCATTCCAGGCGGTTGGGCGTGTGAGAGGTCTCCGAGGAGGAGAACCTATCCCTTTCTTGAAAGTGAGAAAAATGGCCTATCTTGCCGAGTAAAAATATGTGTAAGGGTATGACGCTTCCAAGCTTTGGCAGATAACCTTCCTCTTCAAGCTGTAGACCTGGAGGCGAGATCGGGAGAGTCTGGCTCCTTAAAAGGGGGGGGGGATTCTTTTTGGATCTGAGTCTTCAACAGTTCTTTTAGTAGTAATGTTTGTGTTACAGGTGGGAGCCAGTTTGGTGTCATGGTTAGGAGTATGGACTCTAATCTGGGAGAACAGGGTTTGATTCCCCGCTCCTCCACATGCAGCTGCTGGTGTCACCTTGGGTCAGTCACAAGTTCTCTCAGAGCTGTTCTCTCAGGAGCAGTCAAGTCAAGTTTATTAATACAGTCAAGTGACCAGCCAATTTAGAACATTCCTTGAAAGAGCTCTCTCAGCCCCACCTACTTCCCAGGGTGTCTGTTGTAGGGAGGGGAAGGGAAAGGGATTGTAGGCCACTCTGCGACTCCTTCAGGTAGTGAGGGGCGGGGTATAAATCCAATCTCCTCCTCTTCTTCTCCCTCTCCCCCCCCCAAACCTCACCCTCCACATTCTCTGCCCCCAAACCCCACAGGAATTTCGCAGGGGGTGGGCAGGGGTTTTTGATTCTCCACTCCTTCACATGCAGCTGCTAGTGTGACCTTGGGTCAGCCATAAGTTCTCTCAGAGCTGTTCTCTCAAGGGCAGATCTCGAAAGAGCTCTCTCAACCCCACCTGCCTCTGTTGTGGGGAGGGGAAGGGGAAGGAGAATGTAAGCCACTCTGAGACTCCTTCGGGTAGTGAAGGGTGGGGCATAAATCCAATCTCTTCTTCTCTTCTTAGACCAAGAGAAATGGAGCATCATGCCAATGACATTTGGAGGTGGTGGGAGTGGGAGTTTATGGCAGATTACCGAACAACCTCCCCAGAGCGGCGTGCCCGCACTCCTCACTTTGTCTTTAGGAGGCAGCCGAAGATTTAGGACTGTGTTTGATTGCATCCTAAATTGCGATTTTAAAAATGTTGGTTTGATGTATTCTGTTTCAATCGTAAGCCACCGCGAGCTCCGTTAAGGAAGAAAGGCGGCTAATACATGTTTTCAATCAATAAATAACATCGTTTCCTCCACAGCAATTTCATGTGTATTTGAGGAGGGGCTGTGGCTCAGTGGTAGAGCATCTGCTGGTGTTGGAGAAGGTTCCAGGTTCAATTTCCAGAATCTCCAGCTAAGAGAGTCAAGGTAGATGATGTGAAAGTTCTCCACTTGAGAGAGCTGCTGCTTGTCTGAGTAGACAATACTGAACCTGATGGACCAGTGGTCCAATTCAGTATACAACAGCTTCATGAGTGTTCGTGTGTTTTCTCGTTCTTTCAGAGCAGCCGGTAGACTTTCCCAAGCCAAATTCCGCCCACCCGGCCACGTATTGTGCTCTTCCAGAGGGCTCGACAAACCGCTTGATCATTCCTGCAGGCAGGCAGGCAGCCCAGAAAGACAGATTTGAACTCCTGGTGAGCCGCTATACACGGACTGGTAGGCTCACTGGGTGAGTTACGAGTTGCACACAGACCTGTGGTTAAGACGTTCCTAGCAGAGTGTAGGTGTGTTTGTTGTGATTCCCTGGCAACTCCTGAGGAGCGTTGCTGTAAAGGACTGCGACATATGCTGCTAGCCTCTTCCTTTCTAATTAAATCTCCCTTTCCGTGGCTCAAATGTTGGGAGAGCTGGGAGAGATTTTTTGGAGAGCTGGTAAAGAGTGCTATTAGCGATAACTAATTATTTCTCTCAAACAAGTGTTGTTGTTTTTGTAGAAAGCACTTTTTTGAAAAACTGACATTCAGACTACAAATTGGCTCGCAGCTGCTAGCAGCAACGCTGGGTCCAAAGAGAATGTTAGGCCACGCTGGAGAGGCACAGGATATATGGGCTAGATGCAGAATGAATTCATACTGAGGAGACAGAGGAAGCCATAGCTCAGTGGTAGAGAACATGCTTTGCGTGCACGTCTCATGTTCAGTCCTTGGCATCTCCAGTTGAAAGAATCAGTCTGCAAGGTTAAGGGAGGACCATTCCCTGGGCCCTTGGCGTGCCATCGCTAGTCTGAACTCTGGGCTAGAGTGGCCACTGGTCTGATTCAGGATACGGCAAATTAGTTTGTTCAGGAAGTTCCCTTCTGTCCCCCACCCGTAGTTTCAAAGGCACCCTTTGCACTACAGTGGCCAACTGCAGGTTGAGAAATTCCTGGTGATTTGGGGGTGGAGCCTGGGAAAGGTGGGGTTTGGGGGGAGGGGCCTCAGCGTGGTATAATGCAATACAGTCCACTCTCCAAAGCAGACCTTTTTGTCTTCAGGGGAACTGATCTGCATAGTTCGGAGATCAGTTGTAATCAGTGTTCCCTCTCAGCTGAGTTAGTGTGAGCTAGCTCATGGTTTTTTAGCCTCTGGCTCACATATTTTTGTCTTAGCTCAGGGAGGATGACTCCAGAGCAAACTAACGTATGCAGTAGCCAAATGACTCGCTCACACAACTTTAATGCCGGTAGCTCACAAAGTAGAATTTTTGCTCACCAGACTCCACAGCTTAGAGGGAGCATTGGTTGTAATCCCAGGAGATCACCACACCCCATCTGGAGGTTGGCTACCTTACTTTGCAGGTAGAACTGCATTGCCCCCAGAGTCTCTCTGAAAGCCAAGATATTTGGGGAGCATCTGAAATCACATCCCCGATTACTCTCTCCAGATCAATTGCTTGCCGGACTGTTTTTGCACCGGGAGATTGCATGATAAAATCCATGCAGAAAACGAGCACGTCCAGGAAAAGACGAAAACTCTCCTTGACGTTTATGCATGTGGGGGAGTTCTGTGGTGGCTTTTTAATTGACACAGACCTATCCCCCCCCACCTGGTCTGCATTCAGAAGTGGTAGAGTCCAGGCACATGTGCACGGCATGGAGACCTGGTTGCCAGGAAAGCCTTCTGAGGACTTGTGTGGAGGGATGCGTTTAAGCCAGAGGTCCCCAACTGTTTTGAGGCTGTGGGCACATCTGGAAATCTGACATGACATGGTAGGCACAGCCACAAAATGGCTGCCGTGGGAGGCGGAGCCAGTCACAAAATGGCTGCCGCATCTTACCCTCAGTAGGACAGTGCAGATCCTTAAGCTGTGGTGGCAGCTGTTGCCAATGCAACATTTACAAACATCCCCACAGCCAATCAAATCTCCAATAGCCAATCAGAAGCCCTGCTGGGCAAAAGCCCTACGTGGCCCCACCCACTTCCTGAAAACACTTGGCGGGTGCTAGAAAAGGTGTCAGCGGGGACCATGCTGGGGACCACTGGTTTCAGGAGCTGCATGAACCATCTTCATCTCACCAGCTCCCATTTAACGATGCAACCCCCCCACCCAAAAAAAGCCCACCCTTTCAAATTTGTTGATTTTAATGAATTGGCAGCCTTTCTGTTCACCTTACAATATGAAGGGGAAAAACGCTTTTAGTAGGATGTGTGATATATTTTTTTCTTTTTTTTTTCCTGGACAATTTTTATTTTACGTAATGTGTCTATACACTGTACATTCAGTCACTGTGGTATATAAGCATAGCTATTTTTCATACATCATCTGATAAAGTCCTTTATTTTACAATATTATCTGTTTTAGGTGGGGAAGGAATTGGGAGGGGAAAGGGGGACTCTGAAAAAGGACTATCAAGTTACACAGCGAAATAGATAAATATGCCACGGGTTTTTTTTCTTTCTTTTTTTTTCTTTTTGTAAATCAGGCATTTATAAACAAGAAAGCATACTTTAATTACGTAAAAATAGTTCTAGAATAGGAGAATAAATCATATTGTTAGCAGCAGCTTGGGGGGGTATAACCAAAAATGTGCTGAAATGCTATTGGCTGTTGTAAGTTTGCATCATCCCCCCCCCCCATTGAAAACTCATTTCTGAGAGTTCTTTTGTTTTGAAAGACCTTCCTCGAAACACATAGGCTGGTTGGGAAGGGACAGGGAAATGTCAATTTTTATTTATTTTAATTATAAAATACTTTACAACAAAGAGAATGGTAAAAAGATGTAAATAACGGGGAGAAAGTGTTAACCAACATGAAATTTTGGTGGTGGTGGTGAACACACCCTTTTGTTTGTCGTATATATACTTTTTTCCCTAACAAATGGCAAGGTTTCTTATTTTAGAAACACAACTCGTAGAACGAGACGACTAAGTAAGAAAAAGGTTTTTGAAAAAGTAAACATCATATACACTTATTATACAATTGTAAAATTAAAAAAAAGTATTTACAAATTAACTCTTACTCTTTATGGTTTTGTTTTTACATTGGCTAGTTCAGTCGAAAAAAGCAGATTACTATGTATACCTGTGTTAGCTGCTCCGTAGATATGAATGTCTTATTGCTGTTGGAATTCTTTTTTTTCCCTTTGTTATCTCTGTTTTTTAAAAAGTGAATAAGTAAACTGAATATACAATTATCTAGGGGTATATTTGATGTACAGGGAGAGTCAACAGCCTATATAATAAACATTTCTTCTCCCCTTTGGAAAAAAAGCAGGGGGGGAAAGACCCCAAATTCCTTAAAAGAAATTGAACTGTTGTGAGCAAGGCAGGATCAGGTTAGGGCGTTTTTGGAATTTTCAAGCCACCCACCAACACGGGCTGCAAAGGGGGACGGAGCGATAGCTCACGAAGGCAGCCAAACGTGAGGCTGTATATGGGGGAAATGCAATTTCCCCTGAGTGCCGCCTCTGTCTGTTTGGGGGTGGTTGAGGGGTTAGAGCGCTACAAACCAAAAAGACTTTCCCAATCACTTGAATGTTGGAGAACGTTCCGTGAGTGCATCAGAAGGAACCGGAACAGCACCTCATCACACAGAGCTCCACACGTTGGAGACCTCGAGAACTTCGGAGTTTTTTTGGGTTTTTTTAAACTACTAGTGCAATGTTTCTTAGCTAGATCTTACAGCCATCAATCCCTTACTTTGGGAGCAGATGCGAAACAAAAAGGAAAGGGGGGGGTGACCATCAGGCAGTGCTCACTGGAGGTATTTGTACACAGTGGACTAGGACCTTTCCCCATGACAAGGCCCATTCATTGCAAGGAAGAAAGACCAGACCTGAAGCTATCCTGGGCTTTTGTCCATTAACTGAAGGCAAAAACGTCTGCGGGAAGAACACTCCGAACGGGAGTGAAATCGTCACATCTCCATTCCTGATATGAGTTTGTCTCGGAAATCCTTTGAATGGGCATACGATGGAGCAAAACAATGTAGGGATGCAAGCCCCCAGGTGGCACCTGGGACCCCTAGGAATTACTGCTTATCTCCGGAGATCAGTTCCCCTGGAGAAAATGGGCTCTTTGGAGGGTGGACGCTATGGCATTGTACCCGACTGAGGTCTCTGCTCTTCCCAGGCCCCACCCCTAAATCCCCAGAAGTTTCCCAACCATGATCTGGCAACCTTAGCCCCCCCACCTGTGGCCGGGGGGGGGGGACACCTGGCAAACCTTGAGAGATGCCATGACAAAAGGACGTCTACACATCCCTCTGCTTGAGTTATGGAAAGACATGGTACTACAAAAAAAACACAAAACCTAAAACAAAAAAACAGAGGATTTCCAGATTGTCTCCTAACGAGATGTTTTTGTCATCATAATTTGTTGGCTACATCCTCCATCAGGGATGTATTTTAAAAGGGAGGGGGATCTCTTTCATCACCTGGGCCGTATAAAATCAAAGCTGGCAGCCTGACATTAAAAACCTGCACTCCTACTAGAGAAACATTTGGGAATCGTTCATTTTTTGGCTGGCCTAGTGTGCTTTTAAATGGATTCAGACTGGGAATGAGTTTAGACCTGCAGGACTTCCGGGGTGGGGGGGTGGGGAGGTGTTTGACACATGCTACACATGTAGTAGCACACTTGATGCTTCTGAAGTGTACCCCTTAAATATGCATACTGCAAATATCAACAGTAGTCTTTGCTGATCTGGTCGTTTCCCCCTCTCTGTTCTCTTTGGCTTTTCTTTTTTTTACCCCCTCAGATGAGTCAGGGAGACCTTGCAGGTTCTTGAAGTTGGTAAGGTAAAGGTTCCCTTGCTCGAAAGCCAGGCGAATCCGACTCTAGGGTTGCGGTGCTCATCTCCGTTTCAAAGCCAAAGAGCCAGCGCTGTCCGAAGACGTTTCCGTGGTCATGTGGCCGGCATGACTACACACCAAGGCGCACGGAACCCTGTTACCTTCCCACCGAAGTGGTACCTATTTATCTACTTGCAATTTCTTGCTTTCGAACTGCTAGGTTGGCAGGAGCTGGAACTAGAGACGGGAGCTCACTCCATCGTGCGGCACCCGGGTCTCGAACTGCTGAACTACTGACCTTCCACAGCCTGCAGTTCAGCGTCTTAACCACTTGAGCCACCGCAGCCCTTACCTGCATGGTAGAACCCCCAAAAATGTTTTTAAAAATGTGACATCTGAAATGTGAGAGGACACAGACCCAGTATCAAGGGCAGCAGATTTTGGTATGCCACAGACCTTGAAATAGGAGACTTAAATGCCATCTCTGGGAACAGAGACTATGAAAGCCCAGACCCGTGTTCCCAAGCAGTGGGCCTCCTTTTGCAGTTTGGCTCATAGGTGGCTACACCAGCCCAGAGCCAGACTTGTTTCTCCCTCCGCTTGGGGGTACACAACAAGCATGGTGTGTCACAGTTGCATGGGAGCAGTGTTTGTGTTCCCTCGCTTCAGTGGTAGGGCGTTACGCCAGATCATATTGGATGGGGAATGGTGTTTGGACTGAAGGTTGGTGGCTCAGAGGGTTGTCAACTGAGAAACCATTGGGGGGGCGGAGCTTGCAGAAGGCGGGATTTAGGAAGAGGAAGGACTTTAGCGGGGTATAATGCCATGGAGTCTCCCTCCAAAACAGCCATTTTTCTCCAGGGGAATTGATCTCTGTGGTCAGGAGTGGTAGGGTTCACAACCCCCCATTGTTGTGTTTGTAAAACTAGTGGCTCAGGAACTAGTATTCATTGCACAGGATGCAGGGGAATGTACTGGGGTGCATGCAATTCTCTTGCTGGGCCTGCCGGACCCCCATCTCTCTGCATGAGCTAGTATTTTTGGAGCTAAAAACCTGGATGGCAAATAACACAGCTAGCGCACCCTCCAAAGAACTGTGCAGGGGTTCCTCAGCAGTGAGTGGATGGGCGGGCAAGCTTCCTTCCGAAGAGGCTTTTCTACAATCCTGATCTCCTCTTCGTTAAGCTTCCGCAGAACTCCAGGGTTCTTCGGAGTGCCATCTGAGCTCTTCTGGCTAAGCAACCAGTCTCCCCAGCGAGGCACAAGCTTATTCCCAAAGATGGCACCTTGGCACTCCGGGCCACTGCCAAAGTTTGAAGGAGGAAACGAAAAAACGGAGCGTGAACAAGTCAATCGGTCTGTCCTGGGATTAAATCACCGGCCATAAGACGGACGCACCGAAACCAGAGTTCGACCACAGCATTCGGCGGCAAGCGACGTTATTCTGTGACTGTTAGAGAGAAATACCCGCTACGAAAAGCAGTGCGGCCCCCGAAAATTCGTAACCTGAAAATTCATAAGGCTGAGAAAAGGTTCTGGGGGTTTTTTTTACACGCATGATGACCCCCCACCCCAAACAACCTCCCCTTTACATAAGACAGTAATAATGCCTGTTGATTAATATATGTATGGCAAAGGTTTTAATTCCATGCATATGTTTTTTTAATAACTGCAGAAAAAAACATACAAAGAAGCGTTTTTTTAAAAAAATCCCCACATTAAAAAAAAAAATAACTGCATAAACACAATCAATAATCCGTTTGCATTGCACTTTAGAAGAGGGAGAATGGGATCTGCTCGTCACAATTGAACCAGGGCAAAACCCCGTAAGCTTGGACGACGGGGCTCGCTTCATGCAAAGTTAGTTCACATAGCTTTTTTTTCTCTGCTCCCCTTAATTTATTTTTGCCTAAGTAACCTGACTTTTCTTTCTAATATAATCTTTCTTTTTATTCTGTTTTTGTCTGTTACCAGCCTCCCCCTCCCCCAAAATGAACTTCGCTTCCTCCTTCCAATGTTCATGCTTGCAATGGCTATTAGAATGGGTAATAACTTTATTTTAATACAGTTTGCTTTTTATTAAAAAAAAATTATCTAGTGTACTTGTAAGTAAATACTTTAATTTCAGGACTGGCAGCTGCTTAGCGAAGGAAAGGTTTCATTAGCAGAGGATAATTTCCCTTCCGTGTTGACGCACCAGGGGAGGGGCAGGCATCCTAGAATAATGGTGTGCCCCCCCCCTTCAGAATGTAAGGTCCATTTTTCTGAATGAGTGACCTGTGTGAATGAGTGACCTGTCAACAGCCCAGAGAACTGATTCAAGAAAACAGTTCCAGTACACATTCCAGAACATTGCAGAAAACACAGTTCCAAAAAGGTGCTTTGGGGGGGCAAGAAGAAAGCTGCGGCCATCGTGGTGAATTCACTTGGGTTGCAGTATTGCTGGGGGGGGGGGATGCCTGTGGTTGCCCTACTTGTTGGAGGGGTGGTGCCTCCCTTCCTCCAGAAGTGCAGCAGAATGGCTGCGGAGGAAACACGAGTCATTCATACATCAGAGGCCTAAAGAACTAAATTTGGAAACCTGACTCTGCGATGCCTGCTGCCTCCCCAGGTTTGTCTAACCGTCAGCATCTCGTACAACGTGATCTCGAGAGTTAAGCTAGCATAACTTGAACCTGAAACAGATCAACAGTATCCAAACCCACTCCGACGTGCAACAGCAGGATGGCAAACTGGGCAATTGAGGGATGAGGGGAAGCGGGGGGGGGGGAATGAGGAAGAGAGCGCAGTTCTTGACAAACGTTGTTGTTGTTAAAGAAAGAAACAAAAATCCAGCCGGCTACTGAAGCGTTGGCCCCAATCCTGTCGAAGCAAAACTCCCACCAGGGATATGATTTTGCCCTGAGTGTGTGAATGCATATTTTTTAGATCCATGGCTGGGTTGGGGAGGAACTGCAGCAGAGATCCCAAGATTAAAATATTTGTCACAAAAATAAAGACCCCCCCCTTTAAAAAAAAACAAAATCTAAAGAATAAGAAATGTAGGCTTATATTCACAGCAGCAAAAAGTCTCTCTTTTTTGTGTCTTTAATACAACGCTGAGCCTTCTTCTGGGGCACTCAAGTCCTCACATGTGACCGTTAAGTCAATAAAATACTGAATTTCTGAGGAGAGGAACAAATGGGGATGAGTTCTTGGGGGGGGGGGAATTAAAAGAAAACAAAACAGAAAGAGAGGTTGTCTCACACATGCGCGCACTCCTTTCTCTCTCGGTCTCTCACAAGCCGCTTCCCGATCCATCCGTCTCTTGGTTTTCCTTTTTAAAAATTATTAATTTTTTTAGAAAAAAACCCTCAACTCTTCTATTTCTTTCCTAAAAACTGAAGTGCTCTGGAGATGAAGCGAGTCTTTTCAAAAACACATCAGTCAATAACAGATATCTTCTTTTCTTTTTCTTAAAAGGGGGGGTTATGGCATGATTTACGAACACTGTCTTTAATAAGGCGGGGTTTGTGTCGGTTGTCCTTTCGCTGCTTACACTCTTCATTCCCCCCCCCTTCCCCTCTGGCTTTCTTAACATTGGTGCAAATGCAGGGGGAGGGGTTGGGGGGGAGGAACATGCGGATTTAAAACTAGAAACAAATTTAAAAGTTTTGAAATTCTCGTAGAAATCTCCCCTGAAGGGTTCGAAACTGTCATGGCTTACTGTTGGGTATTTTCAGACAAGCGTCTCTTAGTGAAGAACCCAACCCCTGTAACAATTTATCTTTACAAATGAGGCATCAAAGAGTGTCTGTATTCACACCCCCACCCCACCCCAGTTTTATATATAATATATATTTTTTAAAAAATCTTGTTGATGGTTATAATACCACATCTTTGTGACTCAACCGTTTGTACTTTTTTTTTTTAAATAGCTTATAACAAAAATGGGGCGTCGCAATTCCAAAGTGTTGCCCGGAAAAGGGGACTTCCTCGCCCACTTTCCATTTCCCTTGGGTGCTGCCAGATACACCCGAAGAGCAGTAGAAAAAGATTATTTTTTTTTTGCTGTGGACTCAAAAGTAGTTTAGTTTTTGTTTAGATAAACACTCTTCATGTTATAGGCACAGGAAGATGTTGTGCTATGTGGAGTTGGGAAAAAAAGACAGGATTTCAGTGCTTCTGTTATAACGAGTAACGTCTGCCCTCCAATCAGTAACTAAGTCCATCGCCTTTACCGGCATGCACAGGGGCAAGCGCCCATGCGCATGCGCCGCTCCCGTACACAATCCCTTACTGTGCATATTCGTCAGTCTGGCCTACGGGGTTAGACAATGTCTCATTCCTTTCGCGAGTGCTGCCTCTAGTTCTCTAGGTCCTTTGCCATATGTTCGCTGCTGGGCAGATTGCTCTGCTTAGGCCACAGTTGCTCCTGAAGTTCCTTGACCACTTTTTCCAAGTGTTCCCGCGCTTCCCTCTCGCGCAACAGGTCAGCACGCAGCTGTTCCCGGTCTGCTTCAGCATGCTGGAGTTTCACCTGCAGGTCTTCAATCTAGAGGGAATGAAAAAGAAGACACTCAGATGCTGGTGGGCAGAAGATGCCGCTTCCCTAAGACTTGGACAGCTCTTAGCTGGGCATTCAAAAGATAACCATTTTGGTTGCAGTCAAAGACTTTCACAGTTGGGGGCTACCACAAAAAAGGCCTACCGAATGTGATTCATGTTTCAGGGGGCCTCCTGGAGCTATCTGGCACTTGTTCACTTGAAACGTCAGAAGGATGTTAAATAATTTATTTTTTTGCCTTACTTGTCCAGCAGGAAAGCCCTCAGGGAGACTTACACAGACAGCTAAAGCATCTTGCATGTCAACATATTAAGCAGAACGCAACTAAGCTCAGATATAAAAACAGGGTGGGGGACATAAGATAGTCACATCCAGGAAGGTCCCAATTGCTGCTGAAAACTAGGATAGCTAGCTGGACGTTCGAAAGTTAATGATATTGGCTGCAGTTAAAAACTTCCTAAATTGGGGGGCTACCACAGAAAAGGCCCTTTCTGCATTACCTGCACAACAAACTTCTGTTACTGGAGGCGTACAGAGGAGGGCCGTGGAGAGGGTTGTCAACCTCCAGGCGGTAGCTGGAGATCTCCTGGAATTACAACTGATCTCCAGGTGACAGAGATTATTTCCCCTGGAGGAAGTGGCTGATTTGGAAGGTGGCCTCTGCTGAGGTCCCTCCTCTCCTCAAACCCCACCCTCCTCATACGCCACACGCAAAATCTCCAGGAATTTCCCTACCTGGACCTGGCAACCTTAGCTATGGATAATCTTAGACACTGGGGCAGATGTGTGAGGGAGAGAGTGGCTAGATTATTCCAGGCATCTGAGACTAGGCCTTTGAGCTCTACGCAGGAACAGACTGGAAGTAAACCTCTTTAAGA
Organism: Gekko japonicus; assembly: GCF_001447785.1. Lineage (NCBI taxonomy): Eukaryota > Metazoa > Chordata > Lepidosauria > Squamata > Gekkonidae > Gekko > Gekko japonicus. Next base: position 601,739 of record NW_015165836.1, on the reverse strand, counting down.
ACACGAGGAGTACATATGGACGGGTGAGGGGGCATCTTTAGAAGCAAGCGCATTCCAGGCTTCAATTAGCTGAACGCAGCTACAGGCTGTGCATCTTTGTGCACGTGTGTGTCTCGAGGCGCCTACACATCCCCTAATTCCTCTGAAAAAAACCAGTGCCTGGTTTCTCAGCTTAATCCGTCCATCCTCCTCCTTCTCCTGACGCTATTTCTTCAGATGAGCATCAGAACTGTGGGTTCTGCTAAATTAGACACCGAGGAGACAGACAGACAGACAGGCAGACGCGTCCTCTCGCCTGTGCTCAAACAAAGACTTCCTATGTCTACGAAGCAGCTGTGAGCTCAGGGCAGAAGGGCTTCTGACATGATATTTTTACCAGAAAGGAAGAAAAAGACAATCCCTCTCCTCCCCTGCCTCAAGCAAAGAACAGGAGAACAAAACAAACAAACAAAAAAATCAGATGTGAAAATTCTGCCGCTGTGGAAGTTGAACGGATTGGCACAGCCATCTCGCAAGCTCTGTTTTGGTGAAGAATGTATCCCCCCATCACCACCGCCACCGCCAAAGTGGAAGTTGACGCCCAGCGAGCAGAGCTCTGAATCGGATCGTGTTTAGTCTGGGCACCACTTATCGGCGAGACGTCCCATGATGCTAGAGGAGGAAACCCGCATCATTTCCTCCTGCTGCACTCCTAAGTTTAGCCTGCCTCACAAAAGGGCCTCTCCCCTTCCTGTTAACAAGACGCTGGGGAAGAGTAAAGTTTAATGGGGATTTGTTCTACGCTTTTTTTTCCTTTTTCTTTTTTAAAGAGCTGATAAGTTTTCCATAGCACAGAACGACATGCCCCATCGACACCCAGTGACAGAACGTAGGGATCTGTGCCTTCCTGTGTGCGCGCTCAGTTGTCTTCCTCGGGGCTTTCATTAATCTGAGCAGAATTCCCCCCCACTGTAATGTTTCTTGAGACAGGACCTGGACATGTCAAGAATGGAGGGGATGTGTATGTTTCAAAGTGTACAAAAGGTTCCACCTGAGACGCCTGCCTTGCTTGGATTGCCAATCGCCAGGTGGGGCCCGGAGAGCCAGTTTGGTGTCGTGGTTAAGAGCACGGACTCTAATCTGGGAGAACTGGGTTTGATCCCCTACTCCACATGCAGCTGCTGGAGTGACCTTGGGTCAGTGACAAGTTCTCTCCGAGCTGTTCTCTCAAGGGCAGTCCTCGAGAGAGCTCTCTCAGCCCCGCCTACCTCACAGGGTGTCTGTTGTGGGGAGGGGAACGAAAAGTGGATTGTAAGCTGCTATGAGACTCCCAAGTGAACGGCGGGGTACAAATCCAACCTCTTCTTCTTCTTCTCCTCCCAGAATTACAAGTGATCTCCAGATGACAGAGATAGCTTCCCCAGAGAAAATGGCTACTTTGGAAGGTGGACTCTATAGCATCGTACCCCACTAAGACCCCTCCCCTCCCCAAACCACACTCTCCACAGGCCTCACCCCCAAATCTCCAGAAATTTTCTAGCCCAGAGTTGGCAACCCCAACCCTTGCCAAAGGCTGCCATTTTGCCTCCTTCATTTTTCTTCCCCAGTGGCAGAGAATGATAATTTTGGAGAGAGATTTTTGAACGCTGATAAGTAGTATTCTTTGGAGATGTTCAGTCAGGAAACCTCGAAGAACCCTTCTCCTCACCTGGGCAGAGTACTTGGCTCGCAGCCGGCCAGCTTCGCATCCCTTGTCGCACACCCGGACCTGTCTGGCTTGCTCCAGTTCCCGTTTTAGCCGTATCCGCGACTCGTTGGCCTCTTTCATCTTCTTCTCGTTCTCGGCTCGTAGCCGCTCGATCTCCTTCCTTAAGTTGCGCTTGGCCTCGGTGGCTTCTCTCAGCTTCTCCTTCTTCGCCACGCGTAAGAACTCCAGCTCCTGAAAGAGGAAAGGGGAGAGGGCGTCGGAAGGGAGCTCCGGGGAGGCACGAGGGCTTTGGTTTGGTGAGCCTCGAGAGAGGAGAGGAGGTCTGTCATTTTGTGGTCACTTCCCCACAGGGCCACGTGTGACAGGATTTGGTGTGTGGATGGCCTCCTCACACCCAGTCGTGGCCACAGATGTACAAGTGAGAGGAACCTGGAAAAGGGGGTGAAAAAGCCTCAACTCCAAGGTGGTAGAAACACATTTTCAGTCACTGGCGATAGGGACAAAGGTATCAAATTCTTATGCCTCAACATTAACTAGCATTTTTAGGCACACGGACAACCACTTGCCAAGTTTGTGTATCACACTTTTTTTTAAAAAAAATTGAAACCCCCACACAATCCACTTCACAATGGTACCTATTCGATGCTTATAATGGATTTGTTACCGATCTGAGGCTTTCAGGGTTAAAAAACCCAACATTCCCTCCCCCCCCCGCCCTTCCTGTCTTTTCCATCTCCCCTTCCCATATCCAGATACTGCACTTCCTCTGTTAAGTAACATACTGCACCGAGGTCATGGGAAATCCTCTCTGTTTCTCCAACAATCTTGTTTCCGAGCCAGAACATTGTTCTCCTGGCTTTTATTTCATCTCCCGACCCTGTTACACACTCCACTACCCAGCAGAAAATTAAAATCCCAACACGGCAACAACCGAATCCTGGAAGGGAAGGGGAGGGGAAGGATGATAATGCCCTCTGGCTCGGTTCAGTACAATAAAGGCTCTACCAGTAGGATAAGAACATAAGAAATGCCGAAGTTGGATCAGGCCAAAGGCCCATCCAGTCCAACACTCTGTATCACACAGTGGCCAGAAATACCAGTGCCATCAGGAGGTCCACCAGTGGGGCCAGGACATTAGAAGCCCTCCCACTGTTGACCCCCCCAAGCACCAAGATGACAGAGCATCACTTGCCCCAGAGCCCCTATCTATACCTCGTGGCTAATAGCTAATAGATAAAAGCTCTACCACCTGGCTCTGTATTTTCTGACCACCCTCTGGTTTGAGCAGTTTTGATAAAAAGGCTCTCGAGAACTCAAAAGACTCCAGTATCATCTATCTGGTTTTGGGGGAGGGGGGAGGGTTGAAGTATCGCTCACCATCTTTTCACTGATTAACTGTTTCTGGTTTTAGTTGTTTTTAGATTAATTGTGTTAACTGGTTTTGATTGTCGTATGCCTTGATGTTAGCCCGCGCCCTGAGCCCGTTTGGGAAGGGCGGGGATATACATTTTATAAATAAATAAAGGTCACCTGCCACATGTCGATGAGGCCTGGATGAGCCAGTAAGAACACGTGGACCACCCTTCTTTTGGCCACTTATAAGAACGGATGAACACATGAAGATGCCGTATACTGAATCAGACCTTTTGGTCCATCGAGACCGGTATCATCTACTCAGGCCGTTAGCAGCTCTCAAGGGTCTTAGGCAGAGGTCTTTCAAATCACCTGCTACCCGATCCCTGTAACTGAAGATGCCGGGGAGTGAACCTGGGACCTTTGCATACCGAGCAGATGCTCCTACCACTGAGCCACGGCCTCTCCCACACGTTTTCCCTGCTGTCCTCCTTCAAACACCATTTCAAGGTAAGGTAAACCTGGCCTCAAAAGCAGTGGCATCCAGAGCGTTGGAACTCTATGGTTTTTACATTACAAGCTGGGTTGCTCAACTGGATTACGGTTTCCTGGGGGTACTTTATCAGGCCCAAACCGAATCCGCAGTCGAATGCGGCGAAAAGTCTGCCTGTGGCGTCACTCGTCAGGGGGAAAATTATAAGGAACGTGTTTTAAATTCTTGAGAAACAGATGGATTCCCCGCTTCCCTGCTGCAACTCCCTTTCTGATTCTGTATGCAACCCGTGATTGAAAGAATACATATTTGCAAGTAATAAGTATGCCTGAGTGCGTTGGGCTTTCCGTAAATGAGAAGCCTTTATTGCTAAGCTCTGTCAAAACTACCGTTTCTCGGCGAAGTGGTAAACTTTGAGAAGACACATGAGGGCGATTTCAGACCAATGTGAAATTGAGGTGGCGACCTCTCCACGTGCAGAAGACTCTACCGCTTCAGAAATAACTGTGTTAATAACCCTTTAAGTGGTCACTAGATTTAGGGGACAGGCAGCATACCCAGGATGGCCCGATCGCGTCAGATCTCTGCTTAGCTTCCTAACCAGGGCTCTTGTCAGGAGCAATTAAGACAAGCCTGCATTCTCATAGAGGCATGCCCAAAGCATGTCTCTTTGCTGGGGAGGGGGGAGAGCTATCAATTGCTTTCATAAAGTTAAAAATACAACCATTTTCCAAAACTACTTTTCGCAACTCGGATCCACACGCAAGCCTCTGAATCTCACTGAGAAAAAATCACCGCTGCTCAAATGATCCCTTTCCACCGACCTCCCCAACCTTCAAAATCTAAAAAAAAGGAACCCCGGGTTGCTTTCCATCGGCCCCAAATTCCGTCCCGTAACTACCTGGTGTAGGCTGCGCTTGGCCTGCAAGGCTGCATTGAGTTTTTCTTCCTGCTTCACCCTCATCTTGACGACCTCGTGGAGGAACTTCTCTTTGGCTTCTTTCGTGTCCAGGCCGCCGTCCAGGGCTTGCCGGAGGTGCTCCAGTTCCGCTTCCAAACCGCTGCCACCACCCTGGGGCTCGGCGTGGGCAGTGACTTCGAAGGCGCTGCTGACGGCCGGCGGGGCTTGCATGCTGGGGGAGCTCATGTCCTTGGCCGAGCTCGAGGAGGTGAAGGAAGGGGAGGAGAGTGAGGACAGTGAGGAGGTGACTGTGAAAGACAGAAAGGGAGACGTTCAAACGGGAATGTTGAGGCGGCAACCAGCCTTGCTTCTTCAAACCAGAGGAGGCCAGCAGGGAACCACCTTGGTCTGAAGGCACGGATACCTTTTCACAGATACGAAAGGTGAGTGAAGGCCCAGGGGATGCTCTGAAAGGTTCCTCACTCTGCATGTGGAGGTCAGTGTTTGACCTCACCTGAACAGCATGCCCAAGTTGTTGTTTTAAAAATAACTTTTTATTTATATAATACAGCAACGATTTAAAGTAGCACATGCTATTAGGGAACCACTACAATAAAAGCTTAATTAAAAACACAAAGAATACAAGAGCAATAAACCAAACAGCTATTCAATATATAGCGATAACCTTCAAATTATCGGGGAGTGCCTTTTTCAGCTTACCAGGGCTATTTTTGGGCAGGAATGCACAGGAACGGAGTTCCGGCTGGCTTCAGAGTTGGCCACACCCACTACAGCCAAAACCTCTGTGTGCCTGGCTACAGAGGGGAAGGCCTGGAGAGCGACACCCGCCCTCGCAACTCCAAGGCAGGGGGACCAGGGGGGCCCCTGGAAGGATCTGTCCAAGGGCTGGCTTGCCCGGGCTTCTCGCAGGACAGATCCTCCCAAAGGAAGGCATGTGGTGTGGCCTAATAGGCTAATGAGCTGTGCTGTCAGAGGTGTGTCCTAATATGCTAATGTGTTTCTGCTGTTGGGTGTGGCCTGTTATGCTAATGAGTTCCTGCTGGGCTTTTTCTACAAAAAAAGGCTTATGGGAGAAGATCGCCCTTCAGATACCCCCAGAATTAAAAATCAGGCAACCTACACTTACATTCCTCTCGAGTTTCTACTTCGATTTCTGCTTCCGACTCCTTATCTTCTTCCGTGGCGGGAACGGCAGGGACAGCGGGTGTCGTGGGGGCGACAGGTGTAGGTTCAGGAATGGTTGGGTTTTCAGAGACATGTTTCCTTTTCCTTGGTTGGGTGGGGCTGTTCAGCGGCTCATTGCTCCGGGACGAACCAGTGGCGCACGGGGGGTTGCTTATGATCTTTGGTTGAGTGGGGGGAGCAAGGGCCACATTAGGAGCCACGGCGTTTTCAAAACTCTTGTAAGAATAGAAACTGCAATGGGGGGAGGGGGGAGATGAAAGGAAAGAAATGGAATATTCAATTACATTCCAGCCTCCGCGATGCTGCCATCTTAGGAGTGAATCATAATATATTTTGCAGGCAACAAGATGACTCTCCCCAGCCTTTCCCATACCCGTGCACACTTTCATTGATTCATCAGCGCAATGAATCAGCTACTGCCGTAATTGAAGAATTTAAAAGTTTACCACTGAATTCAGTGAGTCGGGAGCATTTTTGTGCTTTATAAGTTTAAAAAAAGAGTGCTCTTTTCTCAAGCAAAGGACCCGAATCACCCCCAGTAGAATCCCTGGTGCTCCAATCCTGTGTTCAATGGGACTGCCAAGTCACTGTATTCAAGGTGGTGAAGTTACTGTGCTGAGGTCCCATGGAAATCAACAGGACAGAATGTGGGTTAGTCCTGACTGATCTCAGGCTTTCTCCAGACTGGGACCGTTGCCAGTTCAAACATCCCAAACCTTCCAAGTGCCTTTTTAAAAAAAATGCTCATTGAGATTTCAGTAATCTAGTACGATGTTTGTTCGACGCCTTCTCGTACTGATTGTATCGACCTATACTGTGCTTATCAGATACCTCTTTCTACTGTATCGATCTACACTGTGATGTCCTCTGTGAGTCTCAGTAAGAAGGGCAAACTATAAATGGTGGTGGAAAGCGCCATCAAGTTGCAGCTGACTCATGGTGGCTCCCGTCGGGTTTTCAAGGCAAGAGAAGAACAGAGATGGTTGACCGTTGCCTGCCTCTGCATGGGAACCCTGGACTTCCTTGGTGGTCTCCCATCCAAGTACTAACCAGGGCCAGTCCTTCTTCGTTTCCAAGATCTGATGGGATCGGGCTATCCTGGGGAATCCAGGACGAGGCAGACACAGAGGTGGTTTGCCATTGCCTGCCTCTGCGTAGTAACCCTGGACTTCCTTGGTGGCCTCCCATCCAACTATTAACTAGGGCCAAACCTGCTTAGCTTCTGAGATATGACGAGACTGGGCTAACCTGCACCATCCAGGTCAGGGCCAAACTAGAAACACAATAACTAACCAAATAAAAATAAAACGAGTCCGGAAACCATTCTATTTGCTTGTGATCCAGGAAAGCTCGCAAAGAGGAGCTTCCTCAGGGGAACCACACGACGCAACCATCTGACCACAACTACCACCCCCTCCTCGCCCTCCTCACCTGTCTCGGATCAAGGCAGGGATGTGATTTGAGAGCTCCTTCTCGTTTGCTGAAACTGCAGGGGACCAGGGCCGGAATGCAGAAAGGCGCTGTCGAGGGTGTATGCAACCGATGCTCTGTGGGAGCCAAAAAAGGGAAGGGGAGGAAGAGAGACAAAAGAAGGAGGAAACAAATGAAAGATTGATCGAGGCAAGCTGAGAGTCAAAAATCTGGCAGCGACATCTCTAACATACCGGGGTGGGCGAAGGAGAGAATCAAACCTGAACGGCGAGAGCTTAAATCTGAGTAGTCGGAAGCTGGTTTCTTAAGTCATGCTAACAAGACAACTGTTTTATAAAAGGAAGCAAGTTCCAAGGCTCACCTTGCTGGATGAATTGGACAAGGACCGCAACCAACTCGACTGTTTTTCTTTCTCGCCCGTGATTGGAGACTGCAGAGAGGAGTCGTCTACTTTGGGCTTCTTGGGGGCAGGTGGGTCGGAGGGGACCTGCAGAAGAACAGAAGAGAACAACAGGGAATTTATCGGCTGCATGTTCGTTCCTGTCGTCGTAATTCAGGAAGCAGCATCCGCGTGTGTGATGTTTTACGGAATGCAAGAGGACAGGCATAGATGCAATTCTGCATTAGGCAGGTGGGTGGGGGAACACTCGTCACAGGTTCATGGTAGGATGGGGACGGAGGAGAATCATTTCTATCACACCGCTTAGCATCTAATAGAACAACCAGCTGAACAGTATACCAGCCTCGTGGGAGTCCAGAATTTGGAAGAAAAGAGACTGCGTTTCTGGCATCAATGGGGGGGTGATCATCTCCAAACAACCACACTGTTCTAATGGTAAAATAGCAAGCAACATCCATTCCTTGAGGACTCCTACTCACTGGCAAACCATACATTGCCCTGTCCTTTCCTTTCCAAGAGTTGCCATCATTAATGGTTGTCTGCACTGGGTGAAGTATCGACTTTGCACAAAACTTGAATTGGGGAACTAAACTGGATGTGCCTATGGATCAGACAGTTTCTACTTGGCAATCTCGCTAGGATGTGATTTTTTTTTTTTTAAAGTTCGCTGAGCTCAAATGCGATCTCTTCTGGAATACTTCGTCCAAGGAAGACAAAAGCCACCTCCTCCTCTCTCACACGCACCATGTTTACTAATTTAGTAAATGCTACTTACATTATGGTTCGCTGTTTAGGTTCGCGAACCTAAACAGCATGATAAAAAGTAGAGACATCTCCCTGCCAACAAAAGTCCGCATGGTCAAAGCCATGGTATTCCCAGTAGTCATGTATGGCTGCGAGAGTTGGACTATAAGGAAGGCCGAGCGCTGATTAATAGATTCTTTTGAACAATGGTGCTGGAGAAGACTCTTGAGAGTCCCTTGGACTGCAAGGAGATCAAATCAGTCAGTCCTAAAAGAAATCAACCCTGACTGTTCCCTGGAAGGCCAGATAATGAAACTGAAGCTCCAATACTTTGGCCACCCAATGAGAAGGGAGCACTCCCTGGAAAGACCCTGATGCTGGGAAAGATTGAAGGTCAAAGAAGACGGGGACGGGGACGGCAAAGGATGAGATGGTTAGACAGTGTCATAGAGGCAACGAACATGAAATTGAGCCAACTTCAGAGGACAGCAGAAGACAGAAGGGCCTGGCGTGACCTGGTCCATGGGGTCGCGAAGAGTCGGACTCGACTGTGCGACTGAACAACAACAACTTACATTATATATCAATTAAACGCAACTTCCACTTTTTTTGGTATTTGTGTGTGTGTGTACCTGGAAGTCTTGGTTGACTTCTGGAGACCTCTAGTGAGGCTTAGATGTTTCAGAGGTGGCTTACTACTGCCTGCCTCCTCTGCGTCCCTGCACTGGTATTCCTTGGAGGTCTCCCTTCCAAGTACCTGCCAGGGTTGGCCCTGCTTAGCTTCCGAGATCAGGCCGGCCTGGGCTATCCAGGGCAGGGCAAACTCATCTTCCACTTGAATGACTCACAAGGAATACTCTAAACATCCACAGATTTCTCATTCCGAAAGTAAAAGCCACCAATCCCCAGCATGGAATCCTGTAGTCTTTCTTTCAACATATCCCCACCACCACCACCACCTATCTGGGTGTTTTGAAGTCAGGCCATTCAAAGCCTTCCACCCATGGCCCATTCATGGTCTTCCACCCATGGATCAGGGCACTTAGGTGGATTGGGAGCCCCTTCACGGTGGCCATTTTTGGTTGCGTTTTCAAAGGGCCTTCACGACGGTATTTCTGAACACATGAAGCCGCCTTATACTGGCCCCTCAAGTCAGTGCCTGTCTACTCAGACTGGCAGTCGCTCTCCAGGATTTCTAATAGAGGTCTTTCCCATCATCTGCTACCAATCCTTTGAGCTGGATATGCTGGGGATTGAACCTGGGACCTTTGGCATGCCAAGCAGATGTTCTACCACTGGGCCAAGACCCCTCCCAATACTTCCTGGTTATTTGGCTTGTATTTCTCGTCCCTGGGTCTCAGCTCGAACCCCCCTGGCTGCAGTATGGGAACTCACTGAGCTGGAAGCAAGTGACAGGAAATCACTACAGACATCTGATGTCAGAGTCACATGACAGGAAGAGGACCAGAGACATGACCTCACTGGGATCAAGGCCAAGGACCTCGGGCAGCAGACCCAGAGAGTGAGGGACAGACAACACAAGCCAAGCGCCAGGGGGTGTAGCCTACTGAGGAACAAGCCCAGTGAATCCTTTCCACCACTGTGACCTCGCCTCGACTTCCTGCCTCTCTCAGCATGTGTACAAAGGGAGGCAGAAGGCTAGTGAATTAAACTACAAACCTTATGCATGCAAAGCATGGACTCTACCACTGAATTAGCGCCCTTCTCCAAACTTGGCATTGGTCTGCCAAGTTTTGCGTGCGTGTGCCCTCACGTCACAGCCAACTTAGGGTGACCCCATACGGCAGAGATGTCGAACTCATTTGTTACGAGGGCCGGATCTGACATAAATGTCACTTTGTCAGGCCTAGAGATGTAAAATTTCCGGAAATTTTGAAACGGTTTTTTTCCAGTTTTTGCCGGGGGAAAACGGACATTTCCGGGAAAACTGAAAAAAAGGCTACATTAGCATTTCTTTTGCCTTTTCTAGATTGAAAGTCATTCTGTTACTTTAGGAACATAAAATATGACTATGGACATTTTTACTTGGCATGAAATTATCACAACTAGCCTATTAAAAATATAGTGTATCCAAACAATTATTTCAAACAGAATACCCACCCACATGCAAAAACAAAACTGAAACCTTTTCCTTTTCTTGTGACAATAGCACCTCCTAAAGGAAGAAATTCATCTTGTTCTTGCATTGGAGAGTTCAGTTTGTAACCTAGGACTTGCTTGTCCTCAGTGCACAGAAATTAGATCAATGTGATACCATATATATATATTAGAAATGATTTGGAAAATATATGAACACCTTGTCTTAAAATATTTTATTCATCATGTTAAAATAAAACGTTCCATAATCAGTTTTTTTCCTTTTCTTTTCTTTTTTCAATTTTTCCATATTTTCGGGGAAAAAACACAAAAGGCTTCAGGAGAAAAACGGGGGGAAAAACGTTTCCCCCCCGAATTTTTCCGTTTTTTTTCCTGGGCCTTCACATCTCTAGTCAGGCCGGGCCGTGTGTGCCATAAAACGTAATGCCAGGTACCGCAGATATAAACTTTATAAAGGATGCAGGCAGACCCAATTAACACGGGCCGTATGTTGGACACTCCTGCCGGCATAGGGCTTTCAGGGCACGAGACGAACAGAGGTGCTTTGCTGTCGCTGGTCTCCCATCCAAGTATTAACCAGGGCTGACCCCGTTTAACTTCCAGGATCTGACAAGATGGGGCTAGCCCAGGATTAGGTGCTCTAATTGGCCCGGGCCCTGCAACTCCTTCCCCAGCCCTGCCGGCTGAGAGCCTCGTTACCGCGGGTGGCCGAGATCGAACTTGGGACCTCCTGTATGTAAAGCAGGTGGTCTGCCACAGAGCTAGGATGCGGCGACTCTGCGTATGTCTCCCCAAATACCAGGCAAGACTTTTAAACTTGTGTCTGTCGACATCCAGAAATCGGCAGGATCCTTCACTTTTTCAAATAAGCGCATGCAATTTTCGGGGAAGGAGTCGTTCCTTCTCAAATCCTTCCCAAATGTGTCTGTGTGTGGGCGGGCTTAAATTCTCTACGAAGGTGGGAAACGAGATTACTAGAATACATGTTAGGAGGGAGAACTTTTTTCAAAAGAGCTCCTTTAAGAAAACCACAAAAAAAACCCAAACCCTATATAATCACGCCATTCACACTCTCTCCGTCAAATGGGTCGGCTGCGACGGCCTCTCCTTTCCTCTAATTGTATGCAGAAAGGTAAGTTCTTTTTTCTTTTCTTTTTTAAACTGCGGTTTCTGAATTGGAAAGATTATTTTAAACGGGAACAGGGCAGACTTTGTTATTGTGTTTGCAATGGTTGTTATGCCGATGACTTCACCACGGCCGCAGCTGCAGTGCATTCTAGTGGCCCCTTGCCAGACTCGGCTTTGCCTTTTCCACAAGTCGCTCTGCTCAGCCTATAAATCATGCTCGAGCACAAGCCGGGCCTGGGGGGGGGGCGTTCGGAGCCACTTCCTCCTCCGGGGACAGGAGGGGATAAATTCCTAGGGCTACCCGCGGGAGCTTGCCAAAAAGAAGACTGGTAACCTGCGGGATGAACTGGGGCTCTGCGGGAAAACAGAACCAGAAAGCCGGCCAGGACAAACACCCTCTCTGGGGTAGGCAGGAGCGGGGGTTGAATGACCTCACAGTAATCGAGAGTACATAAAAAAAGGTTCTCCCTCCTCCCTCCCTCCCCTTTTCGGTTAAGGCGAGGAGGTGTCAGCTTGACTTTAAGGCTAAGGTCTTGAGGATAGGAACGAACAAGAATCAATGTGATTCAGTACTGGTGTAGTTAGCGGGTCAGGCACGGGTTCGAAGCCCTACTCTCCCGTGGAACCTTGCTGGGTGACCTTAGGCCAGTTGCACACACTCAGCCCTAACCTACCTCGCAAGGAAGTTGTTGAGAGGGGTGCCCTCAGCAGCTCTCTCTCATATCCATCACACCCCTTTCTGTCCTGTTTGGACTTGCAGAGCCTCAGAACTGGAGAAGGGGAGGCAGGATTGTAGCCCCTGGTTCCTTCTCCCCCCCCTCTGTGTCTCCCTTGTGCAGCCTGGAGTTCGAACCCGGCCATCTTCTCGCTGGCCTGCTTCTAAGCTGCACATGCTCAGCCGATGCCCTGAAGTCTCACGAGAATTAGTCGTCTTGTGAGATTTCAGGAGATCTTGGGCTGTACCGGCAGCTTCTTTCTGTCCTCCCATTGCCGGGAAAAGCTGCCAACAGCTGTCAGCAGTGATTGAAGTGGGACCTTAAAAGGCCCATGCTGCACTGCTGTTGTTGCAGCATTCCTCCACCTCGCTTGGCAGCTGCTGGGTGTGGTCGAAGGGCCCACACTGGGCAACTGCTGTTGCAGCATTTCTCCTCGTTGCCACTGCCCCGGTGGGTTCCCTGTTGTCAGCCCCGTGGGTTCCCGAGTGAGCATCTGGTGACTCGCGGGTTATGTCCAGGGGCAGCTCTAGCAGAGGGGGTGGGCTCGCTCCTGGGCCAGAGTCTAAAATGGAGGAGAGGAGGAAGAGGTAAGCCACCCTGGGTCCCCACCAGAGAGGAAGGCGGGGTATAAATGAAGTAAACAAATAAAAATATCTTAGACGCTCAGAGACACAGCTACTGATCCTAAAGGTGCTCTGATGTGTGGTCTTGCCAGCTCTGGGCTGGGAAATACCTAGAGATTTAGGGGGTAGAGCCTGGGGAGGTTGGGATTTGGGAAGGGGAGGGGCCTCAGCAGGGTATCATGCCACAGAGTCCACCCTCCAAAGCAGTCGTTTTCTCCAGGAGAGATGATCTTGGTCATCTGGAGATCAACTGTAACAGCAGATCTCCAGATGCCACCTGGAAGTTGGCAACGCTTGCACGGTGAAAGTCCCATTAGGCAGACAAAGTCATACGCCAGTGCATGTATGTTCGGGGCAGGCTCTCTGCCTTTGGAGCACATTCCCTGGATCACAAAGTCTGGAGACAGGGCAACTCTGGTGCCCGTGATTCTACACGGCTAGACCTGGGCACAGAATGTAGGTCAATGCAGGTCAATTCCCGTTGTTTCAGTAGAAGCACGATTCTAGACCTCGTATTTGCAAAAAAGATCGTGGGATGGGCTTAGGCAGGGTCTCTGGAAAACTGCAAGACCCGAGGAGAGAATGGGGGTGGGAAAGCAGCTTTGGAGCGATTGCTCTGGGGAATAACTGCAGCCCCGCTCATTCATGCAAAGACAGAATTAACGCTTGTACAAGCTTGCAGTCCTCAAACTTTCCCTGGGAGGGAACTGGGGAGAGATGGAAGGAGGGCTTCAAGGAACCAGGCTCTGAGCCAACTGGCACCCTGGCAAGACAAATTAACCTGGAAATCCCCACGCCCGCCCGTTACTGGTGGCTTCCCACCTCCTCCTCCTCCTCCTCTCCCCTCTTCTTCAGTGGCATCCACAGTGCCATAATGTAACTCAGGCCAAATGCAAAATCAGCCCCCAAGAACCTTGCCGGTTGCCAATACGATCAGATTTGCCGACAGATTCCTTTTGGTCCGGCTTGGGAGGAGGGTGTGTGAGGGGAGGACGAGGTTGTGTTTGGACAAGCCCCGATAACAGCCAGGGTACTTTTCAAACGTGGGGGTGTCCCTAGAGGACAGGGGAGTGCACAGGAGGAGGGGGAGGGGGGGTCACGGCGATAGAGCAGAAAACCTCCTTCTGCCTGTTGGAACTGCCGCAGGAGTGAAAACAGTGACGGCATCCGAATACTATTTGGCAAGCACCGGCAGATCCCAGCCCTGTCCGTTGGGATGGCCGAGTTAGGCAGGGAGGGGAAGCCGGAGCAGGGAAGAGACCTGGAATGCAAGGCGCAGCAGGTGCTACAACTCAGCGGAGTTCTTTCTCTCCCCCCCCCTTTCCGCCTTTCCATTTTTATATCCCTCTCCCTTTCCCCTCCACCCTCTGCTCATCTGCAAGAAAGAACATTTTGTGCGAAGCTGGAGACAGCCATTTGGGAGGGTTAGAATGTGTGTGTTTGTGCGGAGGGAGGGGGGCTGAAGCTCACGCGTGGAGATAGTGCCTGAATAGCACAAGTTGAGGCTAAAAAGAAACAGGCTGCGGGGGGCGGGGGGGGAATAGCCCGGAGCAGAGTGTCAACTCCTGAAAAGAATATGGGATGGTGGGAGGGGGTGAACGTGCAAGACAGGAAGAAACACGCAAGACTCCCCCCAACGCACTGCCAGAAACCCAACCTCCTCCCTTGCTTTGTCCTCAATTGCTAAGAGAGAAATGCGGGGGGGGGGGGAGTGAGAGACACACAAAGCAAGTCCTAGCGGGTCAGCCATTTGGACATTCCAGGAGCATTCCGAAAGGTGGAGACTCTCGTTTTCCCCCGTCCCTCCCAGCACATGCCTCATGCTGGGAGTCAAGAGGGGGGGAAAGGAGAGCCATAATGGGATGCCGTAGCCTACAAAGCCACGCAACAGAGTGCTCTCATATCCAGGGGTAATTTCCTGCAGGAGCGCACAGGAGCGGAGCTCCGGCAGTAAGGAGCCCAGGGGGCAGGCACATGCAACAAGCCCCGCCCTCTGCTCCCAGCAGCCCTCAGTCAGAGCAAGAAGCTGCCAGGTAAGCTGCAGAGCCCCCCCCCCCGGTCTAAAACAGTCCAGTGGCACCTTTAGGACCAAGTTTTATTCAGGCACAAGCTCTCCCTCCTCTGTGAGGGCAGATCTGCACGTTCCCCCCCCCAATAGCTAGCAATCCAAAACAGTCCAGTGGAGCCTGAGCGGTGGGTGTTGCCTTCTGACACACTTGCGGTGATGTCAGGGGGTGTGGCATATGCAAATAAGTCATGCTAATGAGTTGTGCTAATGAGCTCCTGCACCTCTTTTTCTCCGAAATGACCCCTGCTCATATCTGATCCTCCACGAGGACATGAAAAGCATGCATGCCCTCTCAATTCAAGCCGAAGCAAAGAGTCAGAAAGCTTCCTTTCTGGTCCTCCTGTCCCCTGGCTCCCAACCAACGAACGATAATGAAGGGGGAAAGAAAGGCGGAAGCGGCCACCCATATGGGCGAGGATGGATTTCCACACACCCCTCAAAAAAGGGAGTGCCAACCCTTCTCAGGCATTCCACATGGACTACAAAACTGGGTGGCATGCTAGAAATCTGCTTCCTCTGCCACTGCTCTTGTCTCCCTGGGCATGTCACTTTCTTTGAGGCACCTTTGTTCCCCCCCCCCCTCGACAATCAGAGCTCTGACTTGCTGCAGGTTACCAATGAACATCCAGATTTCTGAAGCCGCCTGGACTGTCACAGCAAAACCTTTTGCTCACCTTCCCAGACTGGAAAGGCTTGTCCACATGCGCCTGTGAAGTCTCTGCTAAGTCACTGGTATTTGTCTCTTGGAGAGCAGACTAGCACGGTGTCGTGGTTAAGTGTGCGGACTCTAATCTGGGAGAACTGGGTTTGTTTCCCCACTCCTCCACTTGCAGCTGCTGGATGACCTTGGGCAAGCTATAGTTTTGACAAGAGCCGTCCTTGAAAGGGCAGCTCTTGAAAGAGCTCTCTCACCCCCACATACCCCAAAGGGTGTCTGTTGCAGGGAGGGGAAGGGGAAGGAGGTTGTAAGCCGCTCTGAGACTCTGAGTGAAGGGTGGGGTATAACTCCAATCTCCTCCTCCTCCTCCTCCTCCTCCTCCATGTACCTATTTATACTAGCATGAGGAGGTATCTATTTATGACATTTTATAAGCCCACCTTTCTCCTAAAAAGGACTCAAGATGGGTTACAATGATTTTAAAAATAACACTGGCGGACAGAGTCACAACTGATATATTCCCACGGGGTTTTTTGTTTCTGGCTCTGGGAGACTCAGCATCAAGACGCCTTGAACTCTTACCTCTTCTACATCACTCATGGAACACTTTCTTAGGGGTGGCTTTATCATAGGTAGGGTTGCAAATCGCCAGGCGGCACCTGGAGATCTCCCACTATTACATTTGATCTCCAGACGGCCGAGATCAGTTCCCCTGGAGAAAACGGCTGCTTTGGAGGGTGGACTCCGTCTAGAGCACTGTGTAATATTGTGAATGACTGTTTTTATGTTGCTTTTAACTTGTGCCGAAGAATAGATTCTTTTGAACTATGGGTGCTGGAGAAGACTCTTGAGAGTCCCTTGGACTGCAAGAAGATCAAATCAGTCCATCCAAAAAGAAATCAACCCTGACTGTTCCCTGGAAGGCCAGATAATGAAACTGAAGCTCAAATACTTTGGCCACCCAATGAGAAGGGGGCACTCACTGGAGAAGACCCTGATGCTGGGAGAGATTGAAGGTCAAAGAAGACAGGGAGGGCAAAGGATGAGATGGTTAGACAGTGTCATCGTTGCAACGAACATGAAGTTGAGCAAACTTCAGAGGACGGCGGAAGACCGGAAGGCCTGGCGGGATCTGGTCCATGGGGTCGCGAAGAGTCGGACTCGACTGTGCGACTGAACAACAACAAATGTGCCCTATTTGTGAGCTGCCCTGAGCCCGCTTGCGGAGAGGGCGGGCTATAAATAAAAATAAATAAATAAATACGATACCCTGCTGGGGTCCCTCCCTCCTCAAACCCCGCCCTCCCCAAACCCCGCCCCCAACATCTCCAGGTGTTTCCCAACCCAGAGCTGGCATTCCTATGAGACAGGCGAGAGCATTCTGTCGCTTAGGAGAGCTGCAAAATTTGCTATGCTAGAAAGAAGGTTGCGTGTCCTTTTTTGGTACCTCCAACCATGCCCAGCCCTGAACTGGATAGACTCGGTTAGCCCAATCTCAGAAGCTAAGCAGGGTCGGCCCTGGCTAGTATTTGGATGAGAAACCTCCAAGGAATATCAGGGTCGTGATGTGGAGGAAGGCAACGGCAAACCGCCTCCGAACATCTCTTGCCTTGAAAACCCTATGAGGTTGCCTTAAGTCAGCTGTGATTGGACAGCACACACAATCATTCTCAGATGTTCTGACTGTGATCCAGAGAGTGGTGCTGCCGGCTTCCATATGCCCAATAAAGATTTCTGGTTTGTATTTCTTGAACCACAATACCCCTTCCCTCACACTTTTCAGAGAAAGGTTTACAACACAGTTTGTGATATAGTGTTGGGCGTGTGTGTGTGTGTGTTGTAAAAAAATGAGGGTCTAAACTCCTACTTGGTACACCTAAGCCTTTGGGCGCGCCTGCAGTCGCTCTTTGGATCCTGGCCACTGGATTTCAAGGAAGAAAACAAGTTGCAACCCAGATGTTTCAGGTGTGCGTTCAGCAGCAGATCTGGGGGCCTTGTTCATCTTGAGGTCATTCCGCTTGTGCTTTTACAGGTGGTGGGAAATGCCAGCAAGCTGTGGCCGATTTACAGCCACCCCCTACGGTGTTTTAAGGCAAGAGACTCTGAGGTGGTTTGCCATTGCCTGTCTCTGCACAACAACCCTGGACTTCCTTGGTGGTCTCCCATCCGAGTATTAACCAGGGCCGACCCTGCCTAGCTTCTGAGATCGGATGAGATTGAGCCACCCTGAGCTGTATGCTTTTATTTGGAGAGCCATAGTTCTCAGTATTTTTAAAGTCACTAGGAGCAAAGTAACCCAATTCAGATAGAGAATCACCTCATCCTGCTGGTTCTTAATGCCTGCCTGCTGGCGGCCAGGGCAGCTGACCTCCTCCTCCTCCTCCTCCTCCTCCTCCTCTTCTATTACCCAGATTAAATTTTGGTGCCAGGCGAAACGAGACCACATCTGACACATTTGGCCAAACTGGTTTGTCGCCCCAGTGCCGCGCTAGCAAAAACTGAGTGAGGACGGTGATGACGACAGATTTTTTTCTCACTGGTCTCTCCTCCGTAGAGCCAAGTCATCGTGATTCAGCCAGCAGGCCCAGGGAGAGCGTAGCTGGCAGGGACACCTGCCGGTTTGTTTTCGGATGGATGCATCAGCAAAAAGTCCAGGGCTCGACGGGCAAGGCCTTCAGGTCGAAGGGGTTCTATGGCGAGAGACACCCAACCACCTGGCACCAGACTCCCTCTCGCTGACCTACTTCCGGGTTTCTTTCAACAATTCACCCCAAATAACCTGAATGGAAGTATCTACCGCATCTTGTTTTGGGTCACATGGATGCAACCTCCGTGAGATTTTTCTGCATGTTTTCAACCTGGAGCTATCCAACACCGCTTCTACTTGGTCAAACTGTGCCTCCGTTCCAAAATGCTTGCAAATAGCCTGCCCTCCTGTCCGTTGGTTCCCTCTGATGGAAAGAGCGTTCACGTGATTACAGATGAAAGGGATATCTTAAAGGGAGGCTAGGGGTACTTTGGTGGTGGTGGGGGGACGACGCAACCAGCTTTCATAGGACTACAGAAGAATTCCAGCTTGTCTCTTGAATTGGGCGCACAGAGCTAGGAGCATTTCTGGTTCTTGCTGAAGCACCAAAAGCAGAAGAGAAGCACCATGCAAGCACATGGAAGGCTGAGAAGATGGTTTCTGTTTGTGGTTTCCTTTGGAGCCCAAATAGAAGAAGATTTATACCCCATCCTTCACTAGCCGAAGGAGAGCGGCTTACAATCTCCTTCCCCTTCCCCTCCCCACAACAGACACCCTGTGAGGGAGGTGGGGCCGAGAGAGCTCTCTTGAGAACGGCTCCTGAGAGAACAGCTCCGAGAGAACTTGTAACTGACCCAAGGTCACACTGGCAGCTGCATGTGGAGCAGGTGTGGAGAATCAAACCCAGATTCGAGTCTGCACTCCTAACCACTACACCAAACTGGCACCAAAAGCAAACCAGAAGGGAGATAAATGTTTCTAACCCATCTGTCTTAATCCAATGGGAATTGTCTCATGATCGAAGAGGCTGCAAGTTTCAAGTGGACATTTAACCAAATTTCCTGTGCCCCCCCCCAGTAAATTGCAAGCGCTGACAACCACATTTATGGGTAACACAAGGGATGTTTCAGGTCAAAGAGTCTGATTTCATGAACCACTGGATAATCTTCCAATGCCACCTTTTCTTTTCTTGGCCTTCTGGGGGTACCTCTTCCCACCTGCCCTGGTGAAGCCATCCAGAAGGCAGCATACAGGTCCACAGGTCTGTGGATAGGCAGATCAGCTTATATTTTGAAGAAAGCCCTGTCCTTATCTTCGTACTGTTTCAAGGGTGACAGAGCCAAGAGGTTCCAACCCCCTTCCAATAATCCACACTTTTAGGAGCCTGCAGTTGTAGGGATGTTGGTTTCAAAAACAAGATTTAGCCAGAGGTCGATTCGGGGGGAACGCGGGGGATCGCAGTTTCCCCGGGTGAGGTGCGGGGAGGCGGGGCACACGACGAAGCCCCGCCCCCTGCTTCTGGCCGCTCCGCTTCCAGCCCTCATTCAGCCAGGAGGAGGCAGGAGAAGAGGGAGGGTAAGTTGCTTCCTCCCCACCTCTCCCCATCCCTGCCTGCCTGGGGCCGGGGAGGGCCTTGGCGGGGCTTCCACGCACTCCCGCCAGCCTTGCAGGTCCACCGCCGGGCCCCGGATGTCAGGGTGTGTGGCATATGCTAATGAGTTCCCCTAGCTCTTTTTCTACGAAACAACCCCTGGATTTAGCCCTCGGAACAGAAAGCAAGGCTCCGAATAAGACTAAAGCCAAACCCAAACACTTCAGAACTCTGAGCATGAGATTTCTGTGGTGAATGTTAATAAATCAAAAGTTGGTTTGTAGCTTACAGATACACACCTGAACAGCATACTCAGGATTGCAACAGCACAGACATTTTGATGCAATAATTCAGAGCAAGAGGTGTCAGTTATCAGACACTGTTAAATAAACTAAATATTGCAAGAGTGCTCATGTTTTAAGCATGTTTTTTATTTTAAATTAAAAAAACCCTTTGTGTTCGTGTCCTTTATAAAGTTTATATCTCCGCTACCTGGCATTACGTTTTATGACACACATGGCCCGGCCCAACAAGGTCTCATGTATGTCAGATCCGGCCCTCGTAACAAATGAGTTCGACACCCCTGTTCTAGAGGATTGTATTTAAGTGAGGGTTTTATTTTGTTCTGGGGGGGTTGTTTTATTTGTCGATACTGGATCTTGAGCTGGCATTGTATGAATTTACTGTATCTTTGAAAAAACGAAATAAAAACAAAGTTGAAAAAAAATTACAAAATTTAAAATTTCCCATGTATTTTCTGCAAACGCTCATGAGACCAGACTCATCGTTTTGATGACTTGGGAGATGACCCCCCCCCCACAAAACATGCACAGTTTATAATGCAATTAGACTAATGCGATTATGATGCTGTAGGTGGTGGGGGGCCCTTCCTCCTTTTTATCTTCTCACAGCTACTCTGTGCACAGAGACAAGATCCGTTCTAATGATGAATAAGGGTGGAGCTTCCTGTCTCGGCAACTGCACAGTTGCTGCTTTTAAAACGGAAAAAAAAAACCAAAGTAAAAACAAATTCTCTGAAAGAGCAAGAAACCACAAGTCCCGACACCAGTCTGATACTGGTTTGCAGAAACCTCAAAGCTAGATTTCTTGAGAGGGTTCAAAAGAACCTCGGGAGAACGCTAACTGATTTCTTACAGTGTAAACAGGTATTGTGCAAGACAGGACCCAAGGTGCTGGACTCGGTTATGCACGGTGGAAACCGTAATCGCAAGAGACCTGGCGGGTTGCAGAAAAAGAGAAGACGCCTTTGTGGTCTGAGGGCGTGGGAACATGTTTCTCTCTGGGGAGCAAGGGATTTCAAGGGCCTCTTGCTTGAATGCAGAAAGCCCGGTCACTTCCGAGATCAGAAAATGGCAGTCCCCTTGCAAGCATTTCATCCCCCCCCATTTACCAATGGAGATGAACCCAAGGCATGGCTAAAAACAACGTGCCATGAGCAGTGTTCCCTCTAAGCTGAGTTAGCGTGAGCTAGCTCACAGTGTTTTAGCCTCCGGCTCACACATTTTTGTCCTAGCTCAGGCAGGAGGGCTCCAGAGCAAACTTATTTATGCTGTAGCCAAATCGCTTGCTCACAACCTTAATGCCAGTAGCTCACAAAGTAGAGTTTCTGCTCACAAGACTCCACACCTTAGAGGGAGCGTTGGCCACGAGTGGTGCTTGGCAATGTGCCCACCCAACGCCTCACTTCCCTCTGCCCAAGTCATATTTGCCATCAGTTTGGTGCCCAATTTCACTTCTGACACACAGCCATGAGGAGCCATGGCTCAGCACTTAAAGCATCTGCTTGGCATACAGAAGGCCCCAGGTTCAATTCCTGGCGTCTCTGGTCAAAAGAACCAGGCAGCAGGGGATGGGAGCAGGGGTCATTTCCTGCAGGAGCGCACAGGAGTGGAGCTCCGGCAGTAAAGAGCCCAGGGGGCGGGCACATGCAATGAGCCCCGCCCCCTGCTCCCAGCAGCCCTGGGCCACAAGGAGCAAGAAGCAGCTCGGTAAGTTCCAGTGGGTGTTGCCTTCTGACACACTTCTGGTGATACCAGGGGGTGTGGCATATGCAAATAAATATGCTTATGAGTTATGCTAATGAGCTCCTGCACCTCTTTTTCTATAAAATGACCCCTGGATGTGAGGACCTGTACCTGAGACTCTGGGGAGCCACTGCCGGTTGGAGCAGACAATACGACCTTCATGGACCAATGGTCTGATTCAATATAAAGCAGCAGTGTCATGTATTCAAAACATGCTTACATTCCTTTCAAGGTGCTCCCTCCACCTCTCTCCAGTTTGGTGTGGTGCTTAAGAGTGGCCAATCTGGGAGAACCAGGACTGATCCCCCAATCCGCCACATGCGGCCAGCTGGGTGGCCTTGGGCCAGTCACAGTTCTCTCAGAGCTGTTCTCTCAAGAGCAGTCCTCGAAAGAGCTCTCTCAGCCCCACCAACCTCACAGGGTGTTTGTTGTGGGGAGGGGAAAGGAAAGGAGATTATAAACTACTCTGAGACTCCTTTGGGTAGTGAAGGGCAGGGTATAGATCCAATCTCCTCCTCCTCCTCTTCTTCTTCTTCCTCCCTTGAAAACCCCAGGAGGAGTTGCCATAAGTCTGCTGGGACGCGACAGGCCAACAAGGTAAATGTAAAGGTTCCCTTGCTCGAAAGCCAGTTGAGTCCGACTCTAGGGTTGCGGTGCTCATCTCCGTTTCAAAGCCGAAGAGCCAGCGCTGTCCGAAGATGTTTCCGTGGTCATGTGGCCGGCATGACTAAACACCAAGGCGCACGGAACGCTGTGACCTTCCCACCGAAGTGGTACCTAGTTATCTACTTGCAATTTCTTGCGTTCGAACTGCTAGGTTGGCAGGAGCTGGAACTAGAGACGGGAGCTCACTCCGTCATGCGGCACACCTGGGTCTCGAACTGCTGAACTACTGACCTTCCACAGCCTGCAGTTCAGCGTCTTAACCACTTGAGCCACCAACAAACAGACAAGCAAAAGAACTGGGTAGCCTGCAGAAGCTGAACAATAAGATCTCACTGCCAGGACATTCGGGCTACAAAAGGAGGAGACGGTCGCAAACAATATATCTAGCATAGCTTTGGTTAATTTGCACTTGCTTAACTTTTTATTTGCCAATAAACAGGGAGAGGAAGGGAAGGAGATGGTAAGCCACGCTGAGACTCTGAGTGAAGGGTGGGGTATGAATCCAACCTCTTCTTCTTTTCCCCGGTTTAGTAGAAACATTAAATTTGCTGGAACTGCAGGCATGCACACAGATGAAGAAGACAGGCCTCCGGTTCCTCCTTTGCCACAAGTGATGTTTGGTGCAGTGCGTGGGCCCAAGTGTCAGGTCCTACTGATATTCTTTTCACATGGTGACACTCCAAGCAAATGTTACTTCCATTGAGGGCTCCTGGACTGACGTTTATTTCGTTAACGTCACCCAAAGACAGAGACCAGGAGGCAAGATAATGGTTCACACAGAAACCGCCACTGTTTCTACACTGTGCCTCAAAAGGAAATGGCTTCCCAGTCATTCACAGTAAGGCCCTGTTGCCTGGCTGTGAAGAGGATGAGGAGATACAGTTTCCAGTTATCTCGGTTGAGTCACACAAATCCCGAAGACGGTTTACTGAAACTCCCGAGTCTATAAACATGGCGCTGCTGATGCTGCCTCTTCGTTTTCACGAGGGTGCCGAGAAGCGTAATTACAACCCATTAAACCGGAGACCAAAAAGCAGGGTGGCGTCAAACGGTGGGAGATGTTGCAGTCGGAAGGGGTTCTACGGGAACCAAAAGTGATATAAACCTTTCCTCCAAAGACAATAATCTTGTTAGCTCTTTTTTTAAAAAAGGGGGCTATAAACCCAGCGTGTTGGTTCGGTGGCTAACACACCACGTCATGGATGCAAAGTATATTGGAGGCCAAGGGATGATTAGCTTCCTGTTCCTGGCAAAAGCACTGGCTGATCTTTGATTGTAATAACGGAATGAATGAACGAATCAATGCATTCCAGCAGGAGATGCCAAATCCACATGTGGTGGCCAGTGTTCCCTCTAAGCTGTGTTAGTGTGAGCTAGCTCACAGTTTTTTAGCCTCCGGCTCACAGATTTTTGTCTTAGCTCAGGAAGGGATGGCTCCAGAGCAAACTAGTTTATGCAATAGCCAAAATGCTGGCTCACAGCTTTAATGCCAGTAGCTCAGAAAGTAGAATTTTTGCTCACAGGACTCCACAGCTTAGAGGGAACATTGGTGGTGGCCTAGCATCACCATCTGGGTTTTTTGCAGGTTGTTCTCAAGATGGAGAAATGGGAGAAGGTGAGCGGGGTTGTCCTGTGGATCACCCCTCTTGCTGGCCTGACAAAAACTTTTGCATCACTTAGCTGTTGTGAAAAGTTATCTTCCTCTCCACAGCTGAGGCCTCCGTACACGGCTAACTGAAAGTACACTGGCCAGACCTGAGCATTATCGTACCTGAACCACCACTCCAAAAAGAGTCCACTGCTGTGTTTAACCCTCTGCTTTCTTTCACTTGCCAGATGTTGAACAAAACGAGACACTGCTCTTCCTTCTCTCCTTTGGCCATCTTCTTAAGACGGGGTCCCCAACCTTTTGGGGCCCGCAGTCAGCTTTGGAATTCTGATGCAGCGTGGTCGGGAGAGGTCACAAAATGGCTGCCGCAAAACGGGTGCCGCAGGAGGCGAAGCCAGCCACAAAATGTCCACTGCATCTACCCTCCAATCACACAGTGAAGTGCTTTGTGCTGTGGTGGCAGCTGCTACCAAAACATTTTTAAAAATCTGTACAATCAGTCGTATCTCCAGGGGCCAATCGGAAGTCTTGCTGGGCAAAAGCCCCTCTTGGTTCCACCCACTTTCTAAAACCACTTGGCAAGCACCAGGAAAAGTCTATACAATCAGTCGTATCTCCAGGGGCCAATCGGAAGTCTTGCTGGGCAAAAGCCCCTCTTGGTTCCACCCACTTTCTAAAACCACTTGGCAAGCACCAGGAAAAGTGTCAGCAGGTCGCTTGTCGCCCGTGGGCACCATGTTGGAGACCCCTGTCCTACGAACCGTTCTTTGTTTATTTTTCGAAGAAATAAAGTCCTATCGCCACACTAATTTTTAGAAAACCTTTCTGTGTGAAGTTTGGTGGAAACCCAACTTCACAACTGCGTGCTGACAAACCCTTTGCCTCCCTCAAACTGCAGGCCGTTGGGGGTTTCCGTTTTCCGCGTTGTGAGCCGCAACTGGAAAAAAATAAGCACTCCGGAGTTTTGTCTTTCTTGGCCTGTCTGGAAAAGGCCCAAATTTAGGTAGGGTACAAAGCATCCCCACATAAAAAGCAGCTATTTATATGTGATATATAATTTTTTTTTATGTGGCTGCTGCAGAATAATATTTAGTCTGGTGCTGACCGACCGGCATAAATAACACGTCTCGGTCAAACCCAGAAGCACGGCAACCTGGAACACAAGGAGATTTACTACGTTCTGACAGTATATATTTAAAGCAGAAAAAGTGGCCTCCATCTAAACAATCAGTTCTAGGAAATGCTTAACTCCGGCCTAGGGGTGGTATGTTTTGAAACTCGGTTTCTTGGCCCGGGCGGCAGGAATCCAGCCCGTTGCAGCAAAGGCCTCTCTGTCTCTCGCCTTCCCAATGCAAGGACTGCGGGATGCCCGGTGGCAGGAGCTGTTTACTTTCCAGGTCCTGCCCTCGCCAGCGTTGACCGGTGGCTGCCGCTGTGTCGCCCCACAACTGACCCACGGGGAAATCTGCAAAAGCCGCAATCTGGGAGTGCTTCAGGAAGGGGCAGGAAAGGGGAGAAACACAGCGTGTGGGGAGTTTCTGAGGGTACTCCTGTTCGTCTGTCGTTGAACAGCCAGATGCCAGTCGAGTAGTACCTCAGAGCCCAACAAGAATTTTGCTTGAATGTATGTTGGAAATGCAGGTCAAATGTTGGAACATTCTACCATATGTGGTGGCGGTTTGTTAAAACTCAGAGATATTGGAAATTTATACAGAAAATAATAGATCAAGTGGTAAATGTAAAGCTCGATTTGATGCCTGAGATATATTTACTGAACATATTGCCGGAAGTGCTTACCTTTAATGAGAAATATATTATTTAATACATAATTACATCGGCGGGAATATTATGGGCCAAATATTGGAAAAATGAAAATCAACCACGATTAGAAGAAATAAAATATAAATTGTTGGAAGTAGCGGAAATAGACAAGTTAAACTCGATACTACGGGGGAAAAGTAAAGAGATATTTGTTGAAAGATGGGCAGGATTATATAGATGGACAGAAAGTGAAAAATGACTCAAAAGAATATGTGTATTTATTTGTAAACGTAAAAATGTTAATGGAAAATTTAATAAATAAAAAAAATTAAAAAAAAAAAAGAATTTTGGGGTATAGGGCTTTTGGGAGTCCATGCTCCATGACTCCTGAAAACTCATACCACAAAAACCTAATTGGTCTCTAAGGTGCTACCGGATCCGAATCGAACAGCTTGCACGAAATCTCCAAAACGCCTTTTAAAGCACGTCGGCAGCTTCCCTGCAGTATGAACAGTGCATACCATTCTGGTCCCATCACACTCCCCCGCCTCAGTTTCAAATGGAGGGGAATAAATCGGGGGGGGGGCAAAGAGGCAACAGGCCTTCTGACATGGCAACATTCAGGAGGGACGAGCTACAGAGGTGCATCAAGTCTTGAGTCGGGTCCACTGTTCCCTCTAAGCTAAGTTAGTGTGAGCCAGCTCACAGTTTTTTAGCCTCCGGCTCACCCATTTTCGTCTTAGCTCAGGAAGGGATGGCTCCAGAGCAAACTAATTTATGCAGCAGCCAAATCGCTCGCTCACCACTTTAATGCCAGCAGCTCACCAAGTAGCAATTTTTTCTCACCAGACTCCACAGCTTAGAGGGAACATTGGTCGGGTCCAGGGCTGTTTTTGGGCGGGAACGCACAGGAACGGAGTTCCGGCTGGCTCCCGAGTTGGCCACACCCAGCAGGAACTCATTAGCATAATAGGCCACACCCAACACTAGAAACTCATTAGGATTGGCTACATTAGGGGTGTGTGGCCTAACATGCAAAGGAGTTCCTGCTACAAAAAAAGCCCTGGGTTTTGACAACAAACAAGGTAAACAGAATAACAAGCAAAAGGTGGGTGTGGCTGGATGACCACACTTCTGGCAACATGGGGGTGCGGCCTAATGTGCTAATGAGCTGTGCTGTCAGGGGTGTGGCCTAATATGCTAATGAGTTTCTGATGTTCGGTGTGGCCTATTATGCTAATGAGTTCCTGCTGGGCTTTTTCTACAAAAAGAGCCCTGGTCACTCGGGTCTATTTATATTTATTTACTTACTCCGTTTCTCCCCCCCCCCAGTGGGGACTCAGAGTGGCTTACCTCATTCTCCTATTCTCCATTTTATCTGCACAACAGCCCTATGAGGCAGGTTAGGCTGGGAGGGTGCGACGGGCCCAAGGTCTAACCACTGGATCACATCTGCTCTAGGGAAAGCGTTCTTGCTTATCCATTTTTAAAAACTGTGTCGAAAACCAAACCATAGAAAACTCCCAAAAGCCATTTCTCCAGATTTCACGGCCTGTCCACAGATTTCATCTTCTCCATATCCCTCAATTCAGTGTCACTATCATGGATGTCTTTCAAACACCTGACGCTCCACCACCTGCACTGCTGCACGTGTGACTGGCAGAGCTGCTGGGAGGAGAGGATTGAGCCTAGCCTCCCGCATCCACTTCTCCGCAGGTGACCAGTGTCTGGTGGTGGCAGGAGGTAATAATAATTAATAATTATCGTACGGCATTGTGTGTAGAGTAGCCAGGAGGGCCGAAGATTTCTGGCAGCCAGACGTTCTAGCTCTTTTAGTGTTATGCACCACTAGGTGGCGAGCTAGACTTGTTTTTGAGGCAAGAAGCATTTCAGAGGTGGTTTTGCCATTGCTCGCTTCTGCAGCACGACCCTGGTATTCCTTCGAGGTTGCCCTTCCAAATACTAGCCAAGGCCGACCCTGCTCGGCTTCTGAGATCTGATGGGCCTGGCCTATCCAGGTCAGGGATGGTGGTGGGAGATGCTTACATGTAGTGTAACATGTCCACCACCACCCCGCACCAGGTTCTCTGGATCAGAGGCCCAAGTTACACTCTACGATGTTGTACATAAAAAGATGCTCTGTGCGTGAAACTTGGGTGGTATAATCACCTTATTGACAAGTTTCAACATGGAACATAACTGCTTCTGACGCACAACATGAAGAGTGATCCGGATTACAGGAGTCTGGATCAGGAAGGCTTTGCTATAGTTTATATAAATACATTACATTTTTTTACGCCGCCTCCCCCTCCCCTGTCTCCCTCAGACATTCTAATCTCATTTTCTTAGTGGAATCCTCTCTTTGAAGCATCCACAATTGAAGCAGGAAAAAAAATCAAATGCGTGTCTGGAACAAAAGACCACAGTCCCAAATGGTGTCTTCAAACTCCCCCAAAGGGAGGGAACTCTCTGTTTTGTTCTTCCAATGGAAACACACACACACACACCAAATTTTAAACAGGGAAACTAGACCCCAAATGGTGGTAGGATTTACATTCACAACAGAAGAATAATTAAAAAGGAAAAGAACGACGGCAGGATGACAAATTGCAACTCAACTCTGCAGCAGTTTGATTTTAAAGTGTTGCAGGCTGATAAAAAAGAATCTCGTTTCGGTTGCCCTCTCCGAAAACCAGGGGTCATTTCATAGAAAAAGAGGTGCAGGAGCTCATTAGCATAAATCATTAGCATAATTTATTTGCATATGCCACGCCCCCTGACCTCACCGAAAGCGTGTCAGAAGGCAACACCCACCGCTCAGGCTCCACTGGACTGTTTTGGATTGCTAGCTATTGGGGGCGGGGGGAACGTGCAGGTCTGTCCTCGCAGAGGAGGGAGAGCTTCTACCTGAATAAAACTTGGTCTTAAAGGTGCCACTGGACTGTTTTGGACTGCTATCGGGGGGGGGGGCTCTGCAACTCACCTGGCTGCTTCTTGCTCTGACTGAGGGCTGCTGGGAGCAGGGGGTGGGGCTTGTTGCATGTGCCCACCCCCTGGGCTCTTTACTGCCGGAGCTCCGCTCCTGTGCGCTCCTGCAGGAAATGACCCCTGCCGAAAACACTAAATGTTATTTGGTGGTGGAAAGTGCAGTCGAGCCATAGCAGACTTATGGCAAACCCCAAGGGGTTTTCAAGGCAGCAGACATCAGGGGTGCTTTGCCACTGTCTGGCTCTGCAGATATTCCTTGGATGTCTCCCATCCAAATACTAGCCAGGGCCGACCCTGCGTAGCTTCCGTGATCTGACGAGATCAGTCTAGCCTGTGTAATCCGGGTCAGGGCAAATGTTGTTTTAGTGTTCCCAAATGGGTTCTGAACTTACAGTCAAAACTTTCAGAACTATCAAGAGCTGGTCTTGCTCGACCACAAAATGGCTGCCACTTTTTGGAAAGAGAAAGAGGACATCTCTCTTGGAAACTTGAAGGATTTCCAGCAGGCTTAAGGGGTTGCTAGCTCTGCTTTGAGAAATTCCTGAAGATTTGGGGGTGGATCCCGGGGAGTATGGCGTTCAGGGAGAGGAGGGACCTCAGTGGGGTATAATGCCATAAAGTCCACCCTCCAAAGCAGCCATTTTGTCCAGGGGAACTAGTCTCTTGTTGCCTGGAAGTCAGCTATAATTCTAGATCTCCAGCCCCCACCTGGAGGTTGGCAACTCAAAGCAGGCTGGAAGATATTCCTGCAAAGCTCTCCAAGATTTCGAGAGATGGAATTAGGGACACTTCTGGTGTCATCTCCTCTTTTCACACCCAGGGCCACTCCCTTCCACATACACACACTATTTCACACCGCTACAGCCTCTCACTTGCCTGCTGTACACTGTATTAATGTCACCTGTCATCACCGGTCCTACGATAACAGACACAATAGTCCCACATCTCTCCGCTCCTGCAACCTCTGCCCTGCTTGGCACCTTAGTGATCATGAGCTTGTGTTGACATGCCTGCGTAAACTTTTGCCCTCCATGCCTCCAGTCCCCATGGAGAGATTTAACTTCTAGACAGCCAGAGGAAAGGCATGGGAACAAGGAGAACAACAACTTCGGCGCAACACAAAGAACACACACAAACACAATGTGAAGCATCTCCCAAACCCAAATAGGACATACGATATTAACCAGGTTGTTGTTGTTCAGTCGCACAGTCGAGTCCGACTCTTCGCGACCCCATGGACCAGATCACGCCAGGCCTTCCGGTCTTCCGCCGTCCTCTGAAGTTGGCTCAACTTCATGTTGGTTGCATCTATGACACTGTGTGACCATCTCATCCTTTGCCATCCCCGTCTTCTTTGACCTTCAGTCTTTCCCAGCATCAGGGTCTTCTCCAGTGAGTGCTCCCTTCTCATTGGGTGGCCAAAGTATTTGAGCTTCAGTTTCATTATCTGGCCTTCCAGGGAACAGTCAGGGTTGATTTCTTTTAGGATTGACTGATTTGATCTTCTTGCAGTCCAAGGGACTCTCAAGAGTCTCCTCCAGCACCATAGTTCAAAAGAATCTATTCTTCGGCACTCGGCCTTCCTTATAGTCCAACTCTCACAGCCATACATGACTACTGGGAATACCATTGCTTGGACCATGCGTATTTTTGTTGGCAGGGTGATGTCTCTAC
The DNA here is from genome assembly GCF_001447785.1 of Gekko japonicus. Lineage (NCBI taxonomy): Eukaryota > Metazoa > Chordata > Lepidosauria > Squamata > Gekkonidae > Gekko > Gekko japonicus. Next base: position 571,352 of record NW_015165836.1, on the reverse strand, counting down.
TTTTTATCATGCTGTTTAGGTTCGCCATCACTTTCCTCCCAAGGAGCAGGCGTCTTTTAATTTCATGGCTGCAGTCACAGTCTGCGGTGATCTGGGATCCCAGGAACGTGAAGTCTGTCACTACTTCCACGACTTCCCCTTCTATTTGCCAAGGAGTGATGGTTAACTGCCGCCCCGGAACTTATCCTGCCAAGCCTCCCCAAAAGAACTACGGCTCCTGAACACAGGGCATTCTAAACGGCAACAAAATCAACAACTGCTCTGTGCAATAATTTTGAAGGTGGGTTGTTCATGAAAAAAAAAATGCAGCCGGGTCACCTAGACAAGGTAGGGGTTTCCATATATTCATGGGATTCAGGTGTACGTAAAATTCGAGTCTGTAGATTCATCATGGTGGTGGTGGGGAGCTTCAGGTAAGTCCTAATAAGACTGAATATGCTTCACAAGGCAAAGGATGTTGGGTGAAGGTCAACTAAAGCGCCAGTGTGGTGTAGTCGTCAGAGTGCTAGGCCAGGTTCGAATCCCCACTCTGCCATGGAAGCTCGCTGGGTGACCTTGGGCCAGTCACCTGCTCTCAGCACAACCTCCCTCACAGGGTTGTTGTGAGGATAACATGGAGGAGAAGAGAATGATGTAAGGGACCTGGGGTCCCCGTTGGGAGAGAAAGGCGGGATATAAAGGCAGGATATAAATAAATAAAGGAAAAAAAGAGTGAGATGAGGAATGAGACTGCTCCTGGGCCTAAACCGGTGAGGGTAAGGGTGCTTCTACATTGCTTACCCCTCTCCTATTCTTCTCCCAGCTCGTTGTCGCAACAAAATAATAATAATAATAATAGATTTGCGTTCTGTCACCACCAAACACGTAATTGCTCGCCTCCTCCATCTGTTGCATTTTATTTTAAGGCCGACCACGTTCACCTGTGAAAAAGATTGCACACGCAACAGCCTGCCGCCTGCTGGGTGGGGAGCTGCGTGCTTTCAAGGCCGCGCTTAAATATCCAAAGCCGGGCAACTGGCCCACCTGCTGAGATTGTCACACGGGGCTGCGCCCCTCCTTTCTCACGGGGCTGCTGCGCTTTTGAAACGGAGGCCCGACTGGGAGAGATTCACCCTGGGGAAAGCTGTGCCAGTGGTAGTTCTGTTTCTCATTCAGCTCTCAAAGACACCAAAAAGCATGAGAGGGGGATCCAAATACGTAGGCTGTTCCAGAACTGGAACCGTTGCCTGCTTTGGGGAAAGTTAAATTAAGTGTTCAGTGCAAACGTGTTTGTGATGCCCCCTGTGATGCGTTTTATTTGTCAACGTTGTTAGGGGTGGGTATGGATTTGAAGCAGGGTTGGCCTGCCCGTCGACTGACTGGACAACTAAGCATAAATTGAGGGGGTCCAACAGTGTCAAACATTCCCTGAAGCTCAGATTGGCCTGGGTAGGTGGCAACTTTCCTTTTTTAAACTTCATTATGGTGCCATTTGTTTGGGAGGAGTGCTTAACTTTCCCCCCTTGCCACCTTTTTGACTCTGTGGGCACATTTGGAATTCTGACACCGTACAGTGGGCTCAGGCACAAAATGGCTGCCGCAAAATGGCTGCCGCAAGAAGTGGAGCCAGCCACAAAATGGCTGCTACAGCTTATCTTCACTTGAAGATCCCTTTGCTGTGGTGACAGCTGCTTCCAATGCCATGTTTTTCAAAACATGCACAGCGGATCAAATCTCCAATGGCCACTCAGAAGCCTTGCTGGACAAAATTCCCACCTGACCCAGCCCACTTCCAAAGGAGGAGGAGGCGGTGATTGGCCTTAAACCCTGCCCTTCACTTGGAGTCTCAGAGCAGTTTACAATCTTCTTTCCGTTCCACTCCCCACAACAGACAGCCTGTGAGGTAGGTGGGGCTGAGAGAGCTCTTTCAAGGACAGCTCTTGAGAGAACAGTTCTGAGAGAACCTGTGACTGACCCAAGGTCACACCAGCAGCTGCATGTGCAGGAGTGGGGAATCAAACCCAGTTCTCCCAGATTAGAGTCTATGCTCAACCACTACACCAAAGAACACTTGCTGGGCCCCAGAAAAGGGGTTAGTGGCACCACGTTGGAGACCCCTGCTGTAGAGAAAGGCAGTAGCAAACCCCCTCTGCTTCTCACTTGCCTTGAAAGCCCGTTGCTGGGGTCGTCATAAGTCGGTTGTGACTTGACGGCACCTAAATCCATATAATCACTTTTTAAAAATCATCTATGACCCCGGTCACACGGAGCATTAGGCACGCTAGAGAGACGGAAGATAGGCGGATTTTCTGGGCACGATCTCACCACCACATCTGGGAAGCGTAGAGCCCCCGTGGCTCACCCGAGGCTTCACTCCGAAGATGCGCTGTAAAAAACTAGCACCTCCGAGGTACTACTTTCCGGAAACCGCGGGGCAAGGGCGGGTGTCAGATCACGTTTCCGGTGTTAGCTCGTGGCATCCGGCGCCCGCCCATGTCCTGTCGCGAAAACTTGTGTTTTTTGTCAGGTCTCCATGGGTGCGCACAAGCACCCTACGGCACATGCAAACACTTGGGTTAAAAAAAACAACAACACAATCCCCGCGGCGCCGCTTCTTTGCCGCGCCGCAAGAGTGAGGTATGATCGGCACCTCCCCCCAACTACGGGACGTCGGTGGGATGTCGGGCGGGACGTTTGATCCGGCTGCCGTGCGGTAGTTCACTCCGGGGCAAACAGCCACGCCCCACCCCCCCCCGGCGATATGTGGCCCATGTGACCGGGGCCATTAAGTATCAAACCTTTTGATTACCAAAGAGCCGTTTTTTTCCTTGTTTGGACCATTTTAAATCATTTTAAAGTATCTGACTGTTTTCGAAGCCCTCAGTTGACACACAAAAAATGTTTACCCAGTCAAAGACTTATCAACCCGGGTGCTCTATATGATACAAGTCTATCCCGCCAAAAAAATAATATCCAGAGCTGTTTGTCTTTACAAAGAAACGCCACTAGCATCCTTTACCTGTGTTTGCCCATAACCTGCAGTTAGCCTCTCACTGCGCTGAATAAATATTATCTTCTAAGGCTGCCACCTTATTTATTCTTGTGCAAAGGCTATAATTTTAAATTCAAATGTTGGTTTCTCGTCAGTTTCAGACACATCTTCACAAAGGGAAAGCCACAACGTTGTGGCCTGCGTTGTGTGTGTTTCTTCTCTTTTATAAGCACCAGTCAAGTTTCCAGTTCCGAGAAGCTCCAAGCCAGACACAAACAGCTTTTTATCCTTGATGTTATTCCCAGACACCCACAGCAGTGACCAAGATGAGTAAATCCGGAGTGGATTTTCAAGCATTACTCCTCTGGTATCTTTGCTCCATGACCACATGTAAAAACACATGCTCCATCTGGGATGCACGGGACGCTGGAAGCTGGCAAGCGACAAACCTACCATAAGTGAGAAATTATGGCCGAGATCTGTGTGTTCTCCCTGCACCCACCTCCTTGTTAACATACAGTTTTTGCACTTTGAAAGTCTGAGTTAAGCATCTTTAAGTTAATTAAGCACCGCTTTGTTAGTAAAATACCCCTCTTGTTCCAGACATTTCTTCTACCGGGAAAAATTAACGCATTTGGGGCTTTTTGAGAGCCAGTTTGGTGTAGTCGTGGTTAAGAGTGCGGACTCTAATCGGGGAGAACCGGGTTTGATTCCCCACTCCTCCACATACAGCTGTTGGTGTGACCTTGGGTCAGTCCTAAATTCTTTCAGAGCTGTTCTCTCAAGGTCAGTTCTCAAGAGAGCTCTCTCAGCCCCACCTACCTCACTGACAGTGTTCTCTCTAAGCTGAGTTAGTGTGAGCTAGCTCACAGTTTTTTAGCCTCCAGCTCACACATTTTTGTCTGTGCTCAGGAAGGATGGCGCCATAGCAAACCAATTTATGCAGCAGCCAAATCACTCACTCACCACTTTAATGCCAGTAGCACACAAAGCAGAATTTTTGCTCGCAAAACTCTAAAGCTTACAGAGAGCACTGCTCACAGGGTGTCTGTTGTGGGGAGGGGGAGGGAAAGGAGATTGTAAGCTGCTCTGAAACGCCTTCTGGTAGTGAAGGGCGGGGTATAAATCTAATCTCCTCCTCCTCCTCCTCCTCCTCCTCCTCTTCTTGAAAACTCAGGGGATGTGACAAAATTTTCTATAAATTAAACACTATGTGGAGAAACCACACTGGGAGTAACTTTCCAGCTTCTCTCCTATAACACTAGAACTCGCAATCACTCACGTTGCAAGTGATCAGCATTAGATTCAAGCAGGAAGTCATTCTTTACACAATGATAAATTCATTTGTGGCATTTACGGCCATGAGATATGGCTGAAGCCCTGGGCTTTAGGAGGAGGAGAACGTCCCAGGTCACAAAGGAAAGGGCTATCCAAAGTGATTAGACCTGTTTGCTCAATAAACCGACAACACATCATTTGAGAGAAGCCCTGTTCACACATTACAGCGAATGCACGTACATCATGCACGTACGTGCGTACATCTGTTTGTAAGAAAGCCAGCTTAAGCATTCACTTTACAAATGAGACGGGATCAGCACATGGCCAAATACGTGGCTTCAACCAGACGTTCAGCTATGTATACGTTGCATGTCACATGAGAACCACGCAACGGCCATACAAATAAAAATCAAGTGTACACTGTACACAGATGGAATGTGCATTCACTGTAATTTGTGAACAGGGCTACACAGACAGTGTAGCGTCGTGGTTATAGCATTCCCTACGATCTGGGAGACTCGGGTTCAAATCGTCACTCTGCCACGGAAGCTCACTTCCTGCCTAACCTACCTCATAGTCTTGTGAGGAGAAAATTGAGGAGGAGAGAACAACATTGTAAGCTGCTTTGGGTCGGGGGGGGGGGCGCATATAAATATGCTCACGGGAAAGACTGCCAACAAATGCCAGTTGCTGGGCAAAGGTGTTTCCAGTCTGGTGTAGTGGTTAAGTGCGCGGACTCTAATCTGGGAGAACCGGGTTTGATTCCCCACTCCTCCACGAGCAGCTGCAGGATGACCTTGGGCAAGCCATAGTTCAGTCAGAGCCGGGTTTGACTGGCCACTCCTCCACGAGCAGCTGCTGGATGACCTTGGGCAAGCCATAGTTCAGTCAGAGCTGTCCTTTCCCCCCATGCCCATAAAGGATGTAAGTATAGTTCAAAGTATGCACAAAGCCAAAAGAATTAATCAGATATGGGGAACTTAAAAACGCAGTTTGATGTAGTGGTTACGAGCGTGAACTCCAATCTGGAGAACTGGGTTTGATTCCCCCCCCACTCCTTCACATGCAGCTGCTGGTGTGACCTTGGGTCAGTCGTAAGTTCCCTCAGAGCTGTTCTCTCAAGAGCAGTCCTTGAAAGAGCCCTCTCAGCCCCATCTACCTCACAAGGTGTCTGTTGTGGGGAGGGGGAGGGAAAGCAGATCGTAAGCCACTCTGACACTCCAAGTGAAGGGTGGGGTATAAATCCAATCTCTTCTTCATCTTCTTCTTCCTACATGCTTTGCTGTGTGGGCATCCCAGTGAGAGAAACAGGATGCTGGACCAGATTCCCCCCTGAGTCTGATCCGGCACAGATCTTCTTTGGTTGTTCTGTAAAAGTCATTCATGCCGAACAGCCTACTGTGGACAGGGAAGGTGTCGTCCCACCGAGCCCACTGGTGGCTTCAGCCATGCCACAAGGTGAAAGGTCACTCACAAGACTTACTGCAAGACGGGCAGCCCAGTGGAGGGAAAAGATGACTCACAAAGTTATCAGACACAGTTACTCACGCCTACCCTCAGCTACTAGAAGTACACACCAGTTTGGAGCTAGGAATCCCCTTAATCTTTCAACACACACGCTGTCATAAAAATGCCTGAAGGACTTTTTGGAAGGGGGGGGGTTTTGCTTTTAAGGCTGCTTTTAGCAAACAGGAAACAGAGGCGCGCGGCTGCCGCAGGATGGATAAATTACGAGTTTTAACACCAATCTTTAGTTTCGCACAGCATTCTGATGTGTCTGTATTTGCTGAGAGGTCTAAGTGATATTCACAAAGGGCTAAGAGCAGACGAAGCAGCCGTCAGTCGAAAGCGTTCATAATTTGACTTCCCCACCATCTTTCCCCCTACATTTTATCCTCATAAAGACACTGAGAGGTAGGCTATGCAGAAACTGGTTCAGTGGTGAGCCTCATCACTGAATGGGGATTCAAACCCTGGTCTGAGACTTCCGTTCCTATTCTTGGCCACAATAAACAGCAGAAATCATAGAATCACAGATTTGGAAGGGACCTCCAGGGTCATCTAGTCCAACCCCCTGCAAAAGGCAGGGCATTCACAAATATCTCCCCCTCCACACCCACAGCGACCGCTGTTCCACGCCCAGAAGATGAGAAAAACCTTCCAGGATCCCCGGCCAAACCGGCCTGGAGAAAAATTGCTTCCTGACCCCAAAGTGGCAATCAGCATTTCCCTGGGCGTGTAAGAAAGGGCCACAAGAACTAAGCACCGAGTTCTTGTCTCGTGCTTCCTGCTCTCCCGTCTTGTGATCTCCCTAATCCAGGGGTGTCAAACATGTGGCCTGGGGGCCGGATGAGGCCCCCGGAGGGCTTGTATCAGACCCTCAGTGGAACTGGCTGTCTTCTGCTTCTTCCAGTTCTGCTGCTGCTGCATCATTGTAGGTTTGCAGCTTACAGATACACACCTGAACAGCATACTCAAGACTGCAACAGCACAGACATTTTGATGTAAAAATTCAGAGCAAGAGGTGTCAGTTATTGGACACTGTTAAATACACAAAATATTGCAAGAGTGCTAATGTTTTAAGCATGTTTTTATTTTAAGTAAAAAAAAAACCCTTTGTGCTTGTGTCCTTTATAAAGTTTATATCTCCGCTACCTGGCATTACATTTTATGACACACATGGCCCAACCCAACAAAGTCTCATTTATGTCAGATCTGGCCGTCATAACAAATGAGATTGTAAAAAAACCTAAATATCTAGGAATTACGGTTACAAACAAATGTAGTACACTCTATGAAGACAACTATAAAGCACTGCTACAAAAAACTAAACAAGACTTGGACAACTGGAAAAATCTGCAACTTTCCATGATGGGAAGAATCGCTACAATAAAAATGAACATTTTACCTAGATGGATGTTCTTATTTCAAACTATTCCTGTATTACAAAATCAAAACTTGTTTAAAGAATTAGACCAGATGACATCCAAGTTTATATGGCAAGGGAAAAGGGCACGAATAAGACTGAAAATGCTACATGATGTAAAATAAAGAGGGGGGTCTGGAGTACCAAATTGGTTACTGTATTATAGAGCTGCAGCATTAGTATGGATTAAAGAATGGATTACTTTAGAAGATAAGAGACTTTTAAAAATTGAGGGCCATGATTTACTGTTAGGATGGAATGCTTTTCTGTGGTATGAAAAAGCAGGCTCTCAAAAATATTTTAAGCAGCATTGGCTGAGAGCAGCATTACTAAAGGTATTGGACACTATACATAACAAAATTTATACTAAAAGATCAAGACTGATTATACCTTAGAGGCATTTACCTTACCCAATGTATATATGGGAGAAGAATTGTTAAGATACCAGGATATTCTGGATAAAAAAAATAACAAGAACTAATATCCCGTTTACTCCAGAGATACTGTTATTGAATATATTTCCAAAAGACTTTGATAAAGCAGATAGGTATTTGATAGTTCATATGTCGACAGCTGCAAGGATAGTATATGCCAGATATTGGAAAATAATGGAAATACCAACGAAACAAGAGTACGTGAATAAACTATTTGAAACGGCGGAAAATGACAAACGGACACTTGAGATGAGACCCGGCACAGAATGGACTTTTCGAAAAACTTGGAAGAGATTCTACGATTGGTATAATGTAAACGCAACTGATAGATAAACGTAGTAATTTGAGAACGCAGAAAAGATAAGCTTAGCAAAATAGATAATGAATTTAGAAATTTAATAAGCAGAAGAAGTGATAAAAGTCTCTTGTTATATGTTGTATGTTGTTGGGGGTAGTTGGGTGTTGTTTGTATGTATGTCTGTAGTATATAATGGAAAAAATAATAATAAAAGTGTACCCTCGGGTACTTAAAAAAAAACCAAAAAACAAATTAGTTCGACACCCCTGGCCTAATCTGTTCTCTGGCTCCCCCCCCCCCTCACACACAGAGCGAGCCGTCTCTTGTGCTCTCCCAATGGGAACCACAACCCATGCTCTGAGGGAAAGGGAAACCGTCTCCCCTCAGAAGGGCAACAACAACAAAAATGCCTATCCAACACGGTCAAACGCTGGAGTACAGCCAACTGTCGTGACGCCGCTGAACCGGGTCAGAGGTACTGAGGCAGGAAAAATGCCCCCCCTTCCTCTGGTGATTTTCTTTGGCAAAAATTGTGTGGGAACTCTTTGAACGGGACTGTTGATACGGCCGAAGCTGCAAAGTGAGGGCTGGAGGGGGAAGGAGAGAGAGAGAATGGGAGTGTGAGTCTGGAGCAGGCAAGAGTCCACAAGGAGCCTTCAGGCAAAAGCTGTCCAGATTGTTTGTGCCGATTTCCGTATTTCCAGGGGAACGAACTCCCCGGTTAAACTGTCTGGCGTCCACGTTCTCACCGCCGCTGCCTCCAGCTCTGGTTTCCACTCATTTAGTGGGAATTTTCTTCCCACCCTATCCAACAATGTAGGGCAGGTTCAAATATAGCCTGAGTTTATCCCAGCTCCTGCCAACCTAGCAGTTCGAAAGCAAGAAATGGCAAGTAGATAAATAGGTACCACTTCAGTGGGAAGGTAACAGCGTTCCGTGCGCCTTGGTGTTTAGTCATGCCGGCCACATGACCACGGAAACGTCTTCGGACAGCGCTGGCTCTTCGGCTTTGAAACGGAGATGAGCACCGCAACCCTAGAGTCGGATTCGACTGGCTTTCGAGCAAGGGAACCTTTACCTTTACCTTATCCCAGCTTCAAGTCTACGATAGGCTTGCCCTCGTGTGATTGGCTTCACAGGGCAGGGCTTTCTGGGTGGCAGCCCCAAGGCTGTGGCCACGCCCCCCCTCCACCAGCTGTGGCTCATCAGGTATCATCCCAAGATGGTTAAGAGTAGGAAGGGTATTAACCAGATTTAAGTTAACTGGTGGAGCTTCTGGTTTGGTGTTCTTCATTGGCAATGCATGGCTCCATTCGTTTTGTTTTAACCGATCATCTTATTTTGCTCCACTTATTTTCTTGGTAGTGTTAAATTC